>NC_056561.1:13730141-13769595 GCF_013358625.1 Macadamia integrifolia
TTTTTTTTTTTTCGTAAAAAAAAAAAAAAGAGAGATTGGTGAAAAGATATGTTAGGGGTTTTAAGGTATCAATGACTCAATGTCAAATAATATATAAAATTAGGTTAACATCAAGATCACAGCCAGAGTCAATATCAGGGGCAAAAACCAAGGCCGGGTCAGGCCAAAAGTCAGAGTAAAAAATCAATGCCAGGTTTTGGGCGAGCTAAAGACATCAACCCTTACTCACCCTAACCCCGATTTAGCGTCAGAAATTTCAGGGTCTGGCCGGCCTTTAGGGCCAAAATTTTCAAGTCAATACTTGTTTGGGATAGGGCAGGGCAAGGGCAGATTCGGGCAGTCAAGGCCAAACTTGCACCCCTACTTCAAAATCATTTACTCTTTCTCCCAAAAAAAAAGGGTTTTCTAACCAGAAAGAGAAATAGTTTGGCTACAACTTTGATTAGAGAATGAAATGATGATTAAAAATAAATAAATTTTCTTATTGACACTTGTTTTTGGCCTTATTAGGGTGGCACCAACTTTTTTTTTCATATAAGGATAATAGTGTCTTTTTACATCCGACTTACAAGATAATGACATAATAATATGTTACTTTCAATTTATTTTGAGAACCTTTTTATTTTCTTATCTTATAAAAATTTGATTTTCTTATTGACACCCCTCAAAGTGTAAAATAATTTTAACCTTACTTTTTGACCCTTTGTGTGTAACACAAACATTTTCCCTATAATGGTAATAGTGCCGTTTTACATGTATACTTACATAATTATGACAACTTTTGATAATAACTTAATGATATATTGTAACTTTCGATTTATTTTTGATACTCCCTAAAAAAATTCATATGAAATTTTCGACCATTTTAAAATAAAAATTTGTTGACAAATACGGTGTTGAGAAACAAGTGCTAGGATGCGTTAAGGCGCCAAACATTTGAACGTAGATAAAGAAAAGTGGTGGATTGAGAGGAGTTACAGTCCAGTTGTTAGCCAATAAGCACTTTTCCACTACCTAAGCTCCGGGGTCACCCTACTCAATAGCTGACTAATTTCACCCACTGGGATTCTCTTTCAGTTTGGTAATGAATTGCGAATTTATTCATGCAAATTTGAGCTGCATGGATTTTCTTTAATTATTCGAAATGTTTGATCTTGACTCTTTAATTCATCCTCTACAGCCTGCACAGGTTGTTCCAAGTGCTTATGATAAGAGGCAGGATGGTGGAACTCTCTAAACTTCCTCATAAGCTGTGAGATTGGTGGACGAATTTGTTCTCTCGACCACTTTTGTGACCCACTTTTTGCTGGACTAGTGTGGCAACCCATTGTTTAAGCAAAAAATTGATGTTTTGTTTGATCAGTTTTGATTTTGAAAGGGTGACCCTACAAACAAGACCTCCAATTCTTTATTGCTAGTACAAAAGCAGGTAACTCTTTCTCACTGGTGGAGAGATAAAATGGCCTTGCCTTTGAGAGCTTGACTATGGAAGTCAGGTAATGCTAAGAGCAATTCTCCATATGAGCATCTATGATTTAAGTGTGAGGTCATGGTTGTGGGTTGTTGCGCTAGTCTTCCCCAATGATTAGTCAAGGTGTGCATAAGCTGGCCCGAACATCTTGATTAAAAAAAAAAAAAAAAAAGTGATGCTAAGAATGGTGGCTTAACCAATAGAACTTTGAGATTTTCAAATGCTTCATTATCTTAATTAGTCCAATAGAAAGAATCCTTCTTTAACATTGGTGGCGTAACTTTTCACAATCTCCCAAGTGAGCCCCAAAAATCCTCTCAAAGATTTGAGATTTTTGGGAATAGGCCAGCCGATCATTGTTTGTATCTTTGAGGGGTGTGCTCCCACTCCATCCTTTGATATGAGGTGGCCAAGATACTTGATCTCGAAACTTAGGGCATCCACGGCTCTTTTAGCATGACATTTTGACATTTCAGTTTTCTTATTCCAATAAGTGATCTTATAGCGTTGTCAAAATATTGTCCTCAATTTAAATTTTGGGATTCGATACAGCTCACCATGAATTGGGTGTGATTTCTGCAAGGAGCTTTTCCTAGGCAGATTTTAATTAAATGAATTTCGTCAAAAAAAATAAATAAATAAAAACAAAAAATTCAATAGGTGAAATGTTTCATCCATGTATTTTGAAGCTTGAACCTGGCTTATATGTTTTGTGACAGTCTAAAATGATGAGTAAGTGCAACTTCAGGAAAATTTGAAATGACAATTAAGATGCCATGCCATCCACCTTTGATGAAACTTGTTTCTAATTATCATTATTTGGTTCCATTTGAATGCAAAGGAAATAAAAAGAAAGAAAGAAAGTGAAATCAAATCACATTTGGTTAAGGAGAGGGATCATTACATGTCAACGACGTCAGAGTTCAATTGTGGGAAACTGAATCATCCATTTGGGAGTTAAATGTGCAGAGAGGGTGGGATACATAGTTGGGATATGAGGGAGCGCGTGTAGGAATCTCCATACTAGCGTTGCACAGATATGGGGTGCAAATAGGAATCTGCAAGCTGGCGATGTGACAAATCTTCTCAGTTTTAGTTATTAAAATTTTACCTTACGTTTGAATTCTATTGATTTGAAAAGTAAAATAAAATTTACTTCTGAAATACTTATCAAATATATTAAGTGTATTTGTACAATCATGATTAAATTTTTTTCTTTTCTTTTTTTTATATTGAAGTGATTTTACTGAACTTTATTTCTATCTATTTGAAATCATGCAAATTAGGACATGCCAGACCTTGGTTTATTTTTTTCTCTTTTGGTAAACAAGGTGAACAACACCGAACATAATATACTTGGCACAAATGTTGGCCAAAGTTTTGTGGAATGAAATACTATACAAACTCCATCAGCATTGATAGTTGAGCTTCAGAAACGTAATAATACTAGAAGATCCAATCTTCAAGGGAATAACGATAAAATCCAATTTTAAATGTTTGGAGGGGCTATTAATTAACCGACAAAAAATCCTTTCTCAAACTACAACAATAACAACATTCAATACCTTATCCCAGACTTTATCCCAGTTAATGAGATCAATTACAAGGAGATTCCAAGCAACGACAAGTGCGAGGATCTATGTGAAAAGATTGATGGATTATGGCTAATTATAATAAGTGCCAACTGTCAATGTGATACACCACTACAAATCAACCACATGTTTATAACGACAAATTATAATTAAAATTATACATTCCCTATCAAATGACCGTGAAAACTGAAAACCATGCGTTCCGCATGAGAGTTAGAGACACATCCACTACATGTGATCCATACAACTATACAAGACAACACAAGGTGCCCTCAAGATGTCGAATCTTTATGAGGGAAATTTTTACAGTTAAATCACACGTAAAATTGACCTGGACGAAAGTTGGAAAATGTGATTGCGCAAAAGTTTTACAAATTTAAAAACAAATAATAGAAGATTTAAGTTTAAGATAATTCTTTTGCTCAACCATTTTACGCCGAAACCAACTGTGCTATAAGATCTAATATCAATCCCAGTACCCAGATCCTTGGTAACTCGATATTTAGGTGAATACAATTCATCTGTTCACTTCTATCTTCTACATCAAAAGAACACTCTGTGTGGGTAACTAATTTTGGCCATAAATCCCATTTAACAATCTTCTGCAAACTGAATTCACTTCCTCCAATCTAAAAATAACTAAACTTACCCGCCTTCTTTTTCTTTGGAAAGCATTAAAAAATTGTACAAAATTTCAACTTCCTTAAGGAGGGCATTCTCTTCTCATTCGTGGTTCTGTTGGTCCAGAAGAAAAATGGCAGCTCCTAGGATATAACTCTCTCTTAATAAAAAAAATTCTACTGATAGGATATAACATGTTAGATGGCACAGATAAACATACAATGTAGATAGGAGTAATGAGCTAAAATTACGAAGGAAATGAACAGATACAACAAAATCAACCTGTAATGTAGAATCGTTACAGCCTGAAACATAAAAAATGGCTGCCGGTCACGATACAGCCAGAAACCCCTCGATCAATCACTGAATCAGATGAATGCAGAAGACTTTAAGGCAGGTCTTCAGGGAACTGTACATCATCACTCTGCCACGTTGGAATTCTCATCTGCTTCATTCATCAACATTTCAAATTCAGAAAGAGAAAAGAAAAAGAAAAGGTATCTCCACACAAGACTAGGCTTGCACGGTAGTGAAAGTTAAGTCAGTCACAGAGCTGTTTCTGAAGTCAAGTCCCTCCTTCAGTTATTAAAGCTTCTTCCATCATTTAAGCTGGCTTGCTCTTGTAGCTCGTACATTTTATAACTATTAGTTTATTGTTAATGAGGATATTCTGAGGTATTACACAGAGCCACACGAAATAAGGAAAATTTGCAGTAGATTGTACATTTTTTCTCATGTTTATGATTTACATTCCAGAATAGAAAGCATCAGTTTAATTCGTTGCCAAGGTCAGTAAGTGTTGAACAGGGATTAACAGATTTACAGTAATTAGCAGAGTAAAGTCTATGTACATTGAAGGCAGAGATCAGGCACTTGAAATCCACATGCACCATATGCGAATGAGGGAAATGATATGTGGCACAAGGATGAATGTCACCAGTTGCTAAGCCTATCACCAGTTATGACAGCTTCTTATGTTGGTGAGCTTTGTAGAGGTCATACCTCAAACCAAACTCTCTGTCTCATTCCAACTACTTGAGGATGTAATGAGATTTCTGTTCACACACTCTATTCTTTCTAGGTCCATATGTATGGTTTCTATATATGAGCATATGACAGAACTGAGTTCAAAACCCCTCTTAACCAATCAACATCTAACTTCCAACCAACTTGCCCGTATAGGATACAATAAAATAAAATATACTAACCCACTAGCATGCTTGCAAATTCAGAAGAGAAGGAGTAGTCGTTCTACTCAGAGAGTCTGCATCTTGACATTTTACAAAACAATTCTCTTCCTTGAGTTTCAGCAGGAGTCTAATTAGGACCCCCTTCTATATTCTTGAATTTTTCGAATTTGCCAATACCTTAATCTTCTATCACCCACATGATCTATACACCTGAGTGTGTATGACTTTATATTTCATACTTTCACTTGCTTTAGCACTTGGGATTGGGGAAAATTGGACAATGTATAAATGATGTAAACCATCTCAACATGATAAATTCTGTGTGGAACTGCATTGAGATACATGCAAATTTCTGTAGAATGCAACCGTATTGAATTCTAAATAGCTAGATGATATTAACTTCTAACTGTATCCCATCATAGAAACCAATTTGCTAAACCTAAACAGATTAGAAAGCTGAGGAAAAGGAAGCTAATTAAAATAGGTTGCTGGTTATTAATCAGTTAATTACTGAACTTCCCAAAAAAATAAATTAAACCCTGCACAGAGTAAAATGAACTAACCTCCAATTTCTTCTTCCTCCTGTTCTTCTTCGAGCTCATCCTCGGCTTCACCTCCCTCATAATCGAGCCCATACATTCTGTTCAGATAATCAATGGTCGGCCGAGTAAGCACTAGCTTATCCGAGTTCAAGATATCAAACAGGTTCAGGGTCCTGGGAGTCAGCAATCTCAAAGTCCCAATATTTCGACTCGACAACCTCACATTGTCCGACACTTCCATTAACAAGAACATCGACTTCTCCTTGGGGTCGATGCCCCACCTCTTCATTGCTGCAATAAATTCCTTGGTTTTGGGCTTTTCAAATTTATCCGAGAAATCTTCTACAACTAGCATACTCACCGCTGCGCTTGATAAAGCAGTGGATATCGCCAATCTCTTCTCCTTCCGATTGATTTTGATGCTCCAATCTCTCGGCTTAGGCCCAAAAATAACACCACCCCCTGGCCGCAGAGGAGTTCGCTGGGATCCTCGCCTTGCGCGGCCAGTCTTCTTTTGCGGGTACGGTTTCTTTCCACCTCCACGGACTTCTCCTCTTGTTAGAGTCGAAGCTGTTCCTCTTCGCTTGTTCTGTAGATCGGTGATGATCCCTCTATGGACAACTGCCCGGGCCGACTCAAGTGGAGCTGCTTTGAGGTCTAGAAACGTTTCTCCGACCTTCTCACCATCAAATGAGATCACCGGGAGGGTCGCAACTTCCGAACGAATTACTAGAGTCTTAGCGAACTCGGTGCATGAGGGTCTGGAGTGAGAGAGCGGTCTTACGGCTTTCAGAGAATTGGGGTTTGAGATTGAGAGGAATTTAGGGTTTTGGTTAGGAGAAGTGAGGAAGATAGAGGAAGAGAAGAAAGATACCAAATGGGTTGTCGAAGAGGTCGCCATTGCTCGGTTAGTGTTGAAGTCTGCAAGTGATATCCACTATCCGTCGCTGGGACTAAGTCGGTGGATTGGCTTTGGCTTTTCGGATCAGTGGCTTGGGTTGAAATAAGGCTTTGGGCCGGGTTGACCCGGGTTTTTTTTTTCTTTTTTTTTTCTTTGTTAAACCAATATTTACAAAAAGGGGGTGGAGATATGTTAAGACTATGGTCAGCTCTTTTCTACACTTGATTTATAAATTTGCAGCAAGCAAGGTTGTCAATTTGATTATAAAATAAACATTTTATTCGTCTAGCATCACCACATCGCCTAGAAACTAGACGAACCAAATTTTGGGCCAATTATTCATGATTGCAATTATATTTAAGTTTATATCAATACATGACAAGAGACACAAATATAGGTTATATGTAAAAAAAGTGGGGAAGTAGTTTAGTCATTTGGTTGTCTTAGCTCAATAGGTAAAAGTATATGGCTTCTGTAACACATGATGTGGGTTGAAAAACACAATAATAGATCATGGTTAAATTGGGTTGGGTTGGGTTGGGTTGGGTTGGGTTGGGCTGGGCCGGCTAGGCCTAGGTCTCAACCCAGCCCTAGGGTTGGGTTGGTTTAGGTTGGGCTGGGCTGGTTTGACCCTTATAATCGGATTAGACAAGATTGGGGCTTAGGGTGGGCTAGGGCGGGTTTCGGCGATTGGAAATTGACATTCTCATCATCCTTGGTAAAATCAAGTCCATAGCGAAGATATTCACAAACCATTATGTTGGATCGGTCACGCAAGATCTTTGATTTCGACCTAAACCCGATGAAAAAAATTAGATCACTTCTTATGGATTCGTTGATAATGATTTTGATCTAGTTCATGGCCTATTAAAAGTAGAATGCATTTTGGTGGGATCCTCATGGATAGAAAAAAATTGCACTCTTTCAGTCACTTCTGAATGACTTAGTGAGGATTAATGAAAAAAACTCAAATCGAAACTATCACTAAACTTTGTCTTTAAAGGCACAACAAATGAAAACGAAACTCTGCCTTATCAATATGGTGTAAGATTTTTCGATCAATCGGAAGGGGGGAGTAGTTGCTGAATCATTTTTAACTACCAAAAAACTAACTTGACGGTTGCACGGAATAAATAGTTCGTCCTTTGGGCCAATGCCACTGACTTTTATCCATTTTTCCGAAAAAGGTGCCCGTTGAAAGCGCCGCAAGCCACTCATTCTCCCTCAAAAGCATGATTTGGTCAAGACCAGACTTACACCCCTATCAGTTGCAGCTACCTTATATGAAAACGGGATGTGTAGTATGTTAGGGACGAGTTGTTCGCATGTCTAGACTCGGATCATCCACTCTTTGCTTCAACAAACTCAGCAAATCAAGAGGAAATAAACTGCATCCCAATTTTTGTTGACTTTATGATCCTAATTTTCGCCAATTCTTGCCAATAAACCTTAGAATAACTGAATTTTCAGACGAAAAAAATAAGAAACCAGTCTTGAGGTAGTAGAGAGCCACCGTTACTTCCCCTTAGTTTTTACTGAAGCCGGAAGTTATCCTACAGGAATGGTAGCATCACAATCCACCCACACGTGGCGATCATAAATGGTTCGTGCAATGGCAGAGGAGGCAGGTTCGGGATAATCTATCCAATCTTCTTCTTTTCGATCTCTTTTCTCGTGTTTTTTAGAATTTTCCTCTTCCCCCGTCAAAAAAGCGACGAGCAATTCTTGCCAAGAAACCTTTCCAAACTGAAATTGCAAAATTATATTGGAAGAAAATGTCATACAAATGATCTGTTATTCTTTTTTTTGATAAACAGTCTTCCGTTATTCCACATCTATGATCCTTGAAGAAATTTCTAATCTATGGATCTGGAAGCTGAGACGGTTTATTAACTTAATTGGTGTTTACGCCTAGGAAACGTGGATTAATGAAGACATCAAAATGACAGTATCAAAGAAAAAGAATATTGGAAATTGTATATAACTAATTTAGATTGACCTTCATGTCTCACATCTCCACAATTCAATTCAACCATCATTAAGATTAGGTGTAATTACTATCACCCCTAAAGTTAGCCTATATTTATTAAATTTTTCTTTATTTTAATCATAAAAAAAAGATTGAGATTCATAAAACAAGGATTAATTGGGAGTGCCAAACATAATATTTTTTTTATGACTGGATATTTTATTCTTGTTATAGAAAAAACACTTACTTTATTTTTCAGTTTCCTCCACCATCCCATTGTTAGATTTGGATTTCTTTTCATCTAATTGAAAAGAGAAACAAAAAATGAAAATAATTTTTCACTAATTGAAAATGCAAATATCTATTTTCAGAAATGAGAATTGACAATATATTTTTGCTCTCATCAGAAAAAGGTCCGAAGCTACTATAGTTTTAACCGTGGAATTTTTGCTCATCAAACTAACACAGAAAGAAACTCAATATATATGTTGCAACTACCTTTCAAAAAATTGTTTTATCATTTTAACATTCTAGTTTAGGGTGTCATTTAAATCCCTTAACTGATTGGGTATTCATTTTAATTTTACTGTCCTATCATAGCGACATCTACAATGCAAATGACGACAAAAGGACGATATGAAAAACAAAAGATAGAGAAACACACATGTTAATGCAGATGTCAACGTGAGTTACATGATTTCAGGCTCTATTCCACTTGACTGGTACGTGGGTTCATCGGTAAGGTACGAATGTTATGATCTAGTGGTTAAACGGTCGAAACAGTCTCGATATTCTTGGGGTAAGACTGCGTAGTTCTTGTCCCGCAAACCTCGCACATGCGAGAGCCTCATTCACCAAGTACGCCCATGTTAGTCTCGTTGACTTGTACTAACCCCACAATCATATGGATCGGATCATACCAAGGTTGAATGAGAACCATTTAACTTTTACCAAAAACACTAATCACCCCATATGAGTAGCCCCAGTGAGGTAAGAAGAGCTGAACTCATAAATCCTGGCTTTCATTTGGCTGAGTTGTGATCACCATGGATTAAAAAATCTAATGGAATCGGCCGATTCGAATCAAAATCCAAAATACAAAGAATTCAGTGCTCTTACGCACATGAATCATGGGTCATTTATTTTTCCACATGGTTTGCAACGATTGTAAGAATAACCTCATGTCAAATTTTGGGAGCCAATTCAACCCGCCGAATTGGTTGCACTTTCACCTGCTGATCAAATTTTTAATGGAATAAGTTTTTTTTTTACCCTAATGAAAGAAAAAAAAAATCTTGTGATGTGATTCTACTATTGGATTTTAGATTTTTTATAACTCCTATACATTATTGACCATAGTCACAATTACTCTTGGACAATGGTGAAGAGATTCTTTATTCAACATGAATTAAGGAAAACTGGATCCATTTTCAAAGATATTTCACCCATGTACTTTGAAACTTGAAATTGCCCTGTGTGCTTTGTGGCAGTTTACATTGACAAGGACTAGTTGTTCTTGAAAATCTGAATGTCAATTAAGATGCCATGCGGCCCATGGCCCCATGCCATCCACAAGAACTTCTTCATGTAACCTTATTGGTGAACCATTTGTGGTTTATTATCATTAAGTAGCTCCATTTGAGAAAGCAAAGAAGTAAAAGGAAAGAAAGTGGAATCATATTAAGTTTTTTTTTTTTTTTTTTTTTTTTTTTTTTTTTTTTTTTTTTTTTTTTAATTTCTTTGATTTGAAAAATTAAGATTTTTAAATTTGAAAAAAAAAAATTCTTTATAAAAAAATGATTACATTTTTCTTTACATACCCTTATGGCTTTATACATTATGACTATGTTTGATTATAAAAAGAATTAAATGGGAGGAAAGTGAAATTTTCATACTTAAAAAATATATATCTATAATTATTACCCATGTGACTTTAACATTAACTTCAAATCATTCTATATTTAGTTATAAAATTTCACTTTACTTTGAATCCAAAATCCTTCGCATAATATATAAAATAAAAATTACATGTAAACTATATCATTACTAAATATGATTAAAAAAGTTAAGTCGTTTATATAATCACATGGGGTAATGAATATAAACAATTCATTTTAAAGTATGAAAATTTCACTTCTCTTCCCTTTAATTTCCATTGCAATCAAACGGAGCCTATGACCCTATCCAAGCCTCATAGTGATGAAAACCTTGTGCACTAGGTATTTTCCCATAGGTAAGTATCTCTTGTCAAACTGAAGCCTTTGATTTGGGATAATCAACCATTTCCTTTATCCCAAATCAGCATTGTCCAGGAAACTTCTTAAGAGATCTTCCACCCATCTTCGTATATAACGTTTTGTGGGCCCAAACTGTCACTAAATATATGGACAAGTAATAGTTTTGGCCAAGAAAACTTGGGCTACAACAGTGAATGCATTCCCGAGTGTCACAATTTATAAGTCATGAGGGACGAACAAGGCAAATGGTCACAAAAAACTAAGTCTTATAGTGTCTCCCTGAAAACAGAAATTAACGACCTCTTTTCTTCTCTTGTAAGGGCGGGAGAGATGAACGTAGAGCCACAGTGAAGGAACTGAAAAAAAAAAAAGGCTAAAACATTCTGGGCACAGAAGCTAATGGTGAAGAGATCTTTGTGACCACTCCATCTCTGGCCAAAAGAAAGCTTAAATCCAAGCTTTTTTCTTCTTATACGTAGTTAAGATTTTTTTTTTTCAAAGTTTAAATATAAAGCTTCAGTTTTTCCCACATCTATGATCCATGAAGAAAGTTCTTTTTTATCATCAATTAGCTTGATTTGATTGGGGTTTAAGCCTAGGAAACGTGGATTGTCAAATGTTTCAGGAATCAAAGGCAAAAGGGTGTGACAGGATTGAGATCTTCAGAGGAAAGAAAAGAACTTGGATTCATTTCCAACCAAAATAGCCGGAATCTTTATCTTTACCCATAGGTAAGTAGTGTTAAGCAAGAGCTTGGCAGTTTAGTGTTGTTCTTTCAAAGATAAATCCTCTTATTAATCTTATCCCACTTGTTCCTGATCATTAGAGAAACAAATTATTCAATTCCAGAAATCCATGTTTCTCTTCCCTATTCCTTTTGTCTCTGCTGAAACTTTTAAGACTCGGTGAGACAGTGGCATTCATGAGACACTGCAATGGTCATTTGTCAGCTTCAATTTGAATAGATTATCAGTTTTAACTTCAAATTGTAGGTTTTTGGAAAAAAAATCACTGTCTGTTCTTAGGAAAAGGTGATGATACAATGATACTAGTATATTCAAATACAAGATTGTAATGGAAATTTATCTGATTAAGTAAAATAAGGCTACTGATGGCTGAGAAAACACAGAGACTGGTAGTTTTCAAGTGTGGTTAGACTAAAGTGGGTTTCTAATCTCATCATTGATGTCCAAATTTCAGGTATTGATCTTTCAAGAATTGTTTCTTCAGCCTGCCTCTGCTCCTTCTATTCCACCAATGTAAGCCACTATGACATCAAATGTTTCTGTCTCTAGAAATTGTTTACTTATTTTACCAACAAACTACTCAGAGTTTTATCTTGTGAAGCATACAGTTTCAATCAATTACTAAGGACTATCTGGTAAGTTTTATGTGGTCAGATTAGAGTTGCGACACCATAATTCATCATGGCAAAGAGACTGCAGAGTGACCCTTGGCACCATGAAAATAACCAGTCAGGCTGTATGTGGAGTTTGCTTACTAAATTAGACTTCTTCCGGGTTAGTTCTATTCTAAAGCTGCTTTCTTATAGAAGGCGTCGAAACAGGCATTCTGTTGGTAAGAGAACTCTTCTAATCTTGTATATCTGACAGTCCAAGTGGTAATCTAGGCCAAAATGTCAAAGGTTTACACTTTATGTCTTCAATTCCAACATTGTTTGCCCTCACTTCAGAGTAGAATTTAGATCTTCAGCTTAAGTCATGCATATCATAACAAGCAGATACTGTCATGTAAATACTTGCTGGCAATCACCAGAGAACAATGGAAAAAAGAGGAAATCATAGGTTCTCTATAGAGTTCTATGGGGAACTTGAAACAAATACAATCTCCTTAATTTTGTCCTACTTTGTCCGTCTTTGCCATTTATGTTCTGACTGTAAGAAACAAACAGCACACCCTTTTAACAGATCATTAATCCAAATCATCGTATCATTGTATTTCGAATTTATGAATTTAATTTTAGTCTTTTCAAAAGTTGTGTTCTGCATTTTGATGTTGTTCAGTTTTTCCTGTAGGTGGCAGATGCTCAAGAAGTAGACCAACTTTGCCGACAAGAATTAATAAAATATTTTGGAGCATTGATGTAAGTAACTGTAATTTGCCCATTTGTTGAATTAGATGCCTATTTCGAGTCATAAAAGATGGAAAGAGTATCATGCAATATATGTTCCTTTTTTGTTTTTGTTTTTCTTTTTTCTTCCCCTTTTGACAGGTAAGATATTTTTCGTGCAGAACATAATCAGAAAATACATAAAATGCAATCCCAACATGAAAAAAGTTCTCTATTTTTTGTAAATAATAGGCTAACCAATCAGCCATTTTGTAAATGTACACTAGGCATTGCTCACTCCAAGCAATTTCTTAAGTCATTTGGCAATGAGTCAAACATTCACATGTAGCTTAAAAGGAAAATAAGTAAAGCATTCAATACACCAGATTCTTCTTTCTTTCCTTCCTCCCATGGACAAGCAATTAAGGTCATATCAAAAAGGAAAGGGAATTGAGTTCCTATAGAACTGGATTGCAAGCAACAAAATACTGGAATAGCCCACTTTCCACCTCCCCCCAAAGGTTGTGATCAGGCTTTCTCAGAGGACAATAAACTCCAGGGATGCCTGATTAATGCTACAGATGGTTCTCTATTTGTATGTATAACTATAAACTGTAGGACAGATTAAAGGCTACAAACCCACACAGGATCACCGTGAACGGAATAATAAACCAAACAGGACAGAATACGAGAGAATCAAATAACTTAATATCTGGCAATAGGATGGGGCTGGAAATCAAGTCGAGTAGGCTTTCGTCCTGATAAATAAGTGCCCCAAAGATGAGGATAACCCAAAAACACTGTTCATGTGAACAGTATTTTTCATGAATTCAATTCCGGCCCTCTTCTTCTTCATGATTTGATCTACATCAATTTGTCACCATACTGTCTTCAGGGTCAGATAATTCCAAGTTTCCTGGAAATGCTTCTCCACTCACTTCCACTCTCTTCAAGAGCATTTTAGGCCTTATTTTTGTTAAACATTTCAGTTCTGCCCGCTAATTAACCAATGAGAAAATTTGCTTGCAAAAAATATTACTCATGAATGAGATGATTTTCAACCTCAAATGTCTCAGGACAGTGACAAAAGAAAAATGCAGAAGGTTGATGGTGGCAAGAGAAGTCTCAAGAAACTCATGGAAGAAGAGATGTTCAACAGGCAGCACCAAAAACAGCATATCAGTAATGCTGCTGTGGAACAGATACGATCTGACCCAAGATATGGAAGCCAGTTGGAAAAGAAACAAAATGTGCATAATCTCTTCAAGAGAAAGGTTAAATTCCAGAACAGAATCCCATCAAATGGACATGAAAATCCCCAAGTTTTGAACAGAACACTCATTCTGAAACCAGAACCAACTGAAACTCCCAGCTCCTCATTGCAATCTTGTTACAACTTGATAAAGAAAAGAGGGAGCATGAGAATTAGAAGGAAGTTTAAACTTGTCATGCAAGAAAGTAGAAATGAGTGGCATTGGCATCTAATGCAAGGTGTTCGACACAGAACACCTTATGAGCACCCATGTTCAGAAGCTAGTGGTAGCATGACTACAGAAAGGGATTTTCTAAGAGAAACCTATTTCTGGAATGAAAAAATCACCAAAATTTCCAGCAAAGTCAAGAGACGCAAGATAGGCAAGCCAAAAGGTTGTCAACCAACCATTGGACAAAAAGATGCTTCAACCAGTTTTAAGGTTAAAAAAAACATAAAAATGACAAATGTCGATTATTACAAGCGAAGTAAATCTAAGATTCACATCAGGGCTGAAAGACATCTAGCAGACATGGTCAGAACAAGGAATGACAGATCCAATTTGTTGAGCAGACAGATCCCACAAAAATTGTGGAGGATACTTTCACTGACTGAGTACAATTTGTCACCTACAAGCAGTCCTGGAGGCGAAAGGGAAAGGAGGCATAGTTTTTTAAGTGCACAGAAGAGATATGAACCATATGACAATTTATGGAAGATTAGTGAGAACATGTGGCAGCCTAAACAAGAGTACACTTATAGCAAACCAAGCCCACCGATGCAGAATATAAGTAGTCCAATGTGCATCAATGACAATAATCCTGAAAACAGACTGCAAGTCTCTGACTCAAATTCCGATATATGGAAGGAGTTTCTGCTTGATGCAGAACTACAAGGAAGTACTTGTTCATATAAACCAGAGTTGAGTGCAAAAGGTAATACTTACTTCATCCTCCAATCTATAGTGATAGCCACTTCCAAAAGTCCCCTTGATTTATCATTTCTTAAATTCCTGCAGCTGATGTTAAGGTCACGGAAAAAACTGATATTCAGTGCCCAGAAGAGAATAACCTCCTGAATGAATCATCTGAGCCAAACAGCAGAATATTCATCACTACAACTGATCAATGTGCAGATAAAATTAAAATTTTTGAGGACAAAGGATCTTCTAAATGCTTGAGACTGGTAAATACTGTTTCTAAAGAGGATCTTCAATATCATTTTGGCAATCAACCGCTGATGTGTTCTCTTTATACTGTTCCCAGTGCTCACATCAAATTAGAACCTTGGGCTGAATCATAGTCTGTTCTTTTGCAGGACTCACAAGAAGAGCATCAGCCATCTTCATCTTGCTTATGTCCCTTCATTCTGAGATCTTTACTTATTCATAAAATTGAAGACCAAATAGGTATTGGCAACAAAACAGAACAGCCAAGTCCTGTTGAGCCATTCATCCTAGGCAATGTTATCAGCAATGGAAGCACAGGATTCCAACCAGGTAGTCTCTAAACTCGGATTCTAAGAAACATTAGCCACATGATTATTTTTTTTCCACTGAAAACTGAACCTGTATTGGAGTTTATCAAATCAAACATCCACAGTTGAGCCAAAGATTCAAACAATGCAAATACATTTCAGAGAAGATAAATTGTTCAGCTATTGCTTTTTTTAAGATCAACAAATCTATGACCACAATCCACCTTTGACTATGCATGAGCAGTGCTACAAACCTCCGGCTTGAGCTGGGACAAACTCTTGGCAAGGTCAAGGTGGCATTCTTCAGACCAGCTGCTTGACACTTCTTTCTTTGACGAAGTGGAAATCCTGTCTGGCCAACTTAGTGGTGATCAGCAGCTCCTCCTTGATTGTATCAGTGAAGTTCTTCTGGAGGCATATGACTGTTCTTTTGGCTACTCCCCTTGGACATCATTTCTAAAACCCATAATTCGGTCACTCCCAGTAGAGGAAAATTTCATCCGTGAGGTATGGGAATGCATTAATTGGCATCTTCTTCCACAGAGACCACATCATACACTAGACCAGATTGTCAGAAAAGACATGGGAAAAGCCAACAAATGGATGGATCTCAAATCCAACATTGAGACTGTTGGCAATGAAATGGGAGACATCATTCTGGAAGAATTGATTGAAGACACAATGTATCAGCTGTATGCATGAAGCTGAACAGTATAAAAGATTTCCAATGTTTCATTCCAAAAGATGGCACAACCAGGTCATTGTGCTTAAGATAATCAATAATGTATTAAATAAATAAACAAACACAGAAACCTTGTCTATACCATATTACAAATGCTGATGATTAGATGTCAGATCTAAACCAATTTTAGGATACAATACGCTTTCGTCAGGAAGAAGGTTCAGGAATGGAAATGTTATGTCGAATAGGAATAATTGGAATACCAAGAAGCTGAAGAACTATCTCAAATTCTACAAGCTCCCAAAAGCTTCCCTGACATTGGATGGATTCAGAAGTCCACGACATGTTGGCCCAGCCAAATCACAGTCAACAAAGAACTGTCCAAAAGATTCTAATTTTTTCATGATTACACCACTGAGTAAGGCCAACATAAACAGAAAACATAATGAAAGTAAGTAAAGCACATCAGGAAATAATAGGAAGTTCTATATCCCTTTTATCCCAGACAGATTGGACTGTTCTATATTTTTGGCAGCTTGTAATTTCCCAACATCTAACTTCCTTTCAACAGGATCAGTTGAAGCTCCAATTCTCGGTTAATGGATAACTTTTGCACTGGGCTCAAGCCAACATAATGACCAAATCAAAGGCACTAAGAAACAAAGAACAAGGAAATAAGGTGAATACACAGATATGCAATTACGTACAGACTCACACACATAAGCATAGAACATTTGAAATGATTAAAAGGAAAAAATTAATAAAGAAATAATGGACCAACCTGAATGTTCTGCCCTCAAATTCTACATGAGTTGATCCATCCATTGTCGGTCCACCCATGATTCAGCTTGTGCATAAGCTGAAGGCAGTGTTATTGTAGCATACTTTTGTGGAAGGTAACAGAACATAAAGATTCAAAATCTGCTGCCATTGGAAGAGGAGCCAGCTGGCGCTGGAGGACTGCAACTGCAGCAAACATCAAGGGTGAATTTGGGGACGAGTGATGTTTAAGTGTGTACTCATGGTGTTGGGTGTGGTTTGGCAGACCCATCATCCATGCCCGTCTGCAATCTGCCCCAGAATCTGCTGCCCAATGCACCTGTGTGTTGTCCTGTTGCTTGGTGCTCAATTATCGTCAACATTTTTGAAGATTTCAATTTAGGTTAGAATGTGTCGATTGTGGCAGGGACGGTGCAGAGAGGGGGAGCCTGCGAGTGAGAGAGACAGCAATGGAGAGAGAGGGGGAGATGCAAGGCCATGGGGTGCAGCAGCAAGTGGGGGAGAGAAAGAAAGATGCAGCAGTGTTGGAGACAGAGAGATGAAGTGGTACACAGCAACTGAGATTTTTTTCCACCCATCCAAATGATCAATATGTACAAAAGACATAATAAGACAAAACTCATAATTATACAATTTTTTTTTATATGTGTATCTCTCTCCTAGAATTCAAAATTTTTTGAACTTTTTCTTTTCTTGGAATCCTTACATAGCCATAATGTGCTTGTGTGTGAGAATCTATCAGGGGCAGAGGAGAGAGAATGTCGGGCATTGTCAGGAAGGAGAGGGTGTGTGAGAGAGTGTGGGTATCAGGTGTCGTGGGAAAACTTTTCCCTTATTATTATTATTAGCCTTCTCTATTTAGTGAGAACATGTACCCCCATACTTCGTCCAGGAAAATTTTTTCTTTAAAACTTTAGGGAAAAGTGTCTTTGAGCTGACAGCATAGGCTATGCCAACACTTCCTCTCTCTTTCTCTCTCCTCCCCACCGCTATATAGATGAACCATCTCCCACCATCCCGACTCCCCACCCAGCCAATTAAGAGAGCCATCTCCGTAAACTTCAATAGAAAACTGCTTGGTTGAATTGGAATGGATGAAATTTGATTGCTTATATTGATATAAACAAACCAAATGTGAAAACAGGAAGTGGAGCTTTCCTCTTCTTTTTTTTTTTTCTTGGGGGGTGGGGGGGGGCGGGGTTAGGGGGAAGCATATAAATTTATCAAATTCATAAGCATGAATATCTTAGTTTTGTTGATGCTAGAAATTAAGAACAAATCACCAGTAGCAATGAACAGCATAGGTCCCTACCACCTATAATCTTTGCTTAAAAATTTATACAGCAACTAGTGGCTACTACATGAAGAAGGGAGAAATTATACAACCATTGTTTAGTGTTGCATTTAATGTCAATGTTCCATTTCGTCAGCGATCTCTTCCAACATCAGATACTGAAGAGCTATAGAGTATCTTGCCAATCTTGGTCTTTTTGTGCACCCAACAAAGGCCCTACTATCTTTCAGAAGAAACGATCCCGGACGATCACCTTAAATAAGGAATTTAAACTAATCAAATATCATTTAAAATCGTACTCATTTGTACCTATAATAATAAATAAAACCATGCATAGTAAATTCAGTTCCACATCAATTAACCTTTTATTGTAAAAATGGATGATATCCATCTTTTATAGATGAATAATGACCTTGGAGTGTCCCCATGGTGTGTATCAGAGAACACAAGCTTGCAAGCATTTCCAGATGGCAATCTTTCACTGTCCAATGACAAGAAACATGGATTTAGAGATGGAATTTAGGACTGCCAAAAACTACACACACAACTCCAATTAACACTTAACTTTGCATGTAATACACCATCACGACACAGGGCTAGAGTTCGAACCATCAACAGGTCTCTGCCCCTCGGATTATTCAATCTCTCCTTACAGCTCCTATGGTCAAGGAAAAAAATAAAGGAATGGAATCATCCACTGCATGGATAGAGAAGAGGAAAAATAAAGCGAAAAACGAAGTTTCACATACTGCTAAAAAATTACCTCTCATCAAAGTAGTCCCCAAAATCATCAACCAAAATTGCTAGAGGAAAGGTTTTGTGCAGGTGAAATGCAGCAAAATACTTCTTGATCCCCTCATCGTCATCCACATACCTTCAGAAAAGTATTAAAAGGCTAATACTGATAACAATATCAATGTATCTAAATTTCTATAAAGAATTTCTCAACTCTTACTTCATTTGTATCCGCTGAAAGACATTAGAAGAGGGATCAATGCCCTGAAATTTTAGAAGAGAGAGTGGTAAGTAAAAAACAATAAAGAAGAGGGAAGATAAACAGATAATGAAAATTTTAAAATAAGGATACATGGAGAGAGATTACCTGGGACAAGTAAGGAGGTTTACTCTCTAACCTGCGACGGTTGCAGATGAACACAACAAAACGATCACTATGGCTGTTCTCCAAAGCACAGTTAAAGGCATACTGGAAAAGCAGAGATGTCTTCCCACTACAGTTTTATTTGAAAGATGTGAACAGATTAAAAGGAAACTCAGTTTGCATGCCAGCGAAGAAAATGATAATGTTCAAGTGGTACAACACACTTAACCCTCAACATCCAACCTCAATGGCCACCCGGTTTACAAAAGAGGATTTGGTCCAAGTCAGTTTGTGCGCCCACCATGGTGTGTTTTATAGGAAGGAACTATGATGAAAGACAGAGGTGGAACTTACCAGCAGGGAGGGCCTGAAAGAAGAATGATTTCACTGTTGCAGTTGGTATCAGTTTGCTTCGTGGAGAAAAACTTCTCTACCATAGCAATCTGTAGATGGTCTAGGACATCATCCAAGTTAGCTAGAATCAGTTGTGCAGTTACAGAGTGGACTAATTAGCAGAACACCATATCTCATGCATCAAGTTTTTTAAGAAGTGGGATTTGAAATTGGCAGGCAAGTGTTAATTTCCTAGGTAGATATTATCCTAGCATCCAATCTGTCATGTAATCTTGAGAATTTATGATTGGGGAGTTGTAGAAAAGTAGCAAGTTAGAAAACTCCAACAACAACACTAAACAAATAATGTTCTACACAGCCCCATATGAGATGAAGTATTTTGACAGTTCATACCACCCAAACTAGAGTAATGGTTGATCATTAAAATGTTGGACTATCAGGACAACCTCATCGGACTGCCACCACAAGACATTTGCCATGTGGTTAATAGAAAAGATTTGAAGAGATGAGGCTAAGAAACCTTCATGTAGCCAATTCCATGAAGTCTGGATAAGATTAGTCAAGGCCAATTTTACTATGAGCCTCCTACTAGTAGCTCCCCAGACCAAACAGTATGTACTTATGAAATGAAAAGCAAATGTATGATACATAACAACAGGCTTTTCCACGACGAATAGTTACACACCTGCTAGAAGCACCATAATTAATAACAAACTATGAAGAACTAAATGAAATGGAAATAAGAAACATTATTATTGCACCTCTACAAAGACTAGAGAATTGTTTAATGTGAGAGAAGAATGAAAACCAAAGTAATTCCAAAAAAAATAAAATTTTCTTAAAATAGGTATATGGAAAAGAAAAGGAATCAATCAAAGGTTCCCAAAACAGCTGTTCTATGTTCGCTCCACAAGTTTAATCCATCAAGAAGCATTTGGCTATTAAAATTGAGCACTGGGAGCACTTGCGGCAGTGATGCCAAAGCTCTCCTTCTATATACAAATTCAGAAACTTCCTTTATATGCGTCTCAGACCAATCCAGATTAATGAATAAAGCAGTTTAGTACCTCTGAGAAACTTACAATTGATCCAGTCTGAGAAGTTCGATGTTAAGACTAGCAAAAGAACATTTGAATATTGATTATATAGACAGAGACGTAAGCGATTACTTGACAAACCTTTTAACAAACACTTGGTGGGCGTAAAGAAACGATGCGTGAAAGGCAAACCCTCTTCCTAAGTTCGTGTTGATAGATGGTCAGTGGGCGAGTCTGAAATTCTGGTTCTTTATACGCCACTCGGTATTTGAGGGCGGGAAAAGGAAGCGCTTCATGGGCTGGTTCATAAAGTTGCTCGGGCCAGAATTTGGATCATACTAGGCCGGGCTCGAGATGGGTCGATTCATAGGTAGCCTGGATGGCCCATATCGCACCTGGCCCGAACTAGATCAGATCAGACCCACCCTCTTACCTATCCATTCCCTCGAAGAACCATGGCCAGCACTCTTGTCATTTTTAGTGATTGTTTAGGTGTAGTTCTTGTTTGTAAGGGCTTTATGTCTTCCTTAGATTAGGCTGTCTCCTTGATTGTAAAGGGCATCACTGAGTTGGTAGTTTCCCTTAGTTTGTTCAGTTTAAATTCTTTCCTCTTGCTTTAATAGGGAGGCCCATTTAATAGCTCAGGTTATATTTGATTTGGTTCATTGTTGGTGGTCTCATGCACCTCGTGTATTACTCATTGTAATATTTTCGGAAGGTTTTTTTTTTTTTTTTTTTTTTTTGAGTAAGGAGAGATATAATTAAATTTAAAAATAGGTAAATACTTTACATTTGATGGTAAAGCTTCCCCGATGCATCCTCCCGAATTAACATTGTTAGATCGACAGGGAGATCACCAAGATTAAAATCAAGTTCCCTAGGGGTGCGAAAGAGACCTGCCAAGAAGTCAACACATTTGTTGATCTCACGCACATGGTGTGAGAAGACACATCCCTGGAAGGAAGAACCCAATAGACCGATATCCTCAAGAATCTGCTCAACATACCATGGAGCATGAAAGTTGCCTGTGATAATTTGGATCGCAGCCAAATAATCCGATCTCACCTGTACAAAGGCAGAATGTAGGTGCCTAGCCTTCTGTAACCCCTTGCGGATAGCATGGAGCTCCATGTATAGAATATTATCATGGACTAAAGCACCAGCCAAAGCAAACACAAGACAACCACGAGCATCACGGGCGAGGACACCAAAACCACCCATGCTTGCGGAAATGGACCCATCACAATTGATAGCAATCCAAGATGAAATCGGATGCGGCCACAAGAAATACCTTATTCGAGGAGGAGAGAAAGATGGCTTTATTCTCCACTGATGGAAAAATAATTTGTTCGCAGCAGAGGCTGCCACAATATTGGTAAGTCCGAAGAGCGACTCCTGACAGCACATACAATCATATGGAAGACACCCTCTATATTAGTATCATGTTGAGAAAAACACACGAGCGTTCCATTCCTTCCAAAGGTGATACACCCAAGTTGAGAAGGTGAAACGCTTAATATGCTAGACTAGAGAGGACCCTTTAAAGGAATTACACAACCAGTCCACCTCATTAGGCCAGGAGTTAAGAGGATGCCAAGACAGGCCACAGAGGGTAAGCAGCCGACGCCAAACCTCAGTTGAAAAAGGACAACCAAAGAATAGGTGGTGGTGGTCCTCCATGGAATGCTTACATAGAACACAACCACGATCCACTGATAGCCCCCACGAAGCTAATTTGTCTATGGCAGAGAGTCGTTGGCGCAAAGCCAGCCATGTAAAAAAAGCAAAACGAGTCTACGCGAAGGGAAACCAAACCAAAGAGTGCTAACCAAACTCAACACCAGGAGCACGAATAGTATCCCAAGCAGATCGCAAAGAGAAAATACTAGAGGGGTTCAAAGTCCATACCACACGGTCTTCCAAGATGCTCCTATGAACTGAAGTAGAAGAAATCTCAGTCCAACGGCCGGTGACAACAGGATCGTGGAGAGAATTTTCCCATGCCCCCTCCATGAGCAACTCGTTGACGGTATCAAAGGTGTTGCGCCCAAGTGCTTCCGCAATAAGAATACCTTCCGAATAAAAAGGTCCATTAGGAAGCTAGGGATCAAACCAAAGCAACGTCTTTTTTCCTGATCCAATAAGACAACGGGAACACCTTGAAGCAATGTCACGGGTGTGAAGGATGGCTCGAAAAGTGCTAGAACAAGCACGGGGAATAGGTAAAGACCAAAGCGAGGGAGAGTGAAGCCATTTGCAATGAACAAACTTAGTCCAGCAGGTATCTGAGTTAGAAGCAATATTCCAAACTTGTCTCATCAGGGTTGCTTGGTTCCAGTCATGCAAACGACATGAGTTGAGCCCCCCCCCCTCTCGCTTTGGAGAGCAAAACAAACTCCAGGCAACTTTGTAAGCTCCAGTCTCAATGCTACCACACCATAAAAATCGAGCCATTAACCTTTCCAATAATTTCAGGGTTTGCTTAGGAATTTGAAATACATTGAGCCAATATGAAATCATCCCCATAATAACTGAACCCAAAAAAGTCAAGCGGCCCGCAAAAGCTAAGGTACGTGCCTTCCAAGATGCCAACCTACTATCCACTTTGGAAATTAGCTCTGTATACTCATAGGATTCAAGAGCATGAGAGTGAAGGGGAACGCCCAAATAATGAATAGGGAGGAGACCAGCGTCAATACACAGAATATTCTGAAGCCGAGTCTGGGAGGATGACGAACAGTTGGCAAAAAATACATTTGACTTACCTTTATTAATGGTAAGCCCTGAAAATGTGGAAAACTGTAGAAGGAGCCGAGGCAAAGGGAATTTTCTTGGAGGCTATTCCAGAGACAAAAACATCATTTGCAAAGCAAATAGAGGAAATCTCAAGGCAGTCACAGTACTGATGGTATCGGAAAGAACCAGTGCTAGCAACCATGGAGAGCGAATCAGAGAACACTTGCAATACAATATTGAAAATAAACGGGGACATAGGGCACCCCAGACGAAGACCCCTATTGGCAGAGAACCTTTGAGACTGAGCTCCATTAAAGAACACCACATAACCTAGGTTGATGATGCATTGACAAACCCAATTAATAAATTTTGGTGGAAAATTTAAACGCAACAAGAGAGTAAAAAGAAAGCTCCATTACGTGGAGTTAAAAGCCTTTCGGATGTCTAGCTTGGCAGCAAATGGGCATTCCCCTGTGACTATGATAATCATGTAGAAGCTCCTGACAAAGCACCACATTGTCAAAGATCTGTCTTCCTTCAGTGAAGGCGGACTGATTAGTACCAACCACTTTATGCATCACAAACTTGAGCCTGTTAGCTAATAAGTTTGTAATAAATCGGTATAAAAAAGAACTCACAGCAATAGGCCGAAAATCTGAGAAAGAGTTTTGCATGGCACCCTTCGGAATTAAGGTGAGGTGAGAGAGCCTAACCTGATCTGGAAGTTGCAAATTATGAAAAAAATCAAGAAACAGGCCCCAAAACCGTCAGTACTAGGTGAGCTGTCCTCATCAGCAGCGAACACCACCACTTTAATCTCCTCCACAGTGAACTCTTTTTCAAGAGAGTCACGCTCCACCCAAGATAAGGACCTATCCATGGGAAGCTCCAAATGTTCGCAAAGCACCTGCGGAGTGCCCATATAGGCATTGGCAAAGAACCTAGCCGCTTCATGTGGAATAGCATCGTCCACTGTAATCCAATCTCCCGTAGGAGATTGAATCGATGAAACCCAATTTCTAGCCCGCCATACCTGAACCGATAGATAAAAAAAATTATAGTTGCCATCCCCTTCCTTCAAGAATTTAACACAGGCCCTTTGTCTAAGCTCAGATTCCTTGGCGTTCATGAGATGCTGCAATTTAGACACAACATCATGTTCCTGATAAATTAAGGAACTGGGAGGATTGCCTCACTGAATAGCAGACCGCAAAGATTCCACTTCCTTCTCAAAGTCAGAAATCTGGGTGTCCAGAGAGTGGAAAATGGAGCAACTCCAAGACTTCAACCCCTCCTTTAACGTTTTCAACTTCGAAAGGAGAATGAATATAGGTGTGCCAGAAACCAAAAGGCGCCAAACATCATGAACTAGAGGAAGAAAATCATCACGTTGGGCCCAATGATTGTAAAAATAAAATTGCTTCCCATGCATTGCAAGTTGCTCCCCTAAAGACACCACCATTGGGCTATGATCTGAAAGGCTTGGATTATGAAAGTGGGCATAAGAGTGAGGGAATGAGTCTTTCCACTTCTGGTCAACTAGGACCCTATCAATTTTTGACTCGATGCAATTTGTGCCACAGCCCCATGTTGCTCCAGGTAAAAAAACTACCTGTCCAAGCAAGACCAGATAAATCTGTATTGAGCAGGCAATCGACGAGAGGGTGAGTGTGTTGAAAATGAACTAGTCTCCCACCCTTATTCTCGTCAGGAGATTTAATACTATTAAAATCCCCTAGAATTGCCCAAGGATGAGAATTAGAAACCCCAATGGATTTCAAATCACGCCACAACTCCTCCCTATCAGGGGCAAAATTGGCGGCATAAACCATGGGAATATTCACCACCTTCTGACTATGCCTTAAGCTGAACTGGGCATGAATTATCTGAGAAGATAAAACTAAAACTTGGGCCGAAACCTGGCTTTCAGCCCAAAGTAACCAAATTCAGCCACCATCAGAAGCACTACAATTCCCTTGGATTTTCCAGCGAGAACCTAATGAACGAGCATGTTTTCAAAATTTCTGAACTTGACTCTAGTTCCATAAGTCCAAAGATGGCAAAGTTGTTTTTAGAAGCCCACTCAAGCGCGGATCTTCTTTTACTAGGGTCATTAAGGTCCCTTGGGTTCCACGCGCCCAACTTAATCATTAAGAAGGTGTTGAGTAGGGTCGTTGCACTTGGGGACCCCTCTCAGGACTACGGTCGTGGACCCACTCCGAGCCATCAGTGGATGTATCAATATTATCTTGCATATTTCCTTGCAATTCTACAAAGCGATTGCCCATACCCACTTTGGTCCCCATGGTACATCCAGTTGCGGTGAGAGACCGAACCCTAGCCTGAACAGAAGGCACGCCTGAAGCGGTGCCGTTTGCCTCTGAACCATCCATCCGTTCCTTATTAGTAGAAACAACTTTTTGAAGATCCCCTTTGGTAGGTAACTTACCATCCTTAGCAAAATCTCTATCCCCAGTTGCTATATAAGGCACTGAAAAAGAGGAAGTTGAGGCTAGAATAGAGGAATGTTTAAAAGAAATTCCATGAGTGGTCCACCATTTAAGCCCGTAAGTTCCCTCCCTTCCATATTAGAATTTTCCACAATTTTCTTAGTGGATTTCGGAGTGGGAACTTCATCGTTTCCTTCCAAAACACGTAACTGCGGACCAGGTTGAGAATATCGGCGATGGTGAGAGCTACCAACACCGGATATGCGAGTGGAGTTGGTAGCCATCAACCCCTCCACTCGATCGCCGCTAACAGAAGAAGTCACATTATCACTTGCATTATAAAGAGAACGCTTACCCTTATTTCTAAGTCTCAAAATGGACTACCAATTATCTTTTTCCATAGGTCTCTCTGCAGCATTAGTATCCACACCTAGGGGTGTCAATTCATGGCCCGACCCGACTAAACCGACCGGGACCGATCGTTTATAGACCAGCCTGGCCCGAACCGTTTATTAAATGTGTCGAGCTTGAGCCCGACCCGTTTATAAATGGTCGGTCTCGGTTTTGCTACTTGGACCGTCGGGCGCCCGACCAAGACCGACCGAATAACGCCCGACCGAGACCGGCCTATTGTGCACCGACTTGGCCCGACCCTTTAATGATTGTAGAATACTTTACCCCCCCCCCAAATTAAAAAATAAAAACTAAAAAGTAAAGACATGTTCACATTTTAAATAATAGTTATATTTGGTATCATTTATTGATTTATTTTCATTTTTTTGGGCTTGCATGAGTGGGCCGGAATATAAGTGCACATTTTAAAGAGGGTCCGTTTAAAAACCGGTTAAAACCCGTTTAACATTAAACATGTCCGTAGCCCGATTAAGGCCCGACTAAAGCCCGATTAAAGTAGCCCGATTATAGTCCGAGGCCAACCAACCGAATATAAAGTGTACCATGCCCTCAATAACTAAGCCCGATTAGTTAAATGGGCGGATACGATGTAGCCTTTGAAAGTCTTCAAGCCCGATTAAGCCCGACCAAAATCGGACCGGCCGGACCGGTTGACACCCCTATCTACACCCATCATAGCCCCCTCGGCCAATGCACATTACAGGGTGAAGTGGCCAAACGTCTGGCAGCACCAACACACCAGTTGCTTCAAGTCATATTCCACTGGTTGATCGAGTATCGAACCATCCTCCAATAGAATAGGAACACTAAAGGGTAGCCTGTCCTCCTCATTGATAACGATACAAATGCGAGGAAAAGACAATCGCTTTCTCGTCGTAGTCCAGTGATCCATACAGATATGAATGCCCAACACACTGGCTATTAAACTTCGACTACCCCAAAAATGCAAATTAAGGCTGTAAAAGCGAACCCATTATGGGAGGGATTTCTCCTCCTTCTTCATTAGAGAAACCTTCGGCGACCATGGTCGAAGGATCATAGGCCTAGCACCAAGCGACCATGACCCCTCAGCAAGGGCTTGCCTGCTCGACTCCACAGACTGAAAATCGAAAATGAAAATACCACTTTCGAGACCAAAAACCACCACAACTCCAAGGTGCATCCATTTGTCTCGTGCAAAGTGTTGCATGGTGGCATACGAGGGCTTCGGCCCAAACACATACCCCACCAGAGCAGTTTCCCATCGGTTATGCTCATCGTACAAGTCATCTGCTACACATCTGGCTATTTTTCAGCCTTCAACTTGCTCAGGAGCAATGGAAGGAAGGCTATCATCTTCATTTACTGTATGTTTCTTATGGAAAAAAGACCTGTCCACGTACTACCCACCCCAATACCAGGTTAGGGGGGACCACCGGAGGAAGGCCACCAGTGGCCGTGTCGAATGTAATCGTCGGAGCTCAAAAATCCCCCCCATCAGTCTCTCATCCATTATTATTTCCTTCTATGATTTTGCTTTATAAATTCTTGGTTTCTAATAAAAAAGAAAGTAAATAAATGAATAAATAAAAAAGAAAAATAAAATAAAATAATGTTTCTTCACATCAATAATCTCCTTTAATGAGATTCAATGTAACATATGGGCAGAGTATTGTGCCTCTCATGGGGGGCATGCCCCTATTTGTAGATGCAAGGGCCGCTCCTAGACACAAAACAATTGCCCAAAAGGAAAAATTATATTTATATACCCAAATTTTGGAGTAAACATTATTATATAGCCTTTAGTTCTTTGCTCCACAACCTCCCTTGTCAACTAATAATAATAATAATAATAGATAAATAAATAAATAAAGAGAAAAATGAATATTGTTTGGTCATGTGGCCTCTACACCTAGACACATGAGCTTGCTTAATTATCACTCCACTCCCATAAAATAAAAAATCCTATCCATGTTGAAACCCCTACACGCATTCTCATTGGGTCACACGTTGGTGTAGAGGCAACTCCACTAGGCTGCAATCTCTTCCCCTAGAATAAAATAAAAACTTTTAACCACCAAAATGGATTGTGACCTAGTAGTTTTTAATGATAATATAAAACTAAAGCTTCTAACTATGTCATGCAGCATTTTGTTTGTTCTGCGTGTGATTTTTTTCAAGTTTGTTCACATGTGAGCAACATTTTCCTTAATTTACGTGTAACTCTCAACATAAAACATTGAACTTTGTCCGATTAGGTGTATTTTTTATTTATTTTTTAAATGACAAAAAGACTTTCATTTGAGGAAAAGCATCAAAGGTGAAGCACCTAGACATAATCAGAGAAGGATTTACAATGAAAATGGGGTGGTCGTAGCCACCAAACACGTGATAGCCTAAGTCTGGAAGATCCAACGGCTATGAAATCATCAAGGACGTTATCTATCCTGCATGTAAACCCGAAAAAACAAGAAGAAAATAAAGTACAAATCTGCAGAATTCGATGCATCTTGTAGTGACAAAAGTGGTGGAAACCGAAAAGTTGTAATATTCTTTTGGCTGCCTCTCATGTTATTCCCAAAATTTCATTAAGTTGAGGGTAAAAAAAAAGGGGGGATTTTCAAAATAAATCGAAAATGACTTATCATTATTTCATTTTTTTAAAGTAGTCATTGTTTTACGTGTTTTTCGAATACATATATATATATATATATAATTAAAAAAAAAATGTGATAAGCCTAAGGCTATTGCTCAATATCTCAATTGACAAAAATCAATGTCTTACAATGAAGAGGTCATAAGTTCAACTCTTTTTGGGCCCTATCTATCCATAAAGGAAAAAGTCTCTTAAACTAGAAGGACAAAAAAAAGCAAACATTACCACTTTTTGGTTTTCACATATTTATCTACAATAAGATTTTTCCTAATTTATGTATCAAGTTTTATAAAAAAATTGACAATTTGCAAAAGAATATTAATTAATATGAGATTTTCCCTAATTGAGTTTGGATTCCCAAGGTTTGCATGGCATTGCTTCATTTAGAAAGTGCTAACGGCATCCACATCAAAAGAGTATAACTTGTTTAATTGCTTTCCAAGAAGTGTGGCCCTTTTGGTCTTGTTGGTCTTATTGTGGGGGTATCTAAGTCAATAATATTTTTGGTTAACTAAGGTGTCTGGACCAACTTACGTGCTTCTTGACTAATCTTCAAGGAAAGTCAATAAAGTATTTTGTACTTAATTTATTTATTTTTCTATAAGTGTAACCCCTTTGGCCTTGTTGGCCCATGATGGGTCATCCATGGGTTTTTTATGCTCTCGTGTGGACCCTTGAACTTTACATCAAAATTTGTAAAAAAAAAAATCTTACATAAAATTAAATTAATAAAATTTAAATTTATAGATAGCAAATCGAAACAACGTTGAACATTTATTAGATACCTAAAGAATTGAATTGGATACGAATCATATCCAGGTGACAAGCTTTTGGATTGGCTATAAATCAGCATAATCTAATAATCAAATCTCCGATACTTATTATATGAGAAAAGATCCCTATTATTATGAATTATGGTAATGCGGAGATTCTTTTTCCGATCTCACATTTTGATCAATGAATCTCACACTGACAACTTTTTCTTTTTATAACAAATAGACTCATTGCATAAATTCCTTATCATATATTAAATCTAATGGTATGACGACCAACACATTTGTCCTTATTATATTTGTAAAATGGTCGACGAAACCATAAAAAGTTATATAATCATGGAAGGTTTTGGATCAAGCAATCTTTGTGGTGGCTTCTACAAAAAAAAAAAAAAACAATCTTTGAGGTGGCTCTACTAAAACGGTGGTATTGGTGGGCCACATCATCTTTCAATATATATGACACAGGAGTTACATGATCCAGAGCCACATTAATGATGACACGTGTTGAATTAATCCATAAATACTCTTTTCATGGAGACATCGGTCGGTCATCGTTGTATCAATTCAGACACGTTTGGTACAGATGCGGACCGGAGGATACGCCAGGTCCATACAAATTCCAATTCTTAAAGTCCTTAGGCTCTGTTTGATTGCATTTAAAGGGAAGGGAAATAAAATTTTTACACTTTAAAAATAAATGTTTATAATCAGTACTTCATAATTTTTTAATCATATTTAGTAATGATACATTTTACTTATAATTTTTATTTTACATATTATAACAACGGGTTTTGAATGCAAAGTAAAGTGAATTTTATAACAAAATATGGAATGATTTAAAGTTAATGTTAAAGTCACATGGGTAATGATTGCATATATTTCTTTTTTAAGTATAAAAATTTCACTTCATTTTCCTTCCCTTTAATTGCCCTTGCTACACTAATGCGTTTTAAATATTTCAAACTTAATGATAAGATTATATGAGAGCCTATATTTCGTTTTCATTTCGGAAAAATAATCAAGAAACATATTGGTTAGTTAATTTTACATGCAAGTCTACAATAGATTTGATTTTCTATAGTGAAAATCCTTTGTCAGATGATCTTAATTACATCATCTGACAGGACAAAGCTGAATTACCTTTTTTTTTTTTTTTTTTTTTTTTTTTTTTTTTTTTTTTTTTTTGTAAAAGCTGAATTACCAATCTTTAGAATGTAATGGTTATTTTTTTTATGTTTTCTTTTGGGCTTTGAGAGTGATAGAGTGACTTGTCTCTCTTGGACAGTGGTAAGATAAGTTGTGCCCCATTTTACGTTCTTCTTTCCTGTAGTTTGCCAAAATTACATGTTGATCCAAGGGTTTAAAAGAATTACGACGTGTTAGTATACTGTTAGATTTAAACCTGAGAAGACCATGTTACCCTTAATTTGAAAAACATTAATCTTGAAGGACTATTATACCCTTCTATATATCGAAACACCCAAATCCCTTTCGTAAAACCCTAAATCTGGAAGGGAGAAGTGCTAAGATGATAGTCACAAAAATTGCTTGCAGTTGGTGGTGCCGACGCAATTGCTACTGTGGTTGATAAGAAGAAAGAAGAGCCCAAGGAAGAGAGTGATGACAATATGGGTTTTCTTCGTTTCGGTTACCTGATCCGCTATGGTAGTTCGATTTGGTCTTCTTCTACGGGCTTCCCTCTCTTGTCTTGGCGTGAAGAAGAACCATTGCTCAAAAAATGAAAAAAAGAAGAAAAAGAGGGGGATATTTAACTCGGTAGAGGTTTGGTCCCGTTCCTTCTATCTGGTTACATAGATAGAAGGAAATCAGTTCTTCATCATTCATATTAAACTCCCTAATCATAAGAGAGAGAAAAGTGCATAGAAAGAAGAAACTCATTTATTCGTTCTTGAACCCACATTTACAGAGCCATCATCTCTCTATTGATTGATTTCATTTCATTTGTTCTTCATTTTTTCAATTGAGATGTGTCTGTTGTGACTAGTGAAGTAGAACTTGGGAATGAAAAAAATGCTCGGAGTGTTCGGCAAATCAATCACTAGTGTTTGGAAGGACTGCAAAGCTCTGTTCGATGAGGATTCTTTCAAAACCGTAACCAATTACTTTATTTTGCTTTGTCCAGAACCAAAGAAAATCACCATATTCAAAATCTGGATCTCCTAAGGATAAAAAAAACAACAAAATGAAATTCGGATTTATATTTTGCAATCGAAAAAGAAATGAATGATGAGAACCTCAGCGAGAGCAAGAGGAAAAGGAACATCGTAGCTAAAGCGAGAGAGAATCACCACCCGATCGATTTCAGTTCTAGGTCTTCCCGACCTTGCTGTTGAACCTATGACGAGATAAGTTTTGAAAACCAGGGTTGAAGACGATAGGGGAGGCCGCCTTCCCTCTTTTGTTTCAGTGGGAGGACACATAGGTAAGTTCACCTATAAAGAAGAGCATTTGGACATTATAAGGTATAATATTAGGTGACGTCATCGACTATCAACTAACAGTGCCAATATCACGGCCACTAATGATTTGAACATTCTACAAAAAAAAAAAATGTTTGAACCTAATTGTAAGAATTTTATAAAGTACAGGGGGACGTAAATCCTTCAAACCCTTTGATCCACATATAATTTCGGCAAACTACAGAGAGGGAGGTGTAATTTTCCTTTTATTAGTAATTTATTTTTTAATATAATTATGGGGTTATCCTTAGATTAATATATATATATATATATATATATCATACTATTATAAAATCACGTACTCATGCTTTGTGTCTAATATTTTCTTGACTTCTTTATCCCTCTTGTTTATTTAAATACCTTATCTTTTTTGTCAATCATTTTTATTTTTCTGATATTACTGGTACTCTTTATATTTTTCAATATTCAAGTATTCTTCAAAAGTCCTTCAAATCTCTTTCTACCAAAATCTTATTAGTTTATTTTAAAAAAATCCATCTCTTTCTATTTTTACTAGAAGAAAACTCTATATCTTTTTAGATTCTCTCCACTCAATTGCTTTTCTAATTTCGTTTAGTTTCCTTATAAATAAATAATAAAAAAAAAAATAGTTTTCTTATTAATCTCCAACTCTTACACCCCCTTCTATCAAAAAATCTCTCACATCTTTATGTATCTCTCTCGGCTCTTGCAGGAAAGGCTGACATTAGTAGAGATAAAGAAGGATACTTTATTCTAAAGTCAGTTTTGTAGAAGAAACATTTCTTGCATCTTTGTTCCACATCAAGGTAAGCAACTCAACGATGTACCTTCTTACAGTCATTTCTTCTGATTTTTTAAATTATTATTTGAATTTGATTTTTTCATCTTCAATGCTTCTTTTCTAATTTATTTTATTTTATTGAAACCCTTAAAACCAAAGAGGTAGAAACCCTTTTCACCCATCTTCTCCGTTCTCTCTCTCTCTCCAACATTGCACTTTAATTTAAGAAAAGAGGGTAAATTCTTTAGTTGTGAGAGCTGAGGAAACAGTGGCCTCTGCATCCAGCATTCGATATTCGCCATGGATTTGGTAAATTTTTTCACCATTATTTTAATTTTAAGTTTGCATTTCTCATCATTAATTTCTTATGTTTTAAATAATCTAATTCATACAGTTTGTGAGCGGATCTGGTTTAAGACCATTTAAAACAATGGATTCAATGCTCTAATGTGCTACGGTCATAAAATTACAGCCACGTGAACAAGTTTATTTTATGGCAACCATTTTTTTTTTCTTTCTAGAAATAACTGCTAAATAGTAGATACACGGTTGGATGATTAAACTATGGTTCAAATGGAGTAGTTGATTCAACAACGGATTGTCAATCTGCCATGATATTGTTTTAGAGGTGTTCTTTGATATGTGGCGGTAGTGTACTCAAGTAAGGAGGTAGACTGCAAAATAGGGATGAACAATCTCTAATTACAAAATAACAGTGATGGATGAGAGATAGAAGAGAGGATGCTAGAGAGGAGTGTAAATCAAGCTAGTTGATGGCCCTACTCTCCTGTCCTTTATTTATTTAATCAATCAATACCCACACACATGAAGTTTCTATCTTCTGTTTCGTAATTAATTAACTCTTTTTTTAATGGTTTGGCTTCATTGTAGTTTGTTTGAAGTGAAACTCATGAGCTTTCCTCTGTGAGGTAACTTGGGTTTCTTCTTCTGCTACAGCTTTTTTCTATTGTGTTTGCTTGTTTTACTTATTTATGCTTATTGGGTTGGTTGGAGAGCTTTTTTTTCACTTCTCCTCCATTTTGTTTATTTGCCCAAGTATTTATTTTTCTGAGAAATATTTAGAAATGCTAATATAATGATCTTGTGGTTGGTAGTGTTATGCAGCCTGACACCATCACATGAGATAGTATTTGTTCTACAACAGAAGGAGAATCTCAATTTCAAGAGAAAGAGAGACAATCTCTTTTATGAACACACCTTGTCCCTCACAGAAGCACAATATGGGTTCCAGCTCATATTGACTCACTTGGATGTAGAGTCGTCAAACCTGATAAGGCATTTAATATTGAGAAGATTCATTAAACCTGGTCTTGTGGTAGGGTCAATTTGGGATGTCTTCTTGATTCACGGTGGTTGGATGGTTTATTTATTCATTCTTTTCGGGTTGCTTTTTGGAACCAGATCAATTCAAGGCAATCAACGATGAGGGTGTCCGAATGTACCAGAAGAATTTTATGAGGGAGAAACTCTGCATTCACTTCACGGTAGAGTTCCCTGATTCATTCACTTTAGGGCTCTTTGATTTTATGGTTTGGGTCATTGTTTATGTTACCTTCAAATTTCTATCTATCTCACTGGTTGCTTTAGTAATGATGTTGCTTATTCAAATCTGATTATTCATTTATTTTATTTTATTTTTTGTTGGGTCAAGTTTATTTCTGCTATGGGATCTATATGGGGTGGTTGATAGGTTCTTTACTATGTGTTCCTAGACTAATCTGATTTTTTAAATAAATTTTGAATCTTACAAAGAGCAACTCAGTGCATGAGACTGAGCCTGTGAGGGGCAAATGTTATCAGTTAATAAATTGATATTGACAATTTTTTAAGTATTTTCTTACTCTGATAGGTTGTATATGACAAGCTAGGGATGCCTATTTGCCCCTCACAGGCATGAGACTTGGCCTGTGAGGGGCAAATGTTATCAGTTAATAAATTGATGTTGACAATTTTTTAGGTATTTTATTACTCTAACAGGTTGTATATGACAAGCTAAGGATCCCATTGGCCTTCTATTTATTGGGAGAGTACGGCCTTCAATTTATTGCAAGATCATGTGGAGGATAATGTGTTGGATTTTTCTGGCCTTAATATGCATGTAAATTGTATTTTTAAAATATCCACGCAACATGGTGTGTCTTTCACAGATACTGGAATTTGTCTATTTTTTGAACACATTTATGGTTGTGCATATGTATGTATGTAATTAATGTCATGGACATATAGAAAAATGTAAGAAACCTAGGGCCCGTTTGATAACGCTTCTGCTGTTTCTGTTTCAAGAAACGGCAGAAACAGAAATTGCTGTTTCTGGAAACAGAAACAGGTAAGAAGGGTGTTTGATAATTCTTGTTTCTGGAAACAGAAACGAGTAAAAAGGTGTTTGATAAATTTTATTTCTGGGAACATTTTGGACAGATAATTCTTTTTTTTTTTTTTTTGTAAAATGGAACGGAACTGGGAATGGAGTTCCGTCTAATCTCGTTTTTTCAGTTTTTTTTTTCCACTTTTTGTTTTAGAAAAACAGAAACGGACCAAACAAAAGATTTAGTTTTTCGTTCCAATAGAACGAAAAAAACTCCAGAAACGTTTTTTTAGAACGATACCAAACGGAGCCTTACTTTCTTCAGAAACTCATGACCCTTCATTTTAATCATACCTACAACTACCAAGTACACCTTATCTCGAACTTACATCATAATGTTACGAAACATTATATGTCACTCCCCTCATAATAGTAGATTAAAATGCAAATATTTCCATGTTTATGCCATATGTCTTACAAGTTTCCAATAGTTGGTCATTACCCTCTAACTACCACATTTATTTATGTCTATGTTATTAATGGCCTCTAGGATATCGGTATATATCCTTCGCTTTTCCTCAGACACATCCATTTCGTTTTTCAGGACTCTAGACTTCTCCTCTTCACCTTTGATTGCTCTTTCCAAATAACCTTTCACAAAATCAGGGGGAAGGTGCTGATGGAGAAGGCTGAGCTCCAACCATTGAATTGCTTGTTCCACAATCGGAAGACTGTGCACTTGTCAAATTGATGTCTCCATAAATCCATCGAAAAAATTTGCAACCTCGATCAAGGGGCTGCAAGTACTCATCAATTTAGTTTTGAAATATATTCAGATAATATAGGTCGAATAGTATGCTGATTAAAAAATAAAATAAAATAATTATACCCCATTGGATTTAGGACAACACCAGAAATGACGACCTAAGTTCGTTGCTATCTTCGCGACGCGTACCTTGCACTGTCCCTCGCCACAATCACATAAGCGAAATTCATCTACCCACATCAAATATTCATTATGCCTTGGGCATTTGAAGAACGTTCTTCCTCTATTAGGTCCATTTTTCGTTGTGTACGTATCACACAACTGATTACAGTAGTCACATCTTGCCATTGCGGTGTCAGTGGAAGACATCTGTACAGCAGAAATATTACAAGTATATCACAATGTAAATATTATGAAGCGAACAGATATAATTTTTACTAACACCCCATACACACGGTATTTAGGAAAAATTGTGACCTAATTTATGCGTCTACATTTTAATACATAAAAAATACATTTACCAAAATTTCAGGATGGATTTAACGAAATTGTAGACATTCTCCTTGAAATTGCCAGTTGGTTGGCTATATTAAGACGCACTATAGACATTTGTCTTGCAGATAGTCGCTGGGAGACATCAGATGCGGAAGCATGGTACGCATGAGTATCAGGATTCATTGGGTCATCAATTTGTTGTTCACTTCCAAGCTCATTGAACAACTGATCTTGAATAGCTTGTTCTTTAATGTAATTGTGGAGCCCACAACAGGCGACCACGATTCTTGACTGATCTTCAATATCGTACGCTTTCATACTTTTTAATATGTGGAATCTATTTTTCAATACACCGAATGTTCTCTCAATAACATTCCGCAGTGACGAATGTCTATGATTGAACAATTCCTTAGCTGTCCTTGGTCCAGGCCTACCTTCACCATAATCTTGCAAGTGATACCGTTGTCCTCGGAATGGCACCAAGTACCCCAGTTGACTGGCGTAGCCCGAGTCAACAATATAATATTTGCCTTCAAATATTATGAAAACATTTATGGGATTAGATCTATATTCCCTGTCTACTATATGTGAAAAGACAACAGAAAAATTCATAATACATTTTTACCTGATGGGGGATGAGGAAACCCTAAGTTATCATTGCTTCTTGCTGCATCCAATACCCTTGCATCATGTGCACTCCCCTCCCAACCCGCATACACAAATGTGAATCGCATGTCGAATGAACATGCACACATAACATTCTGTGTGATCATACCCTTTCGATTACGATAACGTGTCTCTTCCGACCTATGTACGATGGCACTTATATGGGTGCCATCAATAGCACCAATGCAATCCTATTTTCCATTGAACATAAGTTAGTCCATATAATTGTGTAAATTGCATTGATATTTCATTCGAAACATCGAAATAAATAATCACCATTGAAGTCTCAGTTACCTTGAAATATGGATAGTACTTTGGATTGTTGGTTATCTCTGGAGGTACCACATCAAAATTTGGTGGCCTGATCGTCTCTAGCGACAGATTTAGCATTGCTTGCAACACCGTGTGGAAGACAACACTAATCGTCTGTCCTGAACGATTGAATCGACGTTGCATTTGTCTATTACTCAAACCTTGACCTACTATCATGAGGAACATCGCTAGCTGCTCATCTACTCGAATGAAACGGCTATCCGCTAACCAGCCTCTATGTACCATTCGGTCTCGCAGGTTGAGAAATACATGTCTCTCGAGTCTAAACTCTTGGTAACACACGTCAGCATGACCTGCAAGAACCTCAGCTACCCTAACAGGTCCTGTGTAACTACTATCATTCAGAGGTTCTCTCATCCTATACATACTGAGAATGTTTTGGAACTGGTGAACTATAACCATGTCATCATCGTCTGACGATGAGCCGGTGATGTCGGTTGGAAATTGATTTGACATCCCTGTATGAATTGACACATTCAATATATAAATGAATAGAGTCCATAAATGTACCATCTAATATCATTCTAATCTAATAAGAAGTCATCAGTAGTGAAATTATCCCAAAGCTGATCAATAAACACACAATAATATAAAAGGCATAAATTTAACAATCATAAACAGTCATCTCTACTACTAGAAATTTGAAGCACATGAAATCAAAATAAAACAAAGCATCCATAAGTCAAAATCAACATCAACCATAGTACGATAAAAGACATCAGTGTGTAAGCCAATAACAAGTCATATAAAATCCAAACAAAACATTTCAAAGTTCATTCATGCTTTCAGAAACTGTTACTTTCACTCCTTAAGGCCATGTATCATCCATAACCTCCTGTCAGGTCTCACTTCAACAAAAGACATGCGCCACCCAGGGTCACTGTGTATCTTACGCTGCGCTAACACATACAAATCAGTCGGGATATCCTCCAAACTGTCCAGTAGCTTNTTCAGGGGTCTTCAGGCTCCGAATATCAATCTCAGTTTGAAACTTTGTCTAACTGAACAGTGGATCTTTCACCTTCCTTTCTTGTTAGTTGTTTCATTCCTGGGCTACATTCTGATATTCAAAGTGAAGTACAGGCTTTTCATCAGATTTCTATGTCACAGGCAGTTGGGTTGGCACGTTTACAAGAAGCTAAAATTCTTCAGTCTAGACGATCATTCCTCAGACCTGTGCCGAACAAAGGCACTCTATTGCCTATGCCTATGAATCCCTCAATTATTGCGGCCAATTCCCCTTCACCACGAACTCCAATTAAACACTTGTCTCTGACAGAAATGCAAGTTCGTCGTGGCAAGGGTCTTTGTTACAATTACGATGAGAAATTTACGCCTGGTCATCAATGCAAGTCTCAACAGTTCTTCTTGTTAGAATCGAACAAAGATACAGATCTGGCTAAAAATTTGGGTGGTGATACTTTAATAGAAAGTGTTATACCTACTACAGAGCATTATTTGCCTCAATGTGAGATTTCTTTACATGCCATGGCTGGTCAGTCGTCGCCAGCAACTCTACAGCTAACAGGGTATGTTGCAGGATTTCCCATTCAAATTTTAATTGATGGGGGTAGTACCCACAATTTCTTACAAAACAGTGTTGCAAAAATCTTAATTTGGCTGTTGAAGCTTCACCTAAGCTTACAGTCCTAGTCGGCAATGGAGATCGCCTCTCAAGTGAAGGTGTTGTCACAAATGTACCGGTTACAATCCTCAACTATACCTTCACAATTGATTTATTTGTTCTTCCTCTTTTTGGTGCTGATCTGGTGGTAGTGGTAGGAGTTCAATGGTTAGCTCAGCTAGGTCCGCTGGTATTTGATTATAATAAAATGACTTTAGAATTCATGGTCGGGGATGCAAAAGTGCTTTTGGTGGGTGATTCCCCACATATTTCTTCTCAATTGCATTACAACAGCTTGCACCGTATGGCCGACACAGGTTCTGTTGTTGTTTTATTTCATTTCGAAATTCAGCCAGTGGCTACACCACCCCCTATTTATGAAAATGTTGAGCTACAAGACCTTCTTTATTCCTTTGATTTTT
>NC_056561.1:13769645-13781643 GCF_013358625.1 Macadamia integrifolia
TTCAAGAGAAAGAGAGACAATCTCTTTTATGAACACACCTTGTCCCTCACAGAAGCACAATATGGGTTCCAGCTCATATTGACTCACTTGGATGTAGAGTCGTCAAACCTGATAAGGCATTTAATATTGAGAAGATTCATTAAACCTGGTCTTGTGGTAGGGTCAATTTGGGATGTCTTCTTGATTCACGGTGGTTGGATGGTTTATTTATTCATTCTTTTCGGGTTGCTTTTTGGAACCAGATCAATTCAAGGCAATCAACGATGAGGGTGTCCGAATGTACCAGAAGAATTTTATGAGGGAGAAACTCTGCATTCACTTCACGGTAGAGTTCCCTGATTCATTCACTTTAGGGCTCTTTGATTTTATGGTTTGGGTCATTGTTTATGTTACCTTCAAATTTCTATCTATCTCACTGGTTGCTTTAGTAATGATGTTGCTTATTCAAATCTGATTATTCATTTATTTTATTTTATTTTTTGTTGGGTCAAGTTTATTTCTGCTATGGGATCTATATGGGGTGGTTGATAGGTTCTTTACTATGTGTTCCTAGACTAATCTGATTTTTTAAATAAATTTTGAATCTTACAAAGAGCAACTCAGTGCATGAGACTGAGCCTGTGAGGGGCAAATGTTATCAGTTAATAAATTGATATTGACAATTTTTTAAGTATTTTCTTACTCTGATAGGTTGTATATGACAAGCTAGGGATGCCTATTTGCCCCTCACAAGCATGAGACTTGGCCTGTGAGGGGCAAATGTTATCCGTTAATAAATTGATGTTGACAATTTTTTAGGTATTTTATTACTCTAACAGGTTGTATATGACAAGCTAAGGATCCCATTGGCCTTCTATTTATTGGGAGACTACGGCCTTCAATTTATTGCAAGATCATGTGGAGGATAATGTGTTGGATTTTTCTGGCTTTAATATGCATGTAAATTGTATTTTTAAAATATCCACGCAACATGGTGTGTCTTTCACATATACTGGAATTTGTCTATTTTTTGAACACATTTCTGGTTGTGCATATGTATGTATGTAATTAATGTCATGGACATATAGAAAAATGTAAGAAACCTAGTTTATCTTGCACATCAGTAACCCCTGCATTTTAATCTCCTTCTCATCTTTTCTTGCGTTTCTTATTTTTTCTTTTCCTGTCTCTTCTATTCCTTTCAAAGTGAATCAATCCTACCGTTTTAGTTAAAAGTGAATCAGTCTTATTTTTGTAGTTCAGGGTTACATTTGACTAAAATAACACTCCAACTCTCTCTCTCTCTCTCTCACACACACACACACACACACACACACACACACACCTCCACCAATATACCTGTCATGATGTCAAGATTCTCTCTTGTAAATAGAACAAGATTATATATGAGTATGGATTTTTTTTTTCATTTGACTATTAATGGTTTTCCTACCATATTAAAATAAAGCTTGTTGTTCACAACCCTTAACCTTGCTATAAACACTTGTGACTATATGACTAAGCAGTTAAGTCAATTTTGAATCCATGTAAAGATGACCTTTCATTGCTCAATGTTCATATCTTCTTTAACTCATTATCCATTGCTTGTAATAATTTAAACTATTTTATCAATAAATAAATAAATAAAATTATCAATAGTCATTAGTTCCCTCTCTCTTTCTCTCTCAACATATAGTCACACGGGAGTTTTACTAGTGTGTATATATATATATATATATATATATTGATAAGGAATTAGGCGGTAAGCTTTTCAGTTAAAAAAAAAAGCAACAATGAAAAACTCATCCAAACGGGGCCTTAAATATTTTCAGTTATGAGTTTTAGTAGTTACGGTGGTTTTTTCGGTTAAACCGAGATCGTCTAACTGAAACAGTTTATTTGCGGTTTACTTCCCGGCCCGGTTTAAATTATGAAGAACACGTCGCAAAGAAACCCCAATTTCAGGCAAACCAGAGCAGGTGCAGAATCCGTAACACTGAATCCGTAACAGTCTCTTCTTGTCACTCAACCTTTCTCTTTCTATATCTCGCTTTCCCTCTGGCTGAGCTTTACTCTGCTTCTTCAATGGCGACTACTGGAGCAACACAAAGTCTGCTGTTGCTCTTCCATGAAAAAGAGAAGCCATAGAACTTTGGAACAATCAGGCCATGGAAGAAGAGAGGTTCGTCGTCTCCTCCAGAGAGAACCCTAGAAATTTAGGGTTTGTACCAGAACGTGGTTCGGGCACCGGCAGCAGTAGCAATAATAGCAAGGTCATGCCCAATGACCTCATCCAGAAGCCTCCTCCCCCAGTTCTGGATCGGTTTAGGGCTCTTTTGAAGGAGAGGGAAGAGGAGTTGAGGGTCTCTGACGAGGACGATGTTCCAGCGCCGAGTGCTGAAGACATTGTTCGACTTTACGAAGAGGTTTTGTCGGAGCTTACGTTCAATTCGAAGCCTATCATAACCGAGCTAACGATAATCGCCGGAGAGCAGAGGGAGTACGGCGATGGAATTGCTGATGCAATTTGCGCCCGGATTCTCGAGGTATGTCGCACTATGGAAGCATTGGAATATTCGGAATTCGTTAGTGTTTGAATTCTCACGAGGAGTGCTGTTTGCATTGCATTGAAGTCTTCATGTTATGATCTCAGTTGTGTTTGAAGTACATACTTGCCCTCCCGTCACAAAATCTTCTATATGCGAGTAGGAATCTTCATTGGTTTCTCTGTTCTACCTTTTTTCCTCAGCAAAAAAAATGAACAAAGAGAAAGCGACCACGGAATGCCTTCATTTTTCTCTTCCTTTGGGTTGATCGCGTCTCCTTTACCTTTCCTCAGAAAGTGAGATTTTTTTTCCTGTTTATTTTAGTACTCATTTTGGGGTATATTGAACTCTTGACTCATTTTCTTCTCTTACAGTTTGTGACTTGGATTTTCCAGTTATCTGATGGCTTATCGGTATCGATTAATTTTGGCTTTCTGAAATATTAATGTAGTTTCAGTTTTCCCTTGACAGTGTCATATTGAGTTTACGTGTTATGATCCCCAGCTATTCTAATGGATGAAGTTGTGTTCCCACTTGGTCCCATTGTTCTGCTGTCTTGGTTAGGTACTTGGCCAACATCATGTTCTTATGAAATGGCAATCAGGACTAGAGTAGAAGTCTTCAAAGGGTGGAAAAGGATTTTCTTGCCATAGTCCTGCATGGCTGCGTCCAGAGTGGTCCTCTGTGGATGTTGGCAAAATAGTTGTGTTCTTACTTGTGACCATGATTGGTTGTATGCCCTAGCTTGATTTGTTTTTGTTAGTCATTCAGTCATAATGCTTTTGCTGTTTTCTCCTGGTACTTACATTTTGTGTTGTATTTTCTTCCAAATTTTGAGTTGTTCCCAAGTTTACAAATTTATGTGCCATGCTTGATGCCTGTTCAGATATTTGAATGGACTGGAATGCATTGGCTATGATTCACAAACTTAACAGTATATACTTGAAATCTTACTAAAGCTTTTCAAGACTGCATTGTGTGGGACCTTACTTGAGCATCCTTGTGTCTATGGAGCTAATCAAATAGCTTGATTCTAAAGTCCTTTTTTAGCAACTTTAAATGGAGAATATGGGGCAAAAGATTCTATTGAACTTCAACCTTGTGAATCCACAATTTTTGGCTTCAAGTTCCTCTTTTATACCGTGTGATCATGTAGATATACCTTCATCTTTCAGTTCTACTAGTGATATGGTGAGGTTAAGGAAGCCATGTAAAATTACTTCCTGAAAGTCTGCCAAACAGTTACTAAGTTTCATGCAGTTTTGAATGTGCCCTGCTGTTGCACATAAACTTGGGTGTCCTTTTGTAGCTTTTGATTTGTTGGGTTCACTGCTGGAGGCCTCAACTTGCTCACAATATAGCTTTGATTAGCTCCCATTTTCTAGTGATAGTGAGTTAGTAATTGAATTTGACTTTTTATTGGTTTCATACTGTAATTATAGATATTGAATAGGAAATAGTAATGCTAGTCCATGAGTGTGCTGAATTATTGTTCCGAGGGAGGGGTTTAAAGATCGATATGTGATTGTTCAATTGCATGATCTGAATCGATGTTGGGTTGGAATGGTCCCCTGACGATATTGAACGATATGGAACAAGCCGATAAATGATCTAGAACGGTCTGGATTAGTATTGGTCTAGGACGATCCATCCTCCACTACCGTATTTTAAATCCTTGCTCAAAATTATCTGTTTGTCATGGTTTTCTTGTTTATTTCTAAAAAGCCCTAGATTTTGCGAGTCTATGGTGATTTGAAAATGTTATGTGCTATTGGTTAGAATATTGGCTGGGTATTAGTCTGTAATGGGATTTGTATCATCGGATGCTTGACAAAGAAGAATAGTCTTCTTTAGTAATATGGGGTGATGGATTTATGTGTCATAGATTTTGTTTTTGTCTTTTTCTATGATAAGCTGCATAAAAAGTTCATTGAAATGATTATGTATACCATGAAGAGATGATAATGTACCATAAAGCGATGTTATCACAGACTTTGCATAGAGCAATTACATCAGAAGGAGAAAGTTTACATACATAAAGTGCATCCGAAGAAGAAAGGTCAGAAAAAGAACAAATATAATAGAAAACCAGGTTATTTAAAGTCTTCCCAAATATTGTTCTTCCATTCGTTTTAAAGTTCTATTCTGTATACGCCCGCAAATACCTTTTTGGCTTACTCTCCATGATGTATTTTCCTATTGCTAAGCCTTATGCACAGTCTTGGCACATGTCTTTTCTTTTCCTCAAATATCATGGGATTCCATCTGCTCTGTATGCATACTGGACGATTTTCGTTAGATACGAGTGGTAGAGAATCAGTCTTGTACACCATTGCTCTATCCTTCCTTGGGAGAGTTTAGTATATGATGGAAGTTTATTATAGATGAAGCCTACTTCTTCTTTTATTATCTGTGTTCTTCCAATTTCAGTTTATCTATAAATCCAAACCAAATTCATGGTATCAATCCAAAATCTAAAATCTCGTTTCTTGAAGTTTCTGCTAACATAGACCCTGCATCCATATCAAGCTATACTCCAAAATTTCTGCCTCTGCATCCCATACTTTAAGATCTGAATTAGCTTTTACAGAGTCCTTTGTAGTGAAAACATGTGACACACAGCATAATTACTATATCCCCCTAGTCCTTTGTAGCAAAAAGGGGGAGTATTTATTTATTTTTATATGATTTTGCAATTTTACGATTTATTCTACACTTCCAAACCTCATGCCTGTGGTGGGTTTTGTCATAGTTCAAAATTTCGCCGAAATCTCGGTGATTTGCTGATTTCGCTAGTTTTGACATGCCCTTTCTAAACAGGAGGGGAAACCAGAAGTAGCCTAATTTTGGTCACAAAAATTCACTGTTTCGTTGAAACTTAGGTCATTTTGGGCCATTTGCCCCCCTAAATGGCCAAGCAAAACTAAAGGAAAAATGCACTGTTTTGGTTGAAATTTCGCTAATTTTGGTCTGACCAAAATGAGACTGAAATACGAGTGTTTGAACTGTGGTTTTCGTTCCTCTACCATTCTCAACAAGTCTGAGCTTTCTTCAAAATTTTGGGGCAACTCAGAAACCTTTTTCCACCTTCCACTCAATTTTAGGCCTTTTTTTATATAATTATTTTCTATATTGCCTTGTATTCTCACAATTTGTGCACACTTCCATTTTCGATTCATTGTTGTATTTTTTATCTCCTTCAACTTTAATAATCGTTTCCTTCTGCTGCAGTCATTAGTCTTACATGTGCATGACAACATCATCCAAGTCAACTTTCCCAGTGTTTATATTTTTGGGTGCCCATATGCTTCTTAATTTAGTCCTTCCATCTGTCCTAGTATTCCCTTTTTCCATTTTGGCAATCTCTTGTCAAATGCCTCATTCTGTGGATATGTTGTCTTGTTTTGTTTCTGAACTGTTCAATATCCTCTTCTTGAAATTGGAGCCTCTCAATTCTGTATCTTTCACCTGATACAACATTTACACTTAAGCCCTTCTATGGGCAGTATTCTCTTAATTCTCTTCCTCATGGATAATTTAACCAAGATATGGATAATAATTATGTTGTTTATCTTTTGCTATTATTTTTTACTATTTTGTTTTTCGGATATTCATGGTCTTGCTTATCCTGAAAGGAGTTGTATAAATAAATTGTCTCGACTCCAAAAAGACCACTTTGTGCAAAAAAGGCCGAAGGTTAGGACCATCTCCAAAAACTCACCCCTCCCAAGACCAACCCCCATAGGTGGGATCAGCATTGGGTAATGGCCCTTTACTTTATTTTGGTTACTCAATGGTCCTGCCTTCATATTTCTGTGGTCTCCAGTTTCATCAATAAAAACTTTTTCATGGGCAAACATGACATACATGATGCACCATGGGGAACCATGCCTAAATGACTTGTCCACCAAGTTAATTGGGAATGATATGTTGCTTCTCCACTCTTAGCCATACTCTCTGCCATACTTAACTACTTTAGAACTGGAAGACATTAGAATTTTCTCTTCTCTTGTACTCTGGCTTGCATACATATTCACTGCTATTACCTTTTTTTTTCCTTTCCCTGGGCAGGTGCCTGTTGAGCAAAAATTGCCTTCTTTATATCTTCTTGATAGTATCGTGAAGAACATTGGTTGTGAATATGTGAGATACTTTGCTTCCCGTCTCCCTGAGGTGAGTGGTATATGATTCACAATGCTTGCATTGCTTTCTTCGACAGCACTGTGTGTGTGTGTGTGTGTGTGCGCGCATGGGTTTCCAACTCGCATAAATGATATTCCTTCTGTTTTGCTTTTGCCAAGGTATTTTGTGAAGCATATAGGCAAGTTCACCCTAGCTTGCATCCAGCCATGCGGCACCTATTTGGCACCTGGTCAGCGGTATTCCCACCTTTAGTTCTTCGCATAATTGAGGCAGAGCTAAAATTGGCTTCTTCTGTAAACCATCCGTCATCTGGCTTGACGGTTTTAAAATCGTCCGAATCTCCATCTCCTCGACCAACTCATGGAATACATGTGAATCCAAAATATTTGGAGGCGAGATGTCAATTTGAACATTCAACCATGGTAAATTAAAGAGTGCATTATCTATTCCTCCCTCCCTGTGCCCACACCTTACTCTGTATCGCATTATAACTTTTGCATTTATATAAACACAAAAATGATGCATATAAGTATGGAATTAATTTCATGTTTTTATACTTGCACAATAATCTACATGCATATATGTTTGTATGTATGTATTTATGCTTTAGTTTTGTAAAGAGGATGCGCCAGTTACTGTGGCTTCCTTCTCTGTTGTAAAGCCACAATCTAATTTCCCAAATAAGAATCTAGGGTTAACTAGGCTGTCGGCAGGCCATGGTTTAATACTGTATGACTAGGAACTTCGGGCTATCTAATTAGGTGTCAGGCTTATAGGAGAGTCAGATCAAGACACACAATTATACGAAGGAACTTAACAGGGCAATTCAGAAAACAGTTTCAGAGTCACGCAATACCGATCACCGACAATCTCAATGGGAAATATCAGAGAAGAAATCAGAAAAACAGATGTATAATTGGATATGTTAGTCCAGAACAGCATATAATATGGGATCAGCAGAGGAGATGAATGTAGAATTTGAACTAGCAGGTATATTGTGAAGTCATTAAAGACACAAAGAAACAGAATAGTGAATTACAAGTTCAGAAAACAGATTTGATGTTGTTTCCCACTTTTTCTGTGGACAGAATATAGGAGTTGATAGACTGACCTGTTACAGAGAAACTGATAGCAGAGAACCTTCTTCAACGCCTGTGGCAGGGAAAACATATCTGGACACAGAGAAACAGAGTAATGAAGAGAGAGAGAGAAAGAAAGGAAAAAGAAGAAGAAGAAAGTGGGAGGCAACAGAGTAGCTGCCAGGGGGAGGGTTTTAGATTGATGGAGAAGGGAAGGGGAATCGATTTGCCAGGGAGAAAAGAGATTGAAAGGGTTATAGAAGAGGAGCCTCACACTCAGCTTTCCAATAATAAATAATCTCTTTCATTCTAATCGTTAAGGGGATTACATGTATATAAAACTACTAAAAAAAATAAAAAATGAAGAATTATAATACAAATGAACTTCTTATACCTGTCATGACTTAATGTATATGTTTCCTAATAAAACTCAAAACATGTCCTAAAAAACTAACTTATGTTTTCGGCGAAGGGCCTCTACTGCAATTAAATAATGTATTAAAAAGAATAAAGTATAAAAATACCCTCATGAACTTAAATAATCCCCGAAATTAAGTATCTACCATTGTTGGGCCTTGTTTGGATCCTAATATGAGCACAAAGGTAATGTAAGACTAGAATCACAAGTAATTCTAATCTTAGGCAGGATCTCAAAATCTGGCTAAATAGGGAGAAATATGAGAGATCTCACAAACCGTTTGAAACTTGGAGTAGATGAAGGTCCTATATGGGCCAACAAACCCTCAAAAGATGAAACAATTCCGTTGGTGGAATTGAGATATATACTGTCGATACGAATTAGGAAACTTTTGACCTATCTTTTGAAACGTTTCTGGCTTCGGATGATCCTTAAAATTGGAGCAAAGGTGCCTCGTGTGATGTCCAAATATCCTTAAAAGATGAGCCTCAACTGATGGCTAGTTGGGAAGTTATGCTTGAAGAATGAAAAAAGAAACTTTATGGAAGTTTTGCAGTACAACAGCTACAAGCCTTCAACTGGTCTTTTGATGGAACTTTTGAACTTCAACAAGCTTGTAATGATCACTCAAACACTCTCTCATAAAAAACAATTAAAAGGAAAAGAAAGAAAATCAATGGAGGGTTGAGAAGGGTGGAAGAAGAATTAGGGAATGGGCATCTCACCCCTCAAGGTAATAGCTATATCAGCTATGAGTAAACTCTCAAATCCATAAACTTCAATCTTTCTTTTCATTATGATCAATGAGCTTTAAATAGCCTTACAAAACTTGGTCACAAAGAAATAACAAAAAAGGAAATTAATGGACTGAAATAGGACTTTCTAATTTGTGTCTAACTTGCTAACCAAGATTAACAAAATTAGAAACTAACAATTGAACATAAAAAAGAAACTACCCTAAATCATAATAATAGAAACTTCTTTGACAAACAAAATAGGAAACTAACTTGACTAATTTGCTCACTAAGAAAATAGAAACTGACTAAAGTAGAAGATATTGACCCAAAAGTATCGTTCATGTGAACAGTGTCACGTGAATGGTAATTTCTAACTCCTGTTTTTGTCTTCTTCTTCAAGCCTTGATCTGCATCAACGGGCTTTGAGAATGGGCTACATCTTTTGGTTTTGGTTTTGGTTTTTAAATCATCTCATGCTCATCCAGCCATTTTAAAGCCACTGCATCACAATTTCTTTCCTAAGACACAATATAAGGCATATCATGTCATTCTCTAGGTGTCTCCTGGCACATTGAGGGAAAGAGTACTATGAGATAGTAAAGTAGGGTCGAGGTCCTAAAGGCTGGGTATAATAAAGTAAAGTGAGGGATAATTCGAAGGTGCCCTCATTTGTATTTCTGTTGCAGTAGAGAGGGGATAATTCAAAGTTGGGTTAAATTTTTACAATTTTTTCCCCTTTAAGAGACGATGTAGGACGCAATTTTTTACTATTTATTTATTTATTAAAATTGTGTGGATTAGTAAAATCAAGTGAGAATAAAACTGACACCCAATGAACAGTACAAGTTAGTGTGATGGAGATCAGGAAAAGTAAAATCTAGCAATCTTAACTTTTCTTGTCTCCTAGAAGCTTTTCCCAACCCAATATTACAAAACTCATTGGATTTTGAGGTATAGTGTGGGAACGCCATGCGCCCTTACTTTCAAGAGTTGATGTGCATGTGCGTTTACTTTCCCTCACCAGTTTATTCCTGGCTAACCAAACATAATAGGAAAAATATTTACTATCCCTCACTTCTTGATTTCAAGATTACCTGTTTGTTAAGCTATCATAATGCAGAACCGGGGTTTAAGAGAATCCTGTTCGGTTCGCTTAATGGCCCACCCAAATAGGAGTACTCAAGAAACAAAGGCAGTGGCAGTATTGTAAATAAACAGAAATAATAAAAGAGTGGCAGACTTGTAAATATCCAGATTATTAATGAGCTGTTTTGAAGAGGGGACTTAAAAGGAATTAATAGTAATTTGATGGGCTACAATAGGAAGTAAAATAGGAACAGGGTATATGAAAGAATTAGAGACAAAAAGAAGGGCATAATGCTAAATCAGAATTAAAAGACAGAAAAAGGAGCAACTCGCGATTTTGTTATCTTCTTCCTAGGACCAAAACAGGGGCGGTAGAGTTAGGAGAATTCAGATCAAGAGAAACTCTTCACCAGGCCTCGGTTTGCTCTGAAACTTCAAGTGGAGATTCTCAGGACAGGGCTCTAGCAAACCCACAAGACAAACAATCGGATCTATAGGTTGGAAGGCTGCGGGAGGAACCTGAAACATAACCTGGCGGTAGAGCTTCTAGCAGTTCAGTAGCAGACTTGGATCCTCAACACAGAGTAAGGGTTCTGGTCTCAGATTCAATGGCTATAGTCGCCTATGAGAGGATCTCTTCGCTCAAGACCTTGGCTCAAATAGATCAGCCACAAAGGATTTCTGTGGGCTGCAACTTTTGCCCAGAACAGGGTACTGATATCAGCAACAGAGAATAGGAGTGGTAGGAAGGAGAAAATAAGAGATTTCAGAGGGGAAAATAAAGAAGATGAGGAGAAAAATCAGAATAATAGAGAGGAAGAAAGAAGAATATCAAAGAAGGGGACGAAGAAAACCACCCAGGGCAGCCATCGTTTCCAACCAAAACATAATTTTTTCAATTCATTCAATTCAAAAGACTGAGTTCCTCTAACCATTACATGACTAATATAAAGGAAAAATCAAACAATTAATGAAAAATATTTGAAAATGGAAACTAACCTACATAGCAACTAAAATTAAAATCCAATCTAAATTAACGTAGTATCAAACTGATTCTAGCTCTAAAAAGGAAAGGAATAGGAATCAAATCGAAGAGAATATCTCAAGCCCAACGCCCAACTGCATCAGTTCTCCCGGTCTTAAAAGAACTTGACTCTGTCGAGTTAGGTCGTGCTTCCAAGATACCCTTGTAAGTTGCTCGTTGATGAGGTGGCACGTATCTCGAGACAGAAGGTGGGAACATAACTCTAAGAGGAGGGAGAATAGGCTGACGTATCACTGGAGCAGGAGTCAGTCAACGACGTGGCATGTCTGATAATGCGTGTGGCCTCATCAAATATGTACAACCTCCTTGCTTCACCTTGATGGTGTTCCATGCACCAGCATAGAGAATCCCTGCATGTCGTTACCAAGGTCTCCCTAGAAGAATGTTATAGTGCGCCAATGGGGTGACCAAGCAAGTCACATGGTACAGTAGTGGCCCAAACTGTAGATGTATTCGAGCAATTGCATTGGCCTCTTTTCGAACTGTGGGTCCAAAACCTTGCACGTGAATCTTCTTGAAAAGCTGCTTCTGTGGAAGGTTGTGTGCTCGAACAAATTCAGCAGAGATAAAGTTTTCTTCTGCCCTAGCATCAACAACTGCATGAACATTAGTAGGGTCGGAGCCATGCAAGAGAGTACCCTTCTGTCTGAAGAGAGGAGCTTTGTCAACTAGTGTATTTGAAAAGGATGAAAGACTAGCGGATTGAGCTTCTACATCCTCCTCCTCATCATCATCAATATCATCTTCATCGAGGGGATAAGGATATAAAGCATACTCATCTTCAATCTTCTCTGTTGGTTGCTTCTCTACTGCATTCACAGAACGAGTCCTGTTGGAACACTTGTTGGAGTAGTGACCCTTTTCATCAAGTGGTATCAGAGCCAAAGGATCCATCTCCTTTGTTCTCTTTGCCTTCCCTATCTTCTTCCTCTTCTCAGTACTGGTTTCTGCAGAGACTGAGGAAA
>NC_056561.1:13781663-13781908 GCF_013358625.1 Macadamia integrifolia
AAAAAAAAAAAAAAAAAACATTTTTCATACAGAGATTCGAGTCCTTTCCCATAACCCTGCTCTGTCTTCCAGCAGCTCTCACCCACCCTAACCATAAACCCTATCGTCCCTGTCCTCCCCTTCAATTCCTCACAAGCCCGGTGCTGCAATATCTTGCAACAGTCCCAGCCATTCCGACTCCACAATAAACCCCGCCTCCTTTTTCCTCCTTCTTGGTTTCTGTCCAGCACCAAAAAAAAAAAAAA
>NC_056561.1:13781928-13870381 GCF_013358625.1 Macadamia integrifolia
AAAAAACCCATCGCTCACCCACCCCTATCCCTTCTTTTCCTGTGATTCCTCTTGTTTCTCTTTTTTTTTTCTCGCTTGGTGTCTAATCTGTTCTGTTTTGGCAATAACAAGAGTCTGAAAAGGCTGCGTTGATCTCCCTTGTCTATTCCTATTGCTTTCTCAGATCTGGTGTGTTTGTTTCCCATCCTATAGAGAACCAAACCCCAGAAGATCATACCTTCGAATTCCTCCAACCTTGTGAACCAGACCTGTAACCAAGATGTCCTAAATCTGTCCGCCAGGTTCTGAGTTGCTGAATATCTTAACCCTCAGTAGCAATCTATTGGGATTAATAGTGCTTGCTTCCATTAGGGATAGGAGTTGCTACTCTCCTCTTGAAATCTCAGGTTCATTGTTGGCTGGTCGAAGGAGTTCTCTTGTCTAAACCAATGTAATACTATTGCTGGTTTTGTTGCTGCAGGTTGAAACAAGGCTTATCTTCCCTTTGTTATTAAAAAACCTTTTTAATTTCTCTTCCCCATATTGCCCCCTTCTTTTTTCCTAAGTCACTCCTATCCTTATTTTAACGTAAGTTCCAAGTCTGCCCCCTCCCACCTTATATGTTACCTATGCCTTTTGCTCTTTTGATTTTAAATTCCAAATATTTACAATTTTGCCACCCACTTGATTATTAGAGTTGGTGTCTTGTTTTTGTGAGGGCCTTAGCAATTCCGACACAAGATTGGTCATGGAATCTTCTTTGTTCAAGTTTAGAGTTCGCTTGCCCAATGGAAAATCGGCTAAATTATTAATTGATGAGCGACTAATTGACAATTTTGTCTCCAGATCCGTGGTGGATATGTTATCAGAGACCAATCAGATTATTTTTGAGTCGGAAGATAATGTATTTGTTGAATTTTCTGTTCCTCATTATGATGGTGCTTTTTGTGAAGTGTTTGACTTTCCTCAACGCATCATTAAATTAGGTCGCGGTTGGTTGGAAAAACGGGACGGTATTCTTGATCGTAACAACAATGTGTACACCCTCTAGGCTTACGACATGCGTCGAAAATTTGATCTTTATGAATTGGTTAAGTCAAATAAAGTGATACCTGCAGTACAACCACAAGATGAACAAGAGGCATTAATACAAGTGGAAGACCGTCCTATTGTGGAACATGTGATGACAATGGAAAGTGAGAAAATTGTGGATCAAGTAATGAAGGACATCAATGCAGTGCCAGTTGTTGACCATCATGAATTCATTTTTTCCCATATTTTCTGGACTTGAATGCACCTCCAATTCTTCACATCATGGATTTTTTTCGCGATGCAGACGACGAGCACTTCACCCCCGTTCGTGAGTTTTTATTGTTATCATTCTTTAAAACTCGTGGATGAGTTTTTTTCAACATCAGGGGAGTTGATGCAAAATTGATGCTGCTGAACCGGGTTGACCCTTCAGGCAATCTCAACCGAGATGAACCAAGTCCGATTGAAATTTTGGATTCATTAGGATCTTTAGGATTTTATTTATTTGGGGATTATTTGCAATCTTTTAATTTGGTTAGTTAATAGTCAATTAGGGAGTTTTCAATTTAAGTTTTATTCTGTTTCTAATTTCATTAGTTAGAATTTAGGAAGCAAATTAGGAGTTGTTAATTTAATTTTAGATTTTATTAGGTAAGTTTTAATTTCAGTTTATTATATAAAGGCATGTAACACAAGTATTAAATAGATTTTGAATGATGAATTAATTAATTAGTTGAAACCTTGTGGTTTGCTTGGTCGTGAGACCTTCTTCCCCCTCCCCCTTTGTGTGATTCTTCTCTTCTCCCAACAACTCTGAGTTTATTCAGGGTTTTCTTCCCCTTCTTCCCCTTCTTCCCTCCATCATATCATTTCTCATTTTTGTATTTACATTGCTTTAGAGAAGAGGAATAAGTCAAAGGTAGGTTTATCTCTTTTCCTTTAAGAGAAACAATATAAAACCCAATTTTAGTGCTTTTCATTATGTTAAGGTTTGCGTGTATTTTTTTGGGTGTGTGAGAACCCTATCCGCTTGGTTCTCCCACACCTAGACACATGGGGTGGGCTGTCGGTGGCAGGGGCATCTTTTCACAGCTCGCCTCATATGTCTGGGTGCGGAGAACAGAGGCGGTCATGGTTTTTTTCCCTTTTTTTAAGCTATGAAAACCTTTGTATTTGATATGCCCTATTGAGTTTTTCCCCACTTCTAGGATTGGTATCAAATTAAGGTTGTGCCCTTTCTGAGTATGTTTCTTTGCTACATTAGGACAAATCTCCATACATTTTATCAGTGTGGAGCACCAACGCCCCATAGAAATAAGTTTAATGTGTCCAATTCATCCAAAAATAAAAATTTAATAATGTGTCAAAGTGATGTCTTTGTGATGTGGTGATGATCTGATGGGAGGGGGGACTATGATGGTACTTTTATGGGCATTTGGTTGTAGCAAGGACATTAAAGGTTTAACTAATGTAAGATCGAATCACAAGTGATCCAATCCCAGGTAGGATCTTTACTAAATTCAAATAAAATCAGATTTAGGGACAAATAGTGTGAACAAAACAGAAATAAGAGAATAAAGAAAAGAAAGAGAATTTGATGGAGGGTTGAGAAGGGGGAAGAGAACTCACACGCACAATCCTAAGGTTTTCAAACATTAACTCAATTCATCATTTTTCAAATTTGAGAAATTAGATTACATTAGCTCCTCCATATAAAGAGAGCAGACTAGCAGTTATAAGCTAACTAGGAGTTAGATTCCAAGTAGGACTAGACATTACATCATAGGGGTTGGACTCCAAATAGGACTAGACTAGAACTCCAACATGGAGTAGCTGACTATCTAGTCATTCACTAATAGGGAAGCCTAAACTGACTAAAAACTGAAATAATAAAGGAAATGGACTCAAAATAGGACTTTAACTAAGCTAATGAATTAAATCCCGTTTTCCTACTTTCTACCCATATTTTAGGCCCATTAAAGTGGCCCATTACAAAGAAAACGCATATGATCAATGACCCAACACATACATAACCCAATCCAAGGCTTATTTGCAATAAAATAAGCCCATTAAGTGACTTATCTGCATCATTAACCATATGAAAAAAACAATTTCAGTCTTCTTTGCTTGTCTAGAATCTCTAGATATACCACTTAATGTAGAACTAGGTTGACAGGTAAAACCAGCTCATAACTGCAGGATTTTTTTTAATCAAAGAACAACCATAAACCAGCCCAACAATTGCGCAGGACATCAGACTAGAAAAAATTCAGACAAAGCTACAGCAAGCTATCGATTTCAACTAGCTAGGGCTTCTTAGGTCAGATCAGTAGATGATCAAAGAGAGATTATCAAGGAATGAGATAAAGTTCACATGATCCATCAGACATGCACTAAATCACTGAGATCTGATCAGGCCAAGAAATTCCTATCGATTTCAGAGATAGCCTGAGAAAAGCACCAAAAAACTGGATCTAGGAGATTTTCAATATCTTTCAGATGGCTGGAAGAATGGGGGTCCAGATGGGATCATGGGAGGAAGACTCGAGCCAAGTTTCGGCCAATTCTAATGGCTGAAACTGCTTCAGGGCCTCAGGCTACCAGCAACCAAAATAAAAAGTTTCGAGATTCTGGACAGAAGTGGGATTGTGAATATCTGGTTCGCTAATCAGCGGTAGAATACTTGAGGAAGCTGGGAAAGAGAAGAGGAATCCTTAAAGAAGAAGATATCTTGAAGAAGAGGACCTCTTGGGCGTCACACTGCAATGAGTCAGCCAGATCTTGCACCAGGTCCACAGCCTAGATCAGACACATGAGTAGTTCTCAGCAGAGAAAACCATAGCAGCAGCCATTCTTGTTTGTGTGTAAAATTGTGGGAGCTTTATGGGCCTACTCTTCTTTATCTATAATGACTATTGGGGGGTGGGGGATTACATAGTAACAGGTTCCCTAAAAGGAAACCTGTAATAAACTCCTAAAACAGTACTTTCTAAAACTGAAAATAGAAACTAAACAAAAAGGAAACCAGTTGGTTCTTAAGAAAGACAACTAACTTGACTTAACTTGGGCCAGCTGGCTAACCCAAACTGAACCATAATTAAATAAAAGGAAAGCAACATAAAATAATTCTCCATCAGAATCGTGGTGCCCTGGCGGATGCCTCTTTTCTTTATCCTTTCATATTTCTCCTTTGCTGCGTCAGCCTTCTCTTGCATGCTTAGATTGGCCAATAAGGGGGCAAATGTGCCAGATAAACCTATAAGGCTATAATAGGACTTGTGCATAGAGGGGATTTTCTTTTTGTTCTGGGTAGCACTCTCTCTCCCAAAAAAAAAAAAAAAAAAGAAAAAAAACCCCCTCAGTTTCTTGCCTCTACTCTATCATTTTCTGCTGATCTCTATTAGTGAATTATTTCTATATTCAAAAACAAAGGATAAGGAGGAAAATATTATGACTTTGATTGTTTGCCTTTTCAAAAAGAAAAGAAAGTTGCCATCATGCCCCGTCCCCAAGTTTATCAATCATTTTTCCTTGTTTTCTAAATGTAGTTTCTTTTGTTATCATAAGAATATAACATTTTGCATGCATGTTTATCAGTGGTTTGCAGAATGGCCTGCAGAAGGTATTAAATATTTTTTTTTGGGGTACATGTAGTAGAATTTCTAGATGGTATTATTTTGATTATATTTCCTTTCAGTGTATCTCAGTTAAAAGTAGTAAGACCATTGTATGAGGTTAACTTGGGTGGTTTGATGGGTGTACACAGTTACTTGCTTGATCCTATCAATTGTTTTTAAGCTCTGACTTGATTTTGAAAATTTTGAGATTTCACCTTTTTTAAGTTTCAAAATGTTGATTATCCTTGGCCATTTCTTTAAAAGATGTGGTGTATTATGTTGGATATTTTAATTTTTAAACATAACAATTTTATTGTGATGTTGTCCGTGAATTAAATTGATGCACAAACAGATTTAGTTTCTGGTTTCAGACAGTGTCTTAAGTGCAGAGCTATTGTCGGTTACCATTTATTGTTTACCAAGATCTACCATTTAGGGACCTAAGTTGTCCCTTTCATTCAATTAAATGAGTTGAAATTTCTCTGGATAATTGAGCAGCAGCAGTTTTTTGATGGGTAAGTGGGCTGAAGTGGTGCATTGCAATATCTGAGTAGGCTATTTGGGAAGCGACTTGCAGTTCACATTTTTAAGTGCTCTGAGTTGCAAACAATGGTCTGTCCTTGCGGATGCATGAAACAGATTGCAGTCATAATACAGTACATATGACAGCCTTCGAAGGAGAAAGGCCAGAGAGAAGTGCTTCAACAAGCCCAACAGGATGGTCTGAAGCTTCTCTGAAATTTCATGTGCACAATCTCAGGCCTTTCCTTACCAGCCACCAGTTCGCTGTGTGAATATGTTGTAAAAAATTGAACCTACAAATTAGTTGACCCTATGCTTGTCCCTTCATAACGCACATGGCTCAAACCCATTCATATTCATGCTTTCTTTTCTTCTGGGCATTGCTTTCTTGGTTTGCCCTTTCAAAGGATTTCTTATATGTTATTTTTGCCATATCTATTGACATCTAATTGTGTGATTTATCATAATATACCCATAGAAGAACTGATTTATTTGGTTATCCTTGCAGGATACTCGACATTCAGGAGGGGGTTCATCAAGTCTACAGATATATGGACAGAAGCCTGCCATTGGGTATGATGAATATGATATTGATCATTCAGATGTCCTGGGAACCCAGAAATTAGGATCTCCTCAGGGTGCTGTTCGTACATCATCTGTTGGTGGGATAGACAGACTACACCCTTCAAAAAATAGACTTACAAGGTCCTCTTCTCCTTCAAGAATTGGGCATCCTAGATCCTTATCGCCATTGGCTGATAGGTTCACAACTGATACTTCACCAGGAAGGGTTGTTGAAAGGGCTTCTCCATCTCATTTTGGAATTGATTCCAGGCTTGGCAGAAAGAGTGATGGGAAGAATGGGGATGGGGAGAGGACTGACTGGTGGAAACGTTGGTCTACTGACAATTATCAGCAGGTAGAAAATTCTAGTGCATACCTCAGTAATGGACCTGATCAGCAAAGTCCAAGAGCTCTAATTGATGCTTATGGAAATTACGGAGGGAAAAATACACTGACTGAGAAGCCTCTGAACATTGGCCGGATTGATGTAAATGGTCTAAGCATTAAAACGGATAAAAGATGGCAGAATAATGAAGAAGAAGAGTATGTTTGGGAAGATATGAGCCCAACTTTAGCAGACCGTAGTAGGAGTAATGATCTGATGCCACATAATCCTCCTCTAGATAGCTTCAACGGAAGAGCTGGTTTAGGAAGATCAGGTGCTGCAAGCTTGGAACATGATTACAGAATGGGTAATTGGCCTAGTCGGGGTCAGCTAGCAAAGGATGACAATGCTGAAGATGGAGTTTCTGCCCTTGGTGTATGGCTCTTGAACTTGTTTGGTAGTCTAAGCATAATTCATCAGATCTTGGTGTTGCATACTTTAAGAATCTGTAATGAATATAATATTTGCAGAGATGTTCTCTATTTAGTATTGTGAATTTGCAAGGTGATGTCATAAGTTGTGTATAATTGAGTTCTATTAATCGATTGTGTTATTTCAAAATTTGAGATTTTGTGACTGAACTCTTGGTTTGCATTTCAAATTGTTCTCTGAGTCTAAAATGTTTTTTTATTGCTTTGGAAGTTTCAGCATGGAAGAACTTATATCTTTTGCTTTTGGAAGATGTGTAATGGATACTTCTTTTCTCTTTTGGATTTCTTGTTATCATCATCATCATCATTATTATAGTCATTGTCATTATCATTGCCTTTATCATTATCATTATCATTGTCATTATCTTTATCATTACATAGCACTATCCCTGTTATTATTATTTTTATTTTCTCTCATTTGCACTTTCTTCTTTTTCTTTGTCTGCCACTGCTGTTGAAAGTCTGAATATCTTTTTTGCAGTTTGGACATGGATCCATGAGTAAGAAGCCTCTGAGTGGTCCAGGAACTCGAAATGAATCCACTCGGATTCCAAGTTCTCACTATCCTCGGGAGCCTTGGAGTTTACCTCATCACTTCCCTCGGTCCTTACAACCAAACCTGGACCCAAACACAAGAGCAAGAACTGGTCAGATGTCGTACCCAGCAGGTGGAATGGCTATGTCAGCTGGTCAGAAACTGGGACTTCAGATTGAAAATTTTCCAGATACTGAGGGACAATTTCAAAGATTCTCTAGTGCAATGTCAAGAATGGGTTCTTCGAGCCCAGATTCTTCGAACGTGGATCTTGTGTCACCTATGATGCCAATGTCAACGCTGGAAAAGCATCTGGGACAAAAGCCTCATTCGCCTCCCCTGGGACAATTTCCTTGGCCTCCAGTTAATGTGCCTAGATCTCATCCACTTCCTTTGCCCCCTATTCTTCCACAACAGAAGCAAATTAAGAGTCCATTTGATGTAATGGATGTTAACAAGCCAATCCTGAATCAAATTCCAAACAAATCTTCCATGTTGCCTGGGCAGCAGGTGGATGCTTTTGAAAGGAAAACACATAGTTCAAGCAAGCTGGTGCAATGGCCCAATCGGCAGGTTGGATTGATTTCATTGAATCAGAAAAACCAGGGAGAAGCTTCAGTGCGACAGCTGCAATTAGTTCAGCCTCAGGATGCTGGGGAAAGTTTTGTTCCCTCTGCTGCTCCTCAGGTCTCATCTCATTTAATGACACAATCCTTGAATCAGGGACAAATTCCACAAGGGCATGGCCCCGTTATGAGTTCAATTTTGTCCAATCCAATGCCTGGGGTTTCTTCCTCTGTAACTATACCTAGTATATACAATAACTCATTCCATTTGCAGGGTGGATCCTTGCCTCCTTTACCTCCTGGTCCTCCTCCTACCTCATCACAAATGGGACCCATGCCTCAAAATGTGGGCCCTATTGGAATGCAGGCACCAACTGGAAGTCCATTCTCTGGTCTCATTAGTTCTCTCATGGCTCAGGGTTTGATTTCATTGACAACTTCGGCTTCAGTGGAGGTACCTCGCTTAATGATGTTCCTTCTATTTTTTGTTTTTTTCAAGTTTCATTCTTGATTATGCATTTTAACATTGTATCTCACACAAGCAACCCATTCTTTCAGGATTCTGTTGGAGTTGACTTCAATCCGGATCTTCTCAAGGTTCGGCATGAATCTGCGATAAAGGCTTTATATGCTGATCTTCCAAGACAGTGCACAACATGTGGTGTGCGTTTCAAATGTCAAGAGGAACACAGTAGTCACATGGATTGGCATGTGACCAAGAATCGGATATCTAAAAACCGTAAGCAGAAACCCTCTCGCAAGTGGTTTGTGAGTACTAGTGTGTGGCTCAGTGGTGCAGAGGCATTGGGAACTGATGCAGTTCCTGGGTTTTTGCCTACTGAAGCTGTTGTGGAAAAAAGGGTTGATGAAGAAATGGCTGTTCCTGCTGATGAGAATCAGAATGTGTGTGAATTGTGCGGGGAGCCTTTTGACGACTTTTATAGCGACGAGACTGAGGAATGGATGTATAAAGGGGCTGTCTATTTAAATGCACCTGATGGATCAACAGCAGGCATGGATAGATCTCAGCTGGGTCCAATTGTTCATGCAAAGTGCAGATCAGAGTCTACAGTAGCTTCCCCTGAAGATTTTGTACTAGATGAAGGGGTATAAAGACTCTCTCTCTCTCTCTCTCTTCGGCATTTTTATTACTTTCTTGTATGCGGAGTGCTTGCATTGGGGTTTGAAATCTCTATTCGTCATTGCCAAGAAATAAAAAAATAATTAATCCTGTCATTAAAGCGGTGCATTGCTGAATCAAACTCCCTCCCTAATCCCACATTGGCCAGCTTTGGGGAGGGTCTTGGGCTTATGAGTGGGAAGTGCATCTTTTGAGGTGGTTGGACTCTGCCATGACATATGGTATCAGAGCCTGATCAGAGATTGTGGATGTGGGGGCAGCGTGTGTCCCCTGACAAGGGCCTTCAGGGATTGAGCAGGGCACTGCAGTGTGGGTCTCCGTGGCGAGGGTGCAAGGATTGAGTGGGGGAGAATATCACATACTATAACTCCTCCCCCCTCAATCCCACATCGACCAGCTTTGGGGAGGGTCTGACTTATGAGCGGGAAGGTTTCCTCCCCCTAATAGCTGCATCCTTTTAGGTAGTAGAACCGAACCTTGACAGGCAGGCTTGTACAACAACAACATATGGTTGTAGCAATCCCGCCTATTCGCTTTGCTATTAATTTTGTTACTCATCACCCCACCCCAGAAAAAAAGAAAAGAAAAAAAAAGGTAGAGAGAGCAAGATAGGTGCTTTAAAACTTAATTTCATCATGCTTACCATCCATATTTCCCATAATCATATGATATGACCATTCTTGATTGTGTATATTGTAAAAAAGTAGTGCATAATTTGCAATGCTTAATTGCCTCTCTCCACCACCCACCCTATCTTTTTTTTACTATGATGTCTTATATCCCTTTGCCAAGTGGCTGTCTGAGTGGATACCATCACCATGTTACATATTACATTTATTTCTCAAAAATGTATCCTCTTGTTGCAGCCACAATTACTTTTAAGTAATTGTTTGTCTTTTGTTTTCTACAGGATAAAGAGGGTAATCAAAGAAAAAAGATGCGGAGTTAGAATACCGGCTTTCATATCATCTGTAAATTATGAGTTTCATCATGGTCATGGTATGCTTTACTAATTTTCACCTTTGCTGTGGAGCCCTGCCTACCATGGCACCATGGCATAATCATGTATATGTAAAGTTAGATTTTGTACCATGTATTCTCTCTTTCAGCAAAAGCTTACAAAAGTTCTCTTCCCAGATATCTGGCGCCTTTGCTCTCTGTTTTTATTTTTTCCATGTTTCAGTCAATGGGGGGGTTGAAATTACAAGGTTTTATAAGGGACCTTATAAGAAAATTGCATACATACTGGATTATGGAATGCATCTAATCAATGTTGAAAGTTCTCTGCAAATTGTTCTTGCTTGTCTTGCTTAAGTTTTTGCAGGAAAAATGTGTAGAGCAGTGGTTGGTTTAAGCAGGCAGTTCAAATCTTATATTTTTTGAAGTTGGTTGATGGATTATTGAATACAACATCAAGATTGGATAGCTATGATCAGCTGTCAGCACTTCTAAACTTTTTCTTGTCATTTTATTTTCTGGATCTGTTAATGATATCTAGATTTATCAGACATCATAGGGATACTGTTGTCATCTCCAAAACTGGTATCAGGGTTAATTGATACAGTTAAATGATTTCCTTCTGGCTATAAATTGCATAATGCCATTATTGAATGTTCTATTATTTTGAGTAGGTTTAAAAGAAACATCCATGGAAAGAATTATTTATATTAATTTTCATGAGACTAAATTAAACCTTGAGTGTTTTCACTTGCAGGATGGGGTTTTGATCTCACTTCAATTGCATGAATTAAGAATCAATATATAGGTAAATTAATGAAATCAGAAACGCAGCATTTTTAGAATGCAGTTTCAAGCTTGCTGAGAGGGTTTTAACCATGTACTCGGTACTTCACTTCATAGCATCCCGAACTCCGCATTTTTATTAATGGTTTTTTTCCATGAGCCGCCAAGGTACGTGCATTAGTGTACATTTGTATACACTATGTATGAAACCATTCTGTCACACCTCATTGATGCGTTAAGGGTGTTAATTGGCTCAGTTTTCGTTAATTGATCTAGTTCTGTTTGATGGTTGGAATCCATTTCCTACTTGTTTATTAAACGGTTCTAACTTCTAATATCCCAAATTGAAATTGATTAATAAACTGTTTTGGTTTAATGTTTTTTATTGTTTTTTTTTTTTGCTTTTGCTGCGGGTTCGAGTTAATATTTTTGGGATATTTTGATGTGACAATGCTTGAACCGCAAATTCTTATATTTTACATGGTATAAATCCACTTCAAAAGTGTACAAAACCTACATAAAATGCCATGATTAACCAGTTTTATAAACAAAATACAATGTATAATCGGTTTAACATTATATAGGTTCGAATCAGCTTTTATCTATTCAAAATCGATGGTTCAAATGGTTTCATTTCTATAAATAAAAAATGGGTTAACTTCTTAAAACTAAAATCAAATTGATAAATAAATAGATTAAATAATTTATCGGTTTTAATTTAAACGGTTAGCTTTGGTTACGGTTTGCAATTCACCCCCTATCGTCAATAGGTGTGCTCTATGCCGGTTGCTCAGTGAATCCTATCCCTTGGAAGATATATCTTGCAGTGGGTTTCGTTGAAGTGCAACACTAATTTGCAACTAACAAGAACTCTTTTTTCCCCTCCCTTGGAACATATAATCTTGCAGTGGGTCTTGTTATCTCCCTCCTGCAACAAGAAGAATGGTGGAAGGTGGCATTACAGGATAGAATCAGATGGGCTAGTTCGGATTTGATCTGATATTTTGCCGAATTAATTTTTTGTTCAATTACTTGTGAATTTGCTAATCACATATCCAATACTTTAATAATCTGTCTAAGGGTGTCAAAGATTAGCCTGAAGCGGTCGCACCGATCGAAATTGAATTTTTTATTGGTTTAGTTTTGGGTTGAGGTTTTTGGGATTCATAAAAAACAAAATCGAACTGAACGCACTCCGTGACACAATAAAAATGGAGACCAGACAGATCAAAGTCAGACTTAACAGAACCGGACGGTAGCCCGACTGCAAACTCAGAATAGAAAAAAAAATGAAGAAAAGAAATAAGACCGACCGGACCGAAATCAAAAGCTTTCTTAATGGTTTAATTTTGGGTTGAACCAATGGGGAGCAGAATCACTTCAGCCGAACAGAAACCGGACCAAAGCCGAATCGGTGAATTTAGCTTTGTTTACGAACCCAAATTCCTATCCCCAACTCCAAATGGGGAAATCGATTAAACATTTCGCGCTAGCGGATTCGTAAGACTCAGGGGTTTGAGAATTGAGACTTCCGTGAGTGAATTATCGGTTCTTTCTTTGGTTGGCAACTTTGCACTTTTTTAATCCTTTTATAAGTCGGTTACTCGATCATTCCTTTCCCGCGGTAGATTTCATTGGTACATCATCTGAAACTCCTCAACGGTTTCTCAGTTGATTCATCGCTGGCAAGAAGAATAACTCCAATTCCATTCAGTAATGGCAAAACCAGTCGATAGAGATAGGGATTGGGATTTTCATATTAGATCGTTGTCCATGAACGTTAGGGATTCTTCCTCTTCAGCAAACGACCCAGCTTCTGATCCATCTCTCTTGGATGCTGTATGTTTTCTCCATATCAATCTCTTTTGTTATCTCAATTGATCTGCTTACCGGATTTTGGTCCATTGGTTTCTGTGATTTTTTCAGGTGAAAAAGCTTCATGAAATGTGCAAGGCTGGGAACTCTGAGGATTTGGTTGCTAGGGTGTATCCGCAGATTAACAAGCTCTTTCAACGATCTGTGGCTTCTCTGTCTCAGACGCAGACCTGTAATGGCCTTCTGTTGCTGGTATGGTCTTTTTTTTTTTTAATGGAAATACCTTCTGTTTTTAAACTGTCTTTAACCTGGAGGAAAGTCGCATGGCTCCTTTGATTTTGTTTTGATTGCTTTTATAATTTAATTTTCTCTTATTGAAATTGTTGAGGATGGTTATAATGTCGGTTCGAAACTATAATCTCAAAATTGGTCACAGAGAATACTAATATTACAGAGGGCATCTCTTTTAGGTCCATCATCATGATAATAGTCTTTCCAGAAACAGTTCAATCTGTAGTCCTGATGCAAGCTGGTGCGCTGTTACTACCGTACTACATCAGTTGCTAAAGCTTTTATAGCCATGCATTTTTGTCACTTTGCCATTTTTGAGCCTAAATGGTCAAGAATGCTATTTATTCCCTGTTTATTTTTAATTGGAGGTGCTTAACTGCTCTCAGGGGTGGATAATCTGGTGTTGGCTTATTTCATAATTGGAGGTCAGTTAATCTTACGTTTCACTTGTGGCCATGATTAAGATGGTTCAATAATTGGAAATTTTAGTCCTAGTATAGGTCATGAGCAATCATGGCTCATGTTATTTCATACCAATATGCTATTCTATTCTTTCAGATTCTCTAAAAGGGCTTGTAAATGCTGATGAGTTGCAATGATGCAAGAGCCAAGAAAGACCTATATATTAGGAAAATTGTAGTAGTTGGGCAAAAGTTAGTCAATCTAGTGGAAGAATCCAAACATCGCCATTGAACCATTTTAAGATGGAGTCGCCATTTAACCATGTTAACAGACTGATGGAATATATTACGTGTCTAAAAGGAAACCTCATATGCCTGTCTGAGTATATTTTAAATGTAATAAAGCACTTTATCACCTGATTGGTGAACAAAGTATTTATTTATTTTTTTGGTGAACAGAGTGTTATTCTGTCTTTTCCTGTATAATTTGTCTTGGTCACATCAATTAGTACGGGATGGACAAACTGGATTTGTCTAGCCAAATCCAAGGCGTTGGGATATGGCTTAATGAGTTGAGTTCAATTTCTTTATATTTTTATTCTTCTTCCAAGCCTATCAATTTTCTTTCTCAATTTTTTTCCTTATTTTTATCTGTTTATTGGAAGTTCTATCAGGCGATACTTAAATTATTTTTTGATTGGATGATTATTATGTTTTATTCTTTAGCTGTTTAAGGCTAATTCTTATCCTCACATGTTCTATCAGCCTGTTGCATCATTCTTTTTTAATTGGCTGAATAGTTGCCACATGTGTAAGCCTTTAATTCCTTTGACTAATTAGTTACATCAGATAGAGTAGTAATAATAAAATCTATGGAAAGAAGGCTTGCGAAGACCTTATTTGCTCCTTGCACTTTCCCCCAATTCTATACGATTTCGTCTGTAAATCCGAGTATGGTAGTGCCCTAGATGGGGTGTGATCCGGATGCTTCCTCCGAGGATTGTTTCTGAACAGCGTTATCATTTGTAATATTTAATTTCTTTCGTCTTGTTTTGGTTTCTTTTCTATTTCCTTTTTTTTTTTTTTTTGTGGTTTTATTTTATGGGAATTGTGTATTTTAAAACTAATCCCTTCTTATCTTTGATTTTATCAGGTTATTCTTCAATTCTTCCTTGACTTTGGGGAGGTGGTTCTACATGATGCTGATCCCAGTCTAAGGACATTTTTCCGCTCATGCTTAAGCCGGTAAATGTTTTAAATTATGAAATGGTCGTGTATGAAAGATGGTCTTACTATACTATACTGTTGTATAAGTCTATAAAGACCTCAAAACAAGGAGTATCGAACAGAGTTCAAACTCTGTATTACAAATAATGGAAACCCTATGCCCTTTGATAGAATACCTTTACATGGTGGAAGTACTATGTTTTTCATAGATATGCTTGCATGATGTTTATGGTTTGAGTGTGGATATGTCAAATGCAATTGAATTTAAAGGTGAGCTTTCTTTCAAGTTTGACACTAGAGTGTGTATTTGCATTCTCTGATGAGAAAATGTTTTATTTATGGATATGACTAGACGTAAAATGTAAGATTTTTTTGATAAATAAATTGAATTTGTACGGTATAAAAAATGTTTCTTAAAGTATTTAATGTTGTTTTTGGAGAAGACTTGTCTCCTTGTTGCTGCTCTTTTTATTATTGTCTTTGCTGTTCTAAACTCCAAAACTAGGGAACCTTGGTGGATTATATCATGATTTCAGGAAGAAAAATACTGTGTATGCAGCTTTGAGTTCCAAATTCTCTGCTGTGGCCTTGCATGATGAATGGAGGTTTTGGTTGGGTAATGATGCAAATCAACCAAGACAGGAATTCTAGCATGGATTGAAGACCTCATTGTTCCGACACTACACCTGATAGGAAGGACTAACAACTAACAACTATGTTAGTCCTTGGTCCAGCTTTCAAATCAAGAAAAGCATTCTTAATTCTGATTACATGTTTCATTAGTTTATGTCAGCTTTGATTTTTATGAGTTTAAAGTTCTCTGGTTAGGTCCAAGACCTCAGATGAATTTACACTACTTCCATTTTTAAATCTTTTATTTTTCTTTGTTGAGTCCAATCAGAAGTCAAGAGTTAAGTTCAAGTAGAAGTCAATCAAAGTATCAGAATCCTGGATACTAGATCCCTATTATTAGTTGGAGTGTTAAGCCTTTTATAAAAACAGTTCCAGATGGCTTGTTTCTATTTTTGGACATTGGTTTTGAGAATTGGTTAGAGAACTGATTGTGGTATTGCCCGGGTCTCAGCCAGTTTAGTTTATTTTTGTTGTGTCTGGTTTTATGTTGCTTTAAGCTGCTATTCTGCCTAGTACTGCTACTATATTTTACTTCTTTTCATTGTTCCTGGGGGAGTTCAATAATGTGTCAGAGATTTCAAATTTGGGCTTTTTATTTTTAATTTTTTTTTTATTTCCTCTTACATCATTTCAACCTGAAACAGAACTACTTTACTCGTTAATGATATTCTAGTTAGTTATCATAGTTCATCTAATGTCAGACCTGTTTGTGTTGGTTTCTAATTTCCCTAGGCTGTGCATAATCCAGTTATCAGTTCTTACGTTCCTAGTTCAAGAATCTAAAGTTCTTTTTCTGTTTTAAGTTGTTTCAGTCCATTATCATATGCCTTCTTAATTTTGTGGATTGAGTTCACAGCAGAACTGAATTGGTCCTTCCATGTGGAATATGAAAATCCTCAGTGTAGTTTTTTCCCCTTGCCACTGCATTAATCTTTTGCTAGGATTGACATTGTGGGAGTTGTATTAAAGAAACTCGATAAGATCAAACTGAATCTAATTTTTTAACTTTCTTTTCAAATGGACTCTTCAAAAACTTTTGGTATTCAGTGTTGACACAGTTTTGTAGGACTAACCCTAATGTTTTCTGTAGACATTGAACCAACCATTTCTAGAAAAGAGTTTGAATGATGTGCAAGTATTCAGTGAAAGTTTGAGTCAAAGAGCCTTTGGCTATGCCTCTGTGTTATCAATTTGTATTTAAAATCTTTGACACCACTGTTATCACCAGTGTATTTTGTTGTCTTGCCCTTGCGTGCCTTGGTCCCCAGGTTAAGGGTTTGTAACCTGCTGTGAGTCATGCTTTCACACGGTCTTGGGAGGGATGGACATGAGTGGGTCCTTACATTCAGCATTTTTGCATGAAGTGGTCTCCCGTGAAGCCCGGATCCACATCTTCATGCGGTAGCCTGAGGGTTTACCATGCATCAAGGTTGAGTTCAAAAAGTGGTGCAAAGTTTTCTGCAAGTTTGATCCAGTTGAATTTTTCTTCCCTTATCCTGATTTGCATATCCTTCTCTCTTTCTGCTGACAATGGGTATCTTAATTTGTTGGGATGCTCTTCTTATCAGCAATTTGGTTATTTTCTTATGAGAAAATTTGTCTATTTATGGAAGTGGGTTGTTTACATGTTCCTTGGCGATTTTGACCTATTTATGTTTTGCAGTGAGTTTGCAGATGCTATTGTTGCTGAGGCAACCCTCAATTTTCTGAACATGAACAAGAAAAAGCTACTGACTTCCTTCCCTACCTTACTCCCGCAGGTATTCTGAACTTGGAAAGGGACATGTATAGGAATGTTGTATATCAATGTGGAGATAATGCTTAGTTGATGTCAAACATGGATACTGGGGACACTTATACGTTTGTGAGTGTCAATTAGGGTATGCTGCTTGTATTGGGGAAATTTATGTCAAGAACCTGAACTAGTCCGCTATCCATTGTAAGCCTTGCCTTTTTCCATCCCATCAATAAACCAAATAAAAGAGATTTTTTAATCTAGAATAGGAATGATTTGTGACTTTTCTGCATTTGGAAGGATCATTTACTTTGGACCAACTTTTGGTATCTAAAAAGGGGCTAGGCATGGGGATGATTTATCTTATCAGCTTTGTTTTGATGGCTTGACCCACAATTGCAGGGAAGCTTGAAATTAATGCAAACAGTAGCTTGTTTCATCTTGGACCTTGTTGGTTCGTAATCTGTTTATGAAAGTGATAGACCTCCTTTCCTTTGTACTGTATAGAAGGGGCTTACTGAAGAACATTTATCTTGACAATTTAGCTGCACATGATTGATGGGATACTGGGGGAGGTGGCAATAGTTTTAAATTATATACAAATAAAATTTTATGAACAGTTAAAGAATGATAAATGTGCTGGTTCGCATTCATTGTATATATACTGTTACAAGTTAAATCTAATCCAGAGGTTGCTATCTTGGGTGGTAGTTTTCATAACAGTGTCCATGTTTTCTAAGGTCTTATATTATTGTTGCATCTTTCTCTCTGTTCATATTGGTTGGTAAGCTTTCTTTTTCAACACATTGGAAATAGTTATGCCACTTGATAGGAACAGTAACATCATATTCTTTGCATCTCAAGTCTGTTCGTCATTGCAACTTTTGCTTTTATTAAATCACAATTCATTTTATCTTCTCATTCTCCACTTTGACATATCATTAGGTAATAGCTCTTTGGAAAAATAACTTGGATATTGAATGCAACTTACTTGCCAATTGCCATTGCCGATAGATGCAGCATATCTATTTGTCTTTGCTGATTTTAGTAAGAGTGATAATGATGGTTCAAGCATTCTATTTATCTAATTTCTGGATGAAGGCTTACCAGCAGTAAAGAAAGAAAGATGTAAATATAGATGTTTCTTGTTAGATAGTTTCATAGTTTTTTTTTTTTTTTTTTTCTTTTTGAGTATACTTTCCCAACTTATTTTGCAACTCATTGTTTGAATGACCTTTAGACATGTCATTTATCCTTCCTGATTTGCAACATGCTTTTGCAGTTCTTTCCTTTGTTACTAAAGCTAATTGCCTGGAATGGAGAGAAGTAAGTTCTTTCCCATTTTCTGGATAAAGAATCCACTTTTTTGAATGCTATTTGTGTGGATGGAATATTTCTTCTGTAGTCGATAAATTATAATTTATAATGACTTAAACAGTGTATAGATAATAATATGCTTGGTGATCACATCATGTCTTCCTTCTCCATTTTGAGTTTCTATAACCTTTATGTCATGTAACTGTCGCCATAGGTCCTCTGACATTAGGAGGCATTGGGAATTCTTTTTTCCCTTGAATTGAAATGCCCTATATCCTCAAGTACATATAGTTGGTATTTTTGGCAATTGTAAAAAGATTTCACGGTTTATGTAAGAAATAGTGATTATTGCCAGCTAATAAAATACTCTGAATTGATTCTTGGCCACCTTTCCCTTCTGTCAGAAACTAGTTATTTCTATCTCCAAAAATCATGGTCTGTCAAGCTTCAATTAATCTCCTAGTCTTCTACTTGTCCCTTAAATGGTCTATATTCATATATGACAATGAATTACAACCATAGTGGAGGTTAGTTGACTACACAACCACTACCTACATCATGCAGTTTATTCGTTTTATCACTGGGTTGGGGGAGGGGTGCACCTTAAAAAAGTACATTATCCTCATTTCTGATGTCAGTTCCTCATAACTGAATGGGGCCAAATTCATCTTTGAAACAATTTAAAATTACTTTATGTTTCAATGTTTTTGTGAGCAGATATCTATTACTTTAAAGGAATTACTTATGAAGGGAACTTACATATCCTTTTCTTAATATTTTCTAATGATTCGGTAATTTCATTCGCCTTTCATTTTGTCCCATTGATTTTAATTCTGAACCCAACTTTAAGATCATATACTTTATGGTCTTTTATCTGACAAACGACCTGATAAAATTCTTCAATTATAGACACTAATCCTATTGTGCTTATTTTTTCCAAGCAGATTACAAGAATCATTTTTGAAGGTTTTTCCTGGATTGATGTTTCCTGGGTCATTTCTTCCACTATTTCCATCACTTGTGGACTTGCCAAGTGAGTTCTTTATTTCTTTCTCAAGCAAACTATTCTGTTTTGTCTTCAATGATCTCATAATCTGCTGATCCACTCTTGGAACTATTCTTTATGCGCTCAATTTATATTGCATATATGTGTTTGCCATATTTAAACTCCATCTGGGCATCCACATTAGCTACATCAGATTACTTTTTGTAGCTTCCTCCTGCAACCATGTTCATTCTTGATCTTCCAACCAATATCTTGTACCAGCAATTGGGTTCATTTTGGTTGTTTACATTAAGGTGCATAAACCTGAAGTTCAGTGATATGCCATTCTCTAGGTCTACTGGGAAAAATAATCATAAATCATGAGATGACCTGGCACATGAATGGTTTTGAAGTAGCTAATATTTCACCCAAGCCTGTATAGCAAGAAAAACTACATTCTGACTGGGGTTGGAATAGTGTGATGAATATGAAATATGTACTTGAAAGGTTGGGCAATTGGAAAATAGATGAGTGTTATGTTTGATATATTTTTTAAGATGTTATGGTATATTCACACTATTTGAATGGTAGATGGATTTAGGAGATTGTACATGTTGACAGCTCTCTGGAGTATAAAACACCTCAGGTAATAGTAGCAGTTCTTTTGACACTGAAAGAACAATCGAGGTCTATCAGATTATGAAGAAATTGATTTACGATCATTGCAAAGCATTTTTTTCCAAAAAACTTGGAGGGAAACTGATTCTGAAATTCTGGTCAAACCTTTAAACTAATATACTTGCTAAAATTGTTGTTTGGGTTCTTGATCTTTTTGTGCCTACTCTTTTCTTACTTTGAGTCTCCTTCTTTTTATATGTTTTCTGATTTTTTTCAGTGTTATACCATCTTGAAGTGGCATTTATTCTGATCCATTTTCCCACTTTTATAACCAGTACTGGTAGTGGCATTGGAAAAGGTGGAACGGAGCTCAGGGCCACTAATCGGTAGTAGCATAGCTTCGATCCATAAGAGTGCGGCTCCTGAGGTTTTCTTTGGAACTTTTGAAACTTAAATGAATGAAACTGAGAATTTATTAATTTGATGTTTATATTGTGGATGTGCTTTCTTTTTCTTGGTTGCAGATGCTTCTTGCACTCATGGATGAAGCTTATACTGGTTCAACTATAGAAGATAGAGGGGGTGACTCTGAATCTGAAGAAAGCAATACTATAGCTGCTGCTGATTCTCTATTTCTTGACCTTCTCAAGGATGAGAATGATGGCCTTGCTGTATGGCATCGTCCTTTTCATACATGTGCTTTACATAGTACTTAGTTTGATTCCTCTTCAAGAAACATAGTTCTTTGCACTTTTACCTGTAAATATCGGTTCAATGTCTCTTAGGAAGCCAAATGGTTTTCTGGTTACTTTAAGGCAAAGCATTAGAGGCTCTTCCTCTTGATATTTTTTCTGACACTAGGGGCAAGTGCCTCATATGTTAACCTGAACTTGGATTTATCATCGTACTGGAACTTCAGAAATCGTTTTCTTAAAGAATACCTGAACACGTGGGGATTTTTTCTTTGCTCCTACAAAATGCAGTTTGTGTTATTGGCCTTCTTTTTGGTATGAAGTCCATGGTTTTGAAAGGGTAAAGTTCCCCACTCTCCCCTCCCCCCAACAAATAAAGTCCGCATTTCAAGGATTCTTATCCAATCAGTAAAATGGAGAAGAATTTTTTTTCTTCAGTATTCCCTTCCCTGGAGTTCTTGCCCCTCGGTTTTTGTGAGAAGGAACTGACTGTTCTTTTTTTTTTTTGGTTTGTGTGGACCAAAATTACCATTTGCTCCTTATCATATAGCCATATCCCACAAACTCACATTGGTTCTATGGTCCTTTCCTAACCCTTCTCCAAGAACCTTTGCCCTAAAATCGGCCGCACTTTGGCAATGACAACCACCCAAATCATGATACATTATTAGTTTCCATCCTTGAAAGGTTTGAACCACCATCTCACTGCCATAATTGGCAATGGAACCACCAAGCTTTTATAAAAAAGACAGGCATAATGAAGCATGGAACAGAGAAAGATCAGTAAGAGGTTGATTTCATGTGAGCGGGCTTGAATTCTAGTTTGGAGAATTCAAAAGCAATCTGTGATATTATAAAGTTGAAAAATTGACCTATCCCTTCATCCTTGGACAGTGTCAATATGCTACTTGCAATTCGTTTTCATGTCCACATACAATAGTTTTTAAGATGAACTAGACCATTGCAGTTGATGAAAAATATCCCTTATCTTTTTTAGTTGGTTAAATCATTTCTGAAATTTAGTAGTTGCTCACATCCAGTCATTAACTTTCATTGAATGAGGTTTTAAACAGAGAGTTGTGGCTGTTGAATGTTATTGATGATGCAGACTAAGTGTATAATGTATTCTTATTTCTTATTGGTAACAAGTTATAGTAATAATAATTATAGTTTTATTTTTCCTCTTTAGTTGTGTGGTTGAATATAGTAGATGATAATCTAATGTTGTACTTCAGGAGCGCCACAGGACTTCTCCAGGGATGGCTGCAGCATTACAGGCTGCAATTAATACCCCGCAGTCAGAGAGACTAAAACAAGCACTGCATATGACACCTCGACTTCTTGACATGTATTTTTCTATAGCACTACGAGATGTAAATAATTGTACGTTGTTTCTTTGCTTTGTTGTTTTATATATGTAGGAAATCTGCCTTCTTGACTCACAATCTTTTATCCTTGCAAAACATATTTTCTGTTCAGTATCCAAAAAAGTTGATTAGAGTCTGAAATATATTTGATGACTGTTGCAGCACTTATTTGTGCATTAATCCCGCTACTTATGTCAAGAATTTCCACATTATTTCCAGACAAGGTTTTCTCATATGAGGTGCGAAGATAGTTCTTTATAAGTCCAAATCTAAACATTTTTTTTGCATTATTTTCTGCGCTCTTAGTATTTTTTGTTTTGTTTTGTTTTGTTTTGCTTTGAATGATAAATGAAGTGCTCTAACAGATACATATTATTGTAGTGGTTCTCAGCAATCATTAGTACTGCTGATCATAAAACAAGGTCATGCTCATGTTCAAAAGGCTATGCGAACCTTGGATTTTCTTAATGAAAATTTCAGGCCCTTCGGTTATTCTGTTAAAATTTTTTGATATAAAAGTAAATTTGCTTGAAACTCCCTCTCTCTCTCTCTCTCTCTTGCACACACACACACTTTTCATGCATGGGCCTTTTAGAGCTTAGTTATTAGTAGAACAAGGTCACGTTAACTCCTTAGAAAATATTCGTGCTTTAAAGTAGTCTACAAGCTCACGACTCAGAAAAAAAAAAAAAAAAAAAAAAAGGATTGCCCAACCTAGTCTTATGTTATAACAAATCTTGACCAATTGCCAAAATCAACCAAATAAACTTTTTGGTGATGTCTATGCCTAGTCTTACACCCTTGGAAATGAAATGAAATTTACAACTGACTTGTATCCTTATTTTTTTCTTATTCCACCTGAGCTGCAGCAAGGCCCCTTGAGCAGAGCGAGAGACAAGCAAGCGCTAACTCTGCTTCCTGCCTGGAAGCAGCGCTAGGCAGCTAGCTAGTAAGTCTACTTGCCACTGCTAGCTTCTTGCTAGCTTATTTTTAGGGCTTCCTTAGGCGTATCCCCAACGGATCCCAACTCTGATTGTACCAACCTACATATGTCTCTCCCCATCAATCGGTACTAGTTATTGTCATTTGGATTTCTTGACTTGATTTTATTCAATGAGAAATGAAACGAAAGAAGGATCCTCCTGTTGGGAATTAGATCCTGCTTTTTGTAACCCTTTTCACAGAAAATGGATAAATGAATTGATTGATAATTTATCTCAGTATCAATGCCTTACCTCCCATCAGGGGTTTCCTGTGTGCTTGATGGCTGAATATGTACTCACATAGTCTGTGTAATGGAATTTTTGTTGTTTCAGACTGTGGATTATGCAACTTGTATTATTATCATGGGAACTCATTACATTTTACATTCCTTTGTTTCCCTTTAAATCCATGTAATGTCATCTGAATTTTTATTCTTTCTAGATGCTTGGAGTTCCCCTATTAACATATAACTTGGAGTTCCCCTATGAGACTCTTATGCTAGTGAATTGAAGCTTCTGAAATGTAGTATATGTTTACAGGTCCAGAAGAGGCTGCTAGAATTCATGCTAGCTGCATTTCAACGATCTCCAGATTTCATTGCACTGCTGAAGGTATTTTCTTTGTTGAGCTTGCATCTTGACCAGATAACTAGGCTACACTTGCAATTGCACATTTGGTAGTGGCGATCTGAAGAAAAAAAAAAAAAAAAAGGAGTAAAATGGCATGTCAAGAATGTAATGTTGATCTAGAATTCATTTTTCATGCCATAGGCAGTACTGGAGAGCTAAGCAAACTTTCCCTCTATCCCCATTTCGGTTGATAAAATTAGTTTGACCTGTTTATGATGGTATAGATGAAAAAAAATTTGTGGGCCATTTTTAAGTACTTTAAGATATCCTTTCATATTCTTGGGCATTGTTTCTATCACATAAGTTCTAGCAAACATGGTATCAAAGTAGAGAGGTCAATTATTCGACTCCTGGGAAGTGCTTTGGAACAATTTTCCCAATATATCTTTTCCCTCGGTGCCACACGAAGGATATACTGTGCAAGGACCATTGGATCTTGGCTTGCACGTGCGGGGGTCTGGGGGAGTGTTGATAATGTTGAACTAGGATCACAAGTGATCCTAATCCCAGGCAGGATCTGAAATTCTGACTGAATAGAGAAGATGTCCTCCAATAGTCTTGGTTTTAGCTCTCAAACACACTCTCACAGCAAACAAATAGAAGGAAAATGAGAAAAGAAAGAAAATTCGATGGACGGTTGAGAAGGGGGAAGAAGAACTAGTGAATGGGTATCTCACCCAACTGCACCCCACAAAATAGCAACATAAGCCATCTTTTTTATTTATTAATAAATTCGCGTTCAATGTTGTAGCCCCTTACAAACTTATATAGAGGACTTGAAACAGTTTCAAACACTAAAAAGGAAAGGCCTAACCCAATTCTTAACTAACTGGGAAACCTAAATTGAATAGAAACTGAAATAACAAAGGAAATGGGCTCAAAACAGGACTTCAACTAAACTAATTAATTAAATCCCGTTTTCCTACTTTCTACCCATATTTTAGGCTCATTAAAGTGGATCATTACAAAGAAAACCCATGGGATCAAAGGCTCAACACATACATAACCCAACCCAAGGCTTATTTGCAATAAAATAAGCCCATTAAGTGACTTATTTTCATCAGTTGATGTATAAATTGATGCTGCCCTTCCCTTATAGTTCAAGCTTTTAGGTGAAATGGTAGCGAACATTGTGGAGATACACACTAGGCTTCATAACTCATATTCTCTTGGCTCATGTATCAGGGTTTCTGATCAGGCGCATGCTAAGCTCTTCCCATCAGGATCTCGGTTGACCCTCACCCTAATAATTTTGACCACGATTAGGCGAGCAAATCCTGAAAGGCCAGTGCTCATTTTCATCGCTATATTCAGATATGTTCCACCCCACCCCTTTATTTTTGTGTTGCGGTGGTGGGGGTGGTAGGGGAGAGGGGAGGTTATGCAGTGAAGTGCATTTATCAGTGTATGTACACAGGTCTACCTTTTCTGGCCTTTGGGGGACTCATGATTATTGATTTGGTTTGATCAGTATGTAGGTTTTAGTTAGTAATTTGGATTATATATTTATGTATGTATATGTTTCAAGTTTATTCGTTTTACTGCTAGTAGGTTAGAATGGGTTGAACTGATAGATCCATTTGAATGTGAACCTGCATTGAATTTCCACAGGATACTTAGGTCTGCATCCTGATCCAACTCAGATTGACATTTGTGGATGCATACCAACCCAAAACCCTTTTGGGTTCCACATATGTATGGGATTGGGTTTTGCCTGCTTACTCGCACCCAAATCCAACTTTTTTTTTTTTTCATATATTTATTACATAAATACGCTGCCTGGGATCCAGATCTGAGTCTGATCAAGATCCAATGAGTCCGACACACACCAACTTGGATAAAAAAATTCCGGAGTAAGTTGATGTGAATTAGAGTTGATCTTGTTCCTGGTCCTCTCAATCTAATGCCCCAAGCGCTGGCCAGTTAATTATCAAATGCATAATTATCATAATACCAGCCTACGGGGTTAGTTTGGGTTTGTCCTCAATACATTTCTAGCCGGATAACCAGAAGGGTTTGTTCTTGTCATGGGAATTGATCTGTTTATGGTGTTCAAGTATAAGTGGGGTTTCAATGTATTAGTAGGAATTGATATCAATAGAGTTTTACATGTAGGGTTAGGAGCACATTATATCTTGAATTCAATGAAATCCAATTTATGCACTCTGTTGTGCTGGCTATCTTGATTGTTTAGCCTTTTATTCTCTGCTTAATAAAATTGTTATTTGTAAAGAAAAGAGGAGTAAAAATAAAATATACAGCTAACATTCTGTAGATATATATATTTTTTTTGTTGCGGGGGTGGGGAGGTGGGTGATTGGAGGCGAGGGTCCTTCTTTTCTTCTTCTCTTGGTGTTACTATTCTATTGATTTTTTGAATGCAATCTCTATATATTTTAACCAAAACTGAACCTTAGAAACCCCTGTTCTTTGTATTACCAAATCAAGGACTTAATATTTTCACCAAAAGAACCTGGTTGCACTATCTAAATTACAGGAGAAATCAAACTTGTCCCAACTGCACCCTAGGAATACTACTGTTCAATTTCTTTCAAGTTTCATCAAATTCTGAAAACTCCTTGCCCCATTTTCTTTGATGCCTCCATTGAATCATCTCTCATAATCCCAATTTTAATTGACTGGTGTTCAACATATTTATACCTTCTTTGATGTTTCAACAAATCCTAGTTCAGGATAGCAGGGCTGTTAATCCTGGATTTTCTGTATTCTAGGGAGTTTTGTCCCCGGCTTTTTTGTTTGTGAAAATAGTCCATTATATGAAATCCATCTTTGTCGTCATCTTACTGTGTTATTCATGGACTCTAATTTGAACAATTCCTACATATTACATACCACTTTAAGAAAAATCCAAGTGATAAAACACTTTCCCACACATGGCAGCTTGGAGAGTGCCCCAATTTAGTGGACATTTTTTCACATAATTATATCTGTTAAATTGCAGACCAATGTGATTTCTTCTAATGCTGTTAAATTGGTTTCAAAATTGTTTGTAAAAGACTAAAGGTCAAGTTCTTTTATGGAATTGTTTGAACAATAGGGAACTTTAAGAACACAAGGGTGAAGCCCCATTCATGTTGGTCATTTGATAGAGATAGTTCCACAAATTTGACACATTCTATTTATAGAGTTACCAATCTATTCAATGGTCAAAATTCCAAATTGTCTTGTCCATGTGGCAAAAGTAGAGGGCTTTTGGGAATGAGTTCCTTCAAGAGGCGTCTGAGAACCCTTTTTCCTGATAAAGGGTAGAGCAGATGCAATCTCTGGACCATGTCAAAGGTATCAGAATGCCTCTGTATCTCTAGTAATATGTGCCTACTCCACTTTTTAAAGGATTCCATGTTGGTGATGTTTTCAAGAGGTTTGGACGTATTATTTTGTGATGATGTTTTCTAAAGATTGACCAGGTTGATCAGACTGAAAATTTCAGTATGTCTCAGTCATAAACCAAATACAGATAATGTCTTCCAACAATGGGCTGAAACTGAGAAACTGGTGACAAATGATTACAGCCTTATTTTATGTGCTCTGTCACTTATGCTGCATTTTATCAAGGCGGATCTGTACAATTTAAATAAATTTCATGACACTGCATATGTTAAACATGCTGGAAGATATAGATAATTACTGATGGCTATGTAAAATACATTGTACAAGAAGCCTTCAGCTGGCATACTGCCACAACAGCTATAAAGATTGACATAGAGTTTTTGTCAACAGGAAAAAGCTGTTACAAAGTCATTTTTCTAGCTTCGGATGAGTTTGTGAAAATACGCCAGTTGTGCTATTTATGACATTTGCAAGAGTAAATTTGCCCTCAGAGCTTTACCCCCACTGCAACGGCAGTTTAGCTAAAGCCCCTGGAACTTAAGTGTACATAACAAAATGGAAAATGGAGTTGAAATCATTTTAATCATAGTTGTCAAGACGCCTTGGCGTCCTGGCACCTTGGTCTCCTAGGCGGATGCCTTGGATGCCTTGGTCGCCTTGGTCGTCTTAGTCACCTTGTGGTTATGCTCCTCCAATGACTTGGGTCTCCAAGACGCTTTGACAACTATGATTTTAGTACTCTAATTTGTTTTTTCAGTGAATCAATTGCTGCTGGACTATGTTATGTTTTTCTTACTACTACAAAGTTGTCTGTGGCTTCCTTTCTGTTTGTGGATGAATGTTTAAGTTTCTTTAATATGATATTGCAGTGTTAATATATCTAAAATCCTTTGCAGAAGCCCATCATTGATAGACTTGGAGAAGCTTATGACAGCCCTGCAAAGGTAAATAATTGCTGTAGTCATACAAGAGATGCATGCATGGACACACGCACAAACATGACATGATTTCCATTCAATTCCTGTTAAAAACAAAAGTTATTTTTATGAAATTTTTTCCCTTACAGATGGAGTTGGCGTTACAATTGTGTTGGGCTATTGGGGAACATGGAGGTGGAGGTGGATCTCACAAAGATGTAGCTCGAGAGCTCTTTGAGAGCCTAGAATTGCTTTTGTATGAGAATCTTTCGTCTAGGTTGGTGCCATACTAGAACATACCATCTGTATTACAGAATGTACTCGGTAGTATTGAAGGTTTATGCGGTTTAAATGTTTTCTGTTTATTTATTTGGAAGTCGTCCGGCTCTAGGTCAGGAGACAGCTCTCGGCTCGGGTGGTGTAGCTTTCAGAAAATCGTTGCAGGCTAGGTTTCTGTGTTTTGTTGTGACAGCAATTGCAAAGCTTGCTACTTATCATCGTGAGTTAGTACCAAGGGCACGTGTATCTTTGGCCAAGGTATGCTGATCATTTTCAAGTAAAAGCTTGAAAATCTTATAAAAAATGGATTTATAATATGTTTTGAAATTTTAATTAAAAGAAGTTGCATTATATTTGCATTACAGGTAGCTCGATCTCGGAACTCAGACATGAGAGTTTGGAGGCGTGCGCGGGATTATTTGGGGTTAATGAATGAACCAGCAATTTGTTTGTCTGTTTTGGGGCCTTCTGGTGGTAGCCTGCAGAATCCTGGCACTGTCAACTGGAAGGATGGCAGCTCAAAGATGATAGCTGATATTCCGTTTTACATACTAAGTGGCCAAGAAGGTCAGTGATCAGACCTGTGATGATGCAATGAAATGATTATGAAAAATACCTGTATGGGTCAAGGGACCTAGGTGCTCTCCTAGGTCCCTGGCACTTGCTTAGTGAATGGCATAGTGCAGCCTCTTTTTAGACTACATTTTGCTTTTTGCTCGGATATTTAGCTTCCAATTCAAGTAAAATGTTTCAGGACCCAGTCTTTTATCTGAAAATGTATGCTCAATAACCTTGGAGATCACAATTCTGTCAACAACCTTTACTGAAATGAGGCCTTGTCCTACTGATTATGATTGGTTTCCTCCTGTTCTGCTATTGCACTCCATCTAGCATCATCCTTCCTTTAAATTCCATACAGGTCCTTGTATTTTCTCATTTCACAGTTCCTTTGCCCTTATGGATCCTTTGACTTGCCCCACATCACTCCTGGCAGTTCAGTCATTTCTTTCCATTGCATATGATGAATCCGCCTCATTAAGTTACCCTCATCTTGTCACAAGTAGGTACTATCTGTAAGTTCCTGTGAATACATTCATCCCTAATTCTACCATATCTCGGCATGCCCTATCCATTTCAATCTCCTCTTCTCATGCATGAAATTAAAGTATTTCTTGTGTCTGTTCTGTGCAGAAACTCATTTTGCCAATTTTTTAGATATTTTTGCATTTTTATTCTCTCCATTTAGTTGGGACAAAGTTGAATTTGTTTTCGTTTTGCAGGTCCACCTTTTCATGATTTTTCATTTTCTGATATATTACCAAGTAGATGAAGGCACCCTTTAATGGAAAGAGGTATGTCTCTGATTTTAGATCCTGATAAGTTTTTCTCTTATCCAACAGGCATCTGTTGCATGCACGTATTTGCAAAGGCTAATAGTGAAACTTTCCAAATTTTGCTGAACAGACGTGAATGACTGTTTTCCTCTCCTTACAGACTTGGATTAAGTAATATTCTCACAATGATCAAGGTGCTGGATGATGCTTGCTGAATTGACCAATTGCAGCCCACAGTGCAGCCAATTAATGTCAAAATATAACTGAGCATCTAATGGCATGATTGATTTTTTGATCCCCCCCCCCCCCCTCCTATTTTTATTTGTGCTGGGTGGTTGGGAAGAAAAACAATAGAAATATATCAGCTGGATTTTGTATATTTCAGAATTTATTATGACTTGCAAGCTCAAGTGTAATCTTTTCCCAATAGGCTTATACATGTTTTTTTTTTTTTTTGGGGGGGGGGGGGGGGGGGCGTGTGGGTGTGGAGTGTTTACTAATAGCATGGTGTACAGATTTTTTAGCTTTTATTTTTTGGATACGGAAAGAGAATGCATTAGAACCAAGTGGGAAGGGAAGCTAAAAGTACATTACATAAATGATCAGTTCTAGTTGTGGTTGCTTTCAGGTTAAGAGATTCTTTTTTTTTTTTTTTTTTTTGGGGGGGGGGGTTGGGGGAGAGGGAGTTCCAGATCTATATATTGTAGTTCGGATTTGGTAGAATTTTTTTTGACAGGCAGACCTACAGTTTCTTGCTCACATATTGAAGTATCAGCTACAAAACATACATTGAAAAATTCAGGAAACACAGAGGGTGCATGTACACATGAGGGGGCATATGATTGAAGTTGTGTAATATACGTGGCCAATCAATACCATTTCTTAGAACATCCAATGTTTAAAATTTCCAGAGCACCCTTCAATGTGGCACAATTAGGTGTAGTACATTAGGAACTGTATTGCCTTTTCTTTGTTTTGTGTTAAAATAAGTGGAGTTGCACTCCGGAGTCCTGATTAGGGGTGGTTGGGTGGGTTGCAACTCTCAGTGTTTTCTTAAACTTTAGCCATGCTAATCGTCTGACTGGATTACTAGAAATTGTGTTCTATTGAATGGCTAAGAGATCGTGTGGTGGTTGGTCTAGCTGGTAAAAAGTGATCTACTTTTCTAGTTGAAAAATAAGAATGCATAGGAAGTTGACAGTTTTTATCCCCCTCGTCTGAAATTTACTCTCAAGGCACTTGGGCTGTGTTTGGTCGCCAAGAGAAAAGAAAAAACTGGGTCTACCTCAGCTGATTCTGATTGTACTGTAATCGGCCTGAACCCTAGAAATCAATCGATTTTCTGAATCGGAATCGGATTCAACTGATTCTGATTCGAATTGGATCCAAAATTCGCGATCCAATTCTGATTCTTCAAACATTGCTTCGCACTTATCACACGATGAGATCCTCGTAGGTCAGGTACTCCCTCACGTGGTGGGATGTGGATGTGTGAGGGAGATGTGAGATGGGGTTGGAAGGTTCTGCCCCGACACAACTAGCCTGGGTATCACATCACTAATGGAGAGGAGTTCTTTCTATGCTAGCGAAGGAAAATTTAGTCCAAAATAACAATACGAATTTTCAAATATATGATGATTGGAAGATCAATCTATCTAATTTAGAAATAAGAAGCCTCTATTATGATGCAAATGTGCGTGTGGAAATAGTGAAGATTATATAGAACCACTATCTATTATGGGGAGCTGATCCAGATTCCAGACTCGCAGTTAATTAAGGACATAAATAAGGGACTAAGGACCAAAAGGTGTAGCTGTTTAAGGCATCTTCATCTTCGTTGCCCAAGAAGCAAAAAGAAGATGTGCGAATTAAGCACTAACCTGGAAAGTTTCCATCTCAAATGCAAGTGGAAGCCGCCCTCATACCATGTAAAGTTTCCATCCCATAAGTTTGAACTAGTAAGTGGAAAGACTCAGGTATATAAAAGGGTCTGTAGGTTAATTAGTAGTTAATGTGGGACAAACTACTGACACAACCAAGATAAATGACAAGGCAAAAAACGAAGGCTTCTCAATCTAATAAAAAAACATCCAAGATTTCTCAAAAAGGAATCGAATTAGGCACAATATGGTGAACAAAAATTGGCACCTAACATAAACATAAATTTATTATTATTATTATTATTATTTTTCTAGATCGAATCTGATTTTGGAATGAATAAACGGATTTTAGTATGAATTCACCTATATCCATTTCATACAAATCAATCCGTTTACAGCCCTACAGCTTGAAATGGACTTTGAATTTGGTTTTGGAAAAGGAATTTTTTACAACTCACTTTCAAGCTGGCTCACATTAATATACATAGGGTGAGCTTCAAAATTCCATCTAACCTCAATTATCTAAAGTCAATAGACCAGGAATCTAATTTTTATCTAGGGGCATCCTTGTTAGTAAACCAATCTGAGAATAGGCATCTATCTAGAATTATTGAAAGAAGTTGTTATGCCTTGCTTCTTGCTACCAAAAAAATAAAACTATGTCTACAACTAGATAGGATTAATGCCCAATTTTGGTGTGGTGAAACTCTTGCTCACCATCATTGCTTTTTGGACTGATAGCCAAAGTCTAGAGGATTTGCCAGGGGAATCTTTATTAAATGAACTGGATAAAAAAAAAAGGGGAAATGTTAAAACATTTGAAAAACGTTCCACTTGGAAAAAAATTCATGTCCCCGATAATTTCTCAGGGCCAAAACCTTCTTTATCTCCTTGAAACTCTGAAGAACCAAAACTTTCATTGTCTTCTTAAAACTCTGAAGAATTGTAGTGGTGAATAATACGTGAAAAACTCTCGACCGATCCCTGCTCTCTCTCAACACTGCTGATCAATGGTCTCCCTCATCCCTGTCTCATTAAAACTGGATTGAGAAACCCTTTCCGTGAAAAAAAAAAAAAAATCTTGTTTGATTCCCTATCTCTCCTTCATTACTGTCTCAGTGAAACAGTTTTTGAAACATGTTTACCAAAACCATTTTTGGCAACAAACGGTTTTTCAACACAAACGAAAATTTGTGGTTTTGACACAAAACATTGTTTCTGGAACAAAAACATTACTAAATGTAGTCTTAATATTGATATTTTTTAGGTATAGATGGGATACTGTGGACCGTGGAAACCATTTCCTTTATTTATTTATTTATTTTGTTAATTCATGGAAACTTGATCTAAAACCATGTAAAGCTTCCATTCCACCAGTTCGAATGGGTAGGTGGAGAGACACCCATGTATATAAGGGAGGCGGAAGACCAATTAGTAGCCGATGTGGGACTAAACTCTTGACACAACAAAGATACACGCTACAGCCAAAAGAAAGATTCTCAATCTAATCAATAAGAGGCCCAACACTCTCCATGAAAAAAATCAAATTAGGCACAACACAATACCATATATAGTATGGGTTCCCCCTCACCCCCTTGATATAAACATAAATTTTGTATTTTTTTACCCTTTGCAGCCCTACAACTTAGAATAACTAAATGGATGTGAATATCCATTCCATATTAATCAATCCATTTACAATCCTATAACTTGGAATGAAGTTTTTCGCTACAACTTGGAATGAAAATTTTCTGACTATGCATGAAAATGAAGGTGGAGACAATACCCTATATATTTTATATATCTCGCCTTTAAGGCTGGCTCACACTGGCAGAGCATATAAGGTGAGCTACAAAATTCTAACTAATCTCAACAATATAAAGTCATTGGACTTGGAATCTAGTTTTTATCTACAAGCATTTTTGTAAGTAAATCAATTTAAGAGTAGGCATCTATTTAGAATTATTGATAGAGTTCAAAGTAAGCTGCCCTATTGGAAAATACCTTTCTTATCACAAGCAGGTATGCCAAGTTTAATTAAATTTCATTTAATTTATGCCCATAAATATCTTATGCCCTTTTGTTAAAAAAAAAGAAAAAAGATTGTCTTCAAATAGGTAGAATTAATGCCAATTTTGGCGTGATGAAATCATTGCTCACCACCATCGCCGTTTGGATCAACTTCCAAAATTTATGAATTAGGCACAATAGAATACTATACATAGGTTGGGTCCACCTTAAGAAAAACATAAAATTATATTTTTCTATCCATCCTATATTTAATTATTCATTAAGATATCCTATATCGGAATGATGATGGAGTAACTAAACGTGTATATATATATACTAGTAAATACACACGTGCAAATGCACGTGTAGCGAAATATTTTTCCTAAAGTGTGTGGCATAACATTGATAATTAGTATGTGTATTTATGTGGATGAGAGAAATATAGAATTAAATTGAAATTTAATATCTAGCTAAGCATTTAAACCTTTTTATTTATAACATAAAATTTTAAAAGCATCTTAAATCTGGGATCCAAATATGAACAAAAGATAATGATTGTTTAAGGATAATGAGTAAATAACATTGCTCAATATTTCTCTATTTTTATTATTTTTATTTTTTTGTCTTCGTACTCTTCGACATCTATGATCCTTTTTGTATCGACATTTCTTTCTTTAATGGTATCCGCAACAATTTGTCTTGTTATTCGACTTCCATCATTTCTTGCATCCATTTTGAAGTAGAAACAATATTGTTTGGATAGACATGAATGTATAATCTGTGAGTACTGCAACACATAAAAAAAGAAGAGTTATAGGATTTACTATATTTTTGCATTTAACATATTTTGTATGTGTATTTTTTTACATTTTCTGGTGATCTTGCATATTCACTTGTTGAACATCCTATAATTGTTTCAAGATTCTCAAAGATTGTAACAATTATTGTATCAGTTGAATCTGTCACCTTGAATCTTCCCATATACCTATCAATAAATAATAGTAATTAGTTTATATTTTTCTAAATAAAATTTGATGTTTATTAAGTAAATGGTCTAAGCTTCTTACTTTTGTGTATATTTTGTATCATCAGTGTTACATTTGTCACATCTTGCACTATCTCCCTTTAATTGTACCTTTTTGTTACATGCTTTGCAAGCATTGTACCATGGTATCTCATTTTCCAAATTTATGATTCTTCCTTCAATTGAATAATATTTATTCTGTAAATTTGTAGAGATTAGATGTGTACAAATTATATTGAAATTATATATTTTTTTAATTTAAATAAATTAAAGAATTATATTCACTTACCAGGATAGTTTTGTATTGCCTTTCCGTTAAATCTTTCATTACAACATGTTCATATTTTTTGAATTTCTCTTCTTTTGACATGTTGAGTATTTTTTTTCTCTTGTCCATCTTTTGATTTGAACCTACAAAATAATATAAATACGTTAAATATATAAAATAATTAAACAATATGTATAATTATTTGATTAATTCTAATATTTACCATTGCTCTAAATCTTCTGCTTCTGGAATCGTTGGATTTATTTCAATTGATGTAAATCCTGTTGTACCAAGTGAGCCACCTATCAATTACAGAATGTAGTTAGATTATTGAAATCATTCGTTAATTTTTATAATTAGGATTATATGTACATTACCTTGGTACTCTACTTGAGAAACTGCTGAAAAAGCAATTATAGGATTTTGTGATACAATGTCCAGCAATTTGCTCCCTTCATTTGTTGCATAATTTTCCCATAATGTCAGCAATATCGGAGTACACCTATTAATCATTACAATTGAGTAATATAATTAGTAAATATGTTAGATTTTACTATACAATGATTAACATTGTGAAAAACTTACTCTTTGTCCATTATTTTTATTTCTCTTTTATTTTTTTTGACATTAAATCATGTTGTTATGGTGAATGCATTTTGAACTTGTACAAGTATTCCAATAACATCTGCATTAAATCAATAAGAAGAATTGATGTTAAATTTTTTTATTAATAGATAATTATCAATAACAACTTATATTTTATAAAAAATAATCTAAATACATACCTAATAATTCATTCCTTTTGCATGTGTCAGCATCCCATTTCAATTCATTGAGCTTAGTAAAATTATACTTTGATTTTTCTACATCGAAGCAATCTTCAACTTCTTCAATTTTTGAATTGGCATTGAGAGTTAGTTCATGTTCTTTGTTGACATTTTTAAAATTTGGATTCACTTTTTTTACGATTGCATCAGAAATAAAATAAGTTTTTCCAGCATTCAATGTTTCACATAAGTTATCAACAACATCATTGAAAAATATTGCTTGTATTTTTGTTCCCTGCAAAAATATAGAACAATGAATATTAAATTGAAATTAGAAGTATAAATAATTAAAAAAGAATTAGAAGTATACATTAATTAAATAATTATTTGAAAGTACCTCATCATCCAATAAAGTTATTTTTTGAAACTTTCCAGGTCCTTTTGCATTTTTGTATTCCTTGATTTCACTTTTGTTCAGTACCAAAACCTTTATTTTCCAATCATTTTTGTATGACGTTAATTGATTTATATGGATAATATTTGTCATCCTTTCTGTATAAAATGATTGATTAGTTGAATACACAATGTTCATTATGGATAGTGGAATCAATGATATTAGAAAACATAGAATTCATACTTTATAACATTATAGAAACTGAATATAATGCTATCAATATTCTACCAAAAATCAACTAAATCAATGCATAGAATCATAAGAACTAACACTGGTGATATGATAAAAAGTATACGATAAATGCACAGAATCATAAGATCCATTGGACCTTGTGCGAGTGAACCAAGAGCTTGAGAACAGTGGGACTCACCCATTGCCTCTCTGGCATCTTGTTTTATTTTTTATTACGTGAATGGTTTAAACAATGTAATTGTACAATTTAATTTTGCATTTCCAACTACATTCCCTAATGTCATCGACAATGGTGGTTCCTTGTGGACAATGTCCTAAACTTCGTCCGTATTAGGTTCGGAATTTTTCCTTGCTTTGTAAAATTTGAAACTATTTTGTTCATTAATATAATTTGCATTACAGTAACTGTTCTTCCCTTCTCTTTTCTGGTACTTAGATGAATGCCTCCACTGCTTCAGTGCTTCAGTTTTGTGGGATTAGAAGGCAACGGAGGCAATTATTAAGTGAAAGATCTTTACCTCACCTAAACATTTTTATTCAGACATTTAAAATATTCACGATTTGGAGTGTATATGCAAGAGTTGCTTTAGTGGGTTCATAGTGAATTTTATGTCTTCAAGCCTACCAAGGGGATGTCACCAATCCTTGTTCTAACACCACTATTCGTTCTTAAGAAATCAGAAGGTTTCTAGTTCAAATTTGTATTCATATAAAAGACAACGACTACTAAGTCCTAAGCCCATATTCTATATGGTCCAGTCAGAATCCCCAATTCTTCAATCAAAAATAGGAATTGGTTGATCAAATTTGTTTTCCCAATATGCGTTCTGGACATATTGAAATTGCACTCAATATTCTGTATATTTTTCAGAACAATGTGAAATCTATATAAAAAGAAGTGCAGAGATAGAACAAACAAAGAGAAAATTAACAGAAAGCCATTTCAGAACCTAAAATCTGAGTGATGCAAAATCAGTTGAAAGTATGACAAACATAATATGATTCCTAGAAATTACATTTTTATCCGCAACAATATAATTTGCTATGAATTATAGGAACTTCTACCCGAATCAATCCATAGCATTAATACAAATTAAAATTTAAAAAATGAATAACTCATATAATTTGCTCTACAACCTGTATAGAGCCTGAAAAGATGAGTTAAACTTTTAAATTTTATTAAACTTCAAAGCCGCTTTAAACAGGAGTACACAAAAGAAAATAAGAGCCTCCTTAACTCATTCCAATTCAAAGCCCTAATTAAGTCAAACTTTTGATTGAAGAATAAGAAAAAAAAAAGAAAAAAAAGAAAAAAAAGAAGACAAAGAGATATTGTAAAGAACCTGTGTAGCATGTAGCGGCTGAATTGATTTCTTTCTACCTCTCAAGAGGAGCTGCCGGAGATGTTTCTACACAAAATAGCTTGAAACCCATATGAAAGCCTAAGACTTGATTCCTTGAACTAAAATAATTTAGATTGAAAAATAATTTAATTGGCAACACAAAAACCCTCCTAACCACGGCTCTCCTATCTCAACATGTACAAAGTGGTTGTAATCTTTCCGAAATCATCATTGAAGGATGTAATTGGGCCTTTTGGAAAGAGAAGGAGTTTGAGAAAAAGAAGGAGGGTAGAGAAAAATCACTGGAATATAAAAAATAGAAGGGTACCAATAATATTTAATTTATAAAAGAATATAAAATAAAACAAACGGGGAGAGATCTTGCGTGGGAGAGTTTGAAGAGAAGGAAATCAACTCTCTCTTTGACTCTAATTATTGGAAAGAGAAGGAGTTGAGAGAAAGAAGGAGAGTAGAGAAAAATTGGGAGAGTTTGGGAGAGAGAAGGAAATCAACTCTCTCTTTGACTCTAATTATTGGAAAGAGAAGGAGTTTGAGAGAAAGAAGGAGAGTAGAGAAAAATTATTGGAATATAAAAAATATAAAATTATACCAATAATAAATTATTGGAATATAAAAAATAGAAGGAATATAAAAAATAAAAGGGTACTAATAATATCTCGATGGAATATAAAAAATAGAAGGAATATAAAAAATAGAAGGAAACAAAGGGGTAAAATAGGCCGACTACCCTTTCTGGGGATCTCATCAAAGTAGTCTCATATGCTCTTTCTGAGCTGATAACTGAGGAAAGATGACATGGTGATTGTAATCTTTCCGAAATCATCATTGAAGGATGTAATTGGGCCTTTTGGAAAGAGAAGGAGTTTGAGAAAAAGAAGGAGGGTAGAGAAAAATCACTGGAATATAAAAAATAGAAGGGTACCAATAATATTTAATTTATAAAAGAATATAAAATAAAACAAACGGGGAGAGATCTTGCGTGGGAGAGTTTGGGAGAGAGAAGGAAATCAACTCTCTCTTTGACTCTAATTATTGGAAAGAGAAGGAGTTGAGAGAAAGAAGGAGAGTAGAGAAAAATTGGGAGAGTTTGGGAGAGAGAAGGAAATCAACTCTCTCTTTGACTCTAATTATTGGAAAGAGAAGGAGTTTGAGAGAAAGAAGGAGAGTAGAGAAAAATTATTGGAATATAAAAAATATAAAATTATACCAATAATAAATTATTGGAATATAAAAAATAGAAGGAATATAAAAAATAAAAGGGTACTAATAATATCTCGATGGAATATAAAAAATAGAAGGAATATAAAAAATAGAAGGAAACAAAGGGGTAAAATAGTCCAGTGAAAGATTTGCCACTTCGTGCTTTTATATAATAGTATGATATAAATGTAAATGTTAAATAAATATATAACAACAACAATAACACAATCTACGGTATGAAGAAGTCCAAGAAGGAAGGGTGGAAGTTTTGAGTGATTTGGGAGAATTGTACAACTTGATTTAGGATAATACCATCGATTCGTGGCCTTAGAGACCAATCCCCCTATTTTTGAATGTTTATAAATCACCCTTCATCTTACTTTTTTTCATAAGTCCTCAATGACTGTGTGCTCAATTTGTAGCTGTGCTTTTGTAACGAATATTTTGTGTAACAAAATCTAATGCTGTGAATGCGAATATTTTACTATGAAGACATAGATACAGGATTTTTCGGTGGTGACAGTATATAATATTGATTTTTTTACTTTCATATATTTTTATAAAAGTAAGTCTGTTTCTCATACCTATATAATCCATTCAATGCACAATACATAATAATTTATATATAAAAATTATATGTAAATGCATAAATCCTGCTCATCATCCAAACCATTTAGATAAAAAAAAAAAAAAAAATAACATTCATGATCATCATCCCAATCAATTGGATTCAGAATAACTAATTCAACAATCTTATCTAAAAAATTAAACTCCATCATACTCCATTAAGAATTCAAATTATACGGTAAAAAAAAATATTAGACTCTATTAGTTTTTAAGTGCTCCTTGTTCGGGTCCAAGCCTCCCAAACAAAATCTTTAGTTGTATATCACTTTACCTTGTAGCGCCTACTCATTTTGACCATTAAAAGTACCCGGTACTTATCACACACATATAGATAACAATGTATTATTATTAAAAAAAAAAAAAAAAAAAAATCAAAAGTAAGGATCACTAAATTATAATAATAATGAAAAAACTCTAAAAATAAAAAATCAAATTTAAATCTGAAATAATATAAGTAGTTTAATATGAAACTTCAAATGATATGGGTTGGGTATTAATTTATTTTTTGACTTATTAGAGCACAAATATTCTTTTTGATTTTACAAAATCAGTTTTAGTTAGAGATTTTCCCTGAAAAGGAAAGGGAACTCAACAAAGACTGTGTAATTATCCTTACAAGTCCAGCATCAGTCGAGCACAAGACCAATCCTTATAGAAAGAAATTGGACCACAATGAACATGGAAAGCTGGACCAAAACCAGCTGAATTAGAGACTGAAAATTGAAAATTGTTATGTCTAAGCCACTTAATTTTTCAAGCAGGGTCCGATGACATTGATATTAGGTCGATCGAAGTTTTAGATGAAAATTTTCCCTTTCAAAGACTCTCATTGGATGACAATGGTAGGAGCATATAATTGCGAGGAGAACAAAAGAAAAATAATAAAACTTAGGTCCAAACCCCCTAATTTTTCAGGAGGATGTGATGATATTGAAATCAGGTTAATTGGAGCTCTAGGGCAAAAGATTTCATTTGAAGGGCCCTCATTTGCTAACTTGATCTACAACCACTCTCTCTCAGTGGTCAACCTGATCTACAACCACTCTCTCCCAATCGTCAAGTTGATCGTAGAGCACCATTACCTTGACTCGGGTAGGGGATGAAGGGACAAAAAAAAAAAATGAAACCGTATAGGTCTTCACGGTAGCGATTTCTAATAACCATGACTATATATACATATATAGATGTTTAAAACCGAGTATTTGTTTGGTACTGCGATTTTTAACTATGGTGTTATTTTGTAGTACAAGGTGTTAAATATTTTTTCGGTAACGATAATGTGTTAAATACAAGCTCTATATTACTGTGATTTTTAAATTTGGTTTTATTTTTATAGTTACAAGGTTTCCTGTTGCTACGATTTTTAATTGCAGTTTTATTTCCACAGTTACAAGTTTTCATGTTACTAAAATTTTAAATACCATAGCAATAATTATCCCATATTACTACAGTTTTTAACTGTAATTTTGTTTTCGTAGTTACAAAAATTCCTATTACTGCGGTCTTAACTACTGTAGCAATAAGTATCCCATATTACTATGCTTTTTAACTGCAATTTTATTTCCATAGTTAGAAGATTTTTTGTTACTGCGATTTTTAATTTCAATTTTGTTTCCGTAGTTACAATCTTTCTATTACAACAGTTTAAAATTCTGCAGTAACAAGTATCCCATATTACTGCGAGTTAGTTTCCACAGTTACAGGGTCCTCTGTTACTGTAGTTTTTAAATATCACAGCAATAGGTATCTCGTATTACTACACATGAAGAAACCACAATTATAGAACATTTATGACTGCAATTTTTCAGACCATAGTTAAATATTCGTAGCTACAAGTGCTTTTTGTTGTAGTGAAATAGGCAACTAACCTTCTACCAAAAAAAAGAAAGAAATAGGCAACTACCCACATGTTGGGACCTTCCTCTTAGCTCTCCTTAACCCAGCCTCTTGATGTGTCATCATTTTATGGTTGTTTCTTCCTTTTCCCTATTTTTGATGTTTCATTTTTCATGGATGTATCTTTTTTTTTTTGGTAATATTTCATGGATGTACTTGAATATTCCATTTTTTTTTCATTTTTTATATTTTCTTTTAATTAATATATATATATATATATAACGAAATTCACCTTTACTTCCAAGATCTGTAAGTATTTTGAATAAAAAAAATTCAAAAAAAACCATAGATATCTGAAAAGGTTTGATTCTTTGAGAAGGAGGAGAATTTCTCCTCCACACAACTACACCTTTACTCACACATGGACACATATGCATGGATAAACACACAGACACACATATACACATAGAGAGAGACATGAGAGATGTCTATTGCATTGACTATTCTTCCCTTTTCCTCTATCTCTGTTATTTATTGATATGATCACTTTAGAAACTCCAGTTTGCTATGAGGTAATTGGATAATTCACTTAAGCATCCTTAATTGGTATTGCATATAAAGGCACTAAAAGTGGATATAACACGTATGCCCTATACTTTATAATATCGCATATTAGACCTACGGAAATGAAATAATTATTGTGACTATCCTAGTCTATTGAAATGTCTTGTACAAAGAATTGGAACTATCAATTGGACACCAAAAATTATTTTTGAAATATTTCAAAAATAACAATTAATACATAAGAATATTTTAATGCTTTGTAATTTAGTAGCATATTGCATCTAATCATGAACAAACATTCTTTCTCTTTGATATTCACCCTATATAAGAAGTGAATTTGTTATTGAATGTTCCTTTTAGGCAAATATCATGAACCTAATGCATTGATATATATTTAAATAGATATCAATCGTTAGTACACCAAATCTCATAATATTTGATTACAATGATAAGGAACTCTTAATTTTGGAGAGTTGTTTAACCTACTAATGAGAGTCTTATTCTCAACACAAGTAAAAACAAATCATTCAATATTCTCCATATGATCCAGTCCAATATACACACTATGTATTCTCATTCTTTGCTCTCAAAATCTTCATTCTTAAGAACACATAGTGCAACAACCATAAGAATAAAATACCTAAATCTTTCCTTGTTGTGAACAACTTTTAGGTTAAAACCTAATTAAATTAACCTAATTAAGAACAAATCTGCATATTATTATCATGTAAATTAAATCATTATAAAACACTAAATCGAATTTCTGAATGTGTAACATCTTATACCCGATTTCAACTGATTCTGATCCAATTCAAAACTGAATTTGTTAGAGATCAACCCGTGTCCAATTCCTAGTTTATAAAACCTTGGTCTGCTCAGTTTTAAAACCAAGCGGTTTATACAAACGGTGTCAGCCATGCAAGTCACACACTTGTGCTCTTATTTATGACCGGTAATTAGTACCAAAAAACCAGAAATCATGACGTCACCCTATAAAGAAGTAGACAAGATAAGGAGATAAACCCAATGTGGGCTCACGTTAGTGTATAGTGGGACAAGAGCTGTCCATCGGACAAGTTTCGGTTATCTAAATTCTGAACAAGATAATAACTGAAAACGGGGAAGTTTCGGGGAAGTTAAAAGGAGAAAAATCTGAAGAACCAAAAATACAAAGGGAACCATTAGTTTTCAGTTTTTAATCTTAAAAAAGTAAGAAATGGTTATTGACCAAAGGATTAGTTACGTCTGTCACAAAATTATGGAGGGTGACCCTCTCCTCACTATAAATTGGCCACAGCTTGGAGAAACAACCACAACACACCTCTCCTTTTTGACAAGCAATACTGAAATTTCTTTATCTCTCCCCTTAGGTTCTTGCCATGGCTGCATCTTCATCTTTCTCAGTTCCTTCAATGGTGAGTCAAGTCACAAGCTCTTCCTTTTATAAGCTTGCTTAGGTTGCCCAATCCCTAAAACCATTGATTTTATACTTACTTGGTTATTGCATGAAATGGGTTTCTAGCTTCTAGCTTCTAGCTTCTAGCAGAGTATGGTATTGTGGAGTCAGTTGCAGGTTTTACCTATTTGATAACAAATATGAGATGGGTTTCACTATTAATGGAAGTTTTGTGAAATGGGTATCTCTATTTTTCTGTTTTTGTTTGTTTATATTGCATTTTCTTGAGGGAATTTGATGTTTTATTTATTTTCTAAAGAATTTTCTAATGAATATTAGGAAAGAAAATATCTGAATGTTCTTCCAAGACATGGAATGAAAGTTCTGTTTTATTAACGTTTGCTGTTCTTGTAGATCTGGGACCCAAAGCTTTTCTATTTCCAATCTGATCCAATCCTGATTCTTTAAATCCTGTCCCCAAGAGGGCCCAGGGAGGGGACGAGGCTTTAAACAACTGGATAGTTGAACCTTGTTTCAGGTCCAAATATAATATAATATAATAGGATGATGATTTTAATGGTCATCACGTCTATACATCTAGATGGAGTTACTGTTTAAGATTTGTCTAATACTACCTTCGCTCCAAGGAAAAGGCATATTAATTTTAAATCTCTCCTCTTGCATTTTGATGAATCTTCTCTTTTGCGAGTTGTTTTCTTCCCTTCTGATTTTGATTTATTATCTTTGAAAAATTGCTTTGTTTGATATTTTTCTGTTTTTTCATTTTTTAACATAATTTTTATTTTATTAATGCATTCTTTATTTTTTTCACTTTAGAATGCGTTTTAGATCCAAGGCAAAGTATGCATTCTAGGAATAGCTTCTAGGTCTAAATTGCATTTTGAAGCGAAACAATAAAGAAGAGTCTGTCCCATAATGCATTTTAGACCCAAAATCTATTACATAAATGCAATACCAAAACTTTTGTTTGAAGTCTTGGAATGCATTTTATTTGATGATGATACATTTTGAGGAGACAAATTTTTTTTTTTTTTACCTTTTTGGTTGTCTTTATTTGTTGGGGTCTAGTGCCGCTTGGTGGTAGCCTTTTAATTTTTCATTTTTATTTTAATATATTTTTTATTCATCTCAAAAAAAATGTTTTGTGTGAATGACGAGCTGTTTTTTTTTATTATTTTTTTTATTATTTTTTTTTTATGATATTATCATCTTAGAAAAGAACAACCCAACACACGAGGCTCTTGCTACTGCAGGGTCTATGAAAGGGCAAGTGTACACAGCTTTACCACATGCTTCACTGAAGAGGCTGTTTTCAAGTTTTGAAATTGTGACCAACATGATACAGTAGCGAATGCATACCAAATGCAACCTAAGTATATATCACATTGTGTTTCTCAATAAATCAACCACTTATCATACTAGCTTTGAGTTTCACTTTCTATGATATTATTAGTGAAGTATTTTGTATCGATCTATCGTGATCATGATGAATTGCGTGAACTGTAGTTGATGAACGAAGAAGGAAGGTTTGAAGAAGAAGTAGCAGAGGTGCAGGCATGGTGGAACACTGAGAGGTTCAAGCTCACCCGTCGTCCTTACTCAGCCAAAGATGTGGTTTCCCTCCGAGGCAACCTCAAACAGGGCTATGCCTCTAACGAGCTTGCCAAGAAGCTATGGAGGACCCTCAAGACCCATCAAGCAAACTCTACCGCATCCAGAACCTTTGGAGCTCTGGACCCAGTCCAAGTCACCATGATGGGTAAATATCTAGACACCATCTATGTTTCCGGTTGGCAATGTTCATCGACCCACACCAGCACCAATGAACCTGGTCCAGACCTTGCTGATTACCCATACGACACTGTCCCAAATAAGGTAGAACACCTTTTCTACGCTCAACAATATCATGATAGGAAGCAAAGAGAGGCTCGGATGAGCATGAGCAGAGAAGAGAGAGCTCGAACACCTTATGTGGATTACCTGAAGCCTATAATTGCTGATGGAGATACTGGTTTTGGTGGCGCAACTGCAACAGTTAAGCTCTGTAAGCTCTTTGTTGAGCGAGGTGCCGCCGGAGTCCACATCGAAGATCAGTCTTCGGTAACCAAGAAATGTGGTCACATGGCAGGTAAGGGTGTTAAATGGTATTCAGTTTTATTGAAATGGATGTAAACTTAACAATGAATCACTTATAACTTGGTTTGATTTTGACACCCTTAATCACAGGGAAGGTACTGGTTTCAGTAAGCGAGCACATCAATAGGCTTGTTGCGGCAAGATTGCAGTTCGATGTCATGGGTGTCGAAACCGTCTTGGTGGCTCGAACTGATGCGGTTGCGGCGACATTGATTCAGACCAATGTCGACAGTCGTGACCATCAGTTCATATTGGGTGTCACAAACCCCAATCTCAAAGGGAAGAGCCTGGCTAGTCTTCTTTCCCAAGCCATGGCTGTTGGGAAGACAGGAGCAGAGCTTCAAGCAATTGAGGACAACTGGTTATCAATGGCCCAGTTAAAGACCTTCTCTGATTGTGTTGTGGACGAAATTAACAAAATGAACATTGGAGATAACGAGAAGAGGAGAAGATTGAATGAGTGGATGAACCACTCCAGCTTTGATAAATGCCTTTCCAATGAGCAAGGAAGAGAAATTGCAGAGCAGTTGGGGCTCAACAACCTGTTTTGGGACTGGGACTTGCCTAGAACCAGAGAAGGTTTCTATAGGTTCAAAGGATCTGTAATGGCTGCAATTGTACGTGGATGGGCCTTTGCTTCTCATGCAGATATTATATGGATGGAGACTTCCAGCCCAGATTTGGTGGAGTGCACCACCTTTGCTAAAGGGGTGAAGTCTATGCAACCAGAGATCATGTTAGCTTACAACTTGTCTCCATCTTTTAACTGGGATGCATCAGGGATGAATGATGCAGAGATGAAGGACTTCATCCCTAAGATTGCCAAGTTAGGCTTCTGTTGGCAATTCATCACTCTAGCTGGGTTCCATGCTGATGCACTAGTGGTTGATACTTTTGCTAAGGATTTTGCAAAGAGAGGAATGCTGGCTTATGTAGAGAGGATTCAGAGAGAAGAGAGGAATAATGGGGTTGACACATTGGCTCACCAGAAGTGGTCTGGTGCTAATTACTATGATAGGGTACTCAAGACTGTCCAGGGAGGCATGTCATCTACTGCGGCTATGGGCAAAGGCAAGTCTTTTCTAGAATTCTTCCCAATTCATTCTCTAATGTATCTGTTACTATTAGTTTTCACACGTCCTATATAAATTATAAATTGCACGTAGTAATTTTGCCGCATATTTTTTTAGAAGTACGATAAAAAATAAAAAAATAAAAGGTCATTTTTATTGGATTTAAGTAGGGGTGTCAATCGGTCGGTCTGGCTCAGTTTTGGTCCGGGTTGAGTCGATTTTGGTGTGGAAAAGTTGAAACAGAAACCGAACCAATAAGGAAATTCCGGTTTCGGTTTGGTTTCAGTTTTGATGTGGTTTGGTTTCGGTTTGTCTTCGGTTTCTTAAATCGATTTGTAACCGGGTTGGTTTTGGTTTTGGTCCAGTTTGGATTCGACTTTCCATACAAATGTTTACAAAACTATGCAAATTTTGATTTTTTTTAATGAATTTTGGAGTGTTTCGGTTTCTTACCGGTTTGGTTTCAGTTTCGGTCTGGGTTTTGAGCCGGTTTCGGTTTGGTTTCGTGTTCATCCAGTTTCCGGTGTGGTTCGATTTGGTTTTGGGGTTGCAATACTCCAAACCAAACCGACCCAATAAGGCTTTGGTTTGGTTCGGTTCGGTCCGTGTTGTTATCGGTTCGGTCTGGCTGATTTTACAGGTTCGGTTTAAGAATTGACACCCCTAGATTTAAGGCTGGTATCGGTTTCTTAATGGGTTATATCGATCTGGGTCGGGTTTTTAAGTTTGATTCGATGTATTAACAGTTTTGGTGCCCATCGATTTGGTTCAGTTTCGTTGGTTCAAACAAAGTTTTGACACCCCTTACTATTTGGGTTTGTTGTCCTTCCTAGGTTATTTGTTTTCCTTTTCAATTCTATCTATTGTGGCCGCATATGAACTTGTTTAATTTGCAGGAGTGACGGAAGAGCAGTTCAAGGATACATGGAGTCGACCAGGAGCTACTGAGAGGGGCGCAGTTAGTGTTGTGGTTGCAAAGTCAAGAATGTAAGAAGAAGGAGGTGTTTACAATGTCAAATAGTGTGGGAAAGTTCTCACGGGGAGGTTTCATCAGAGTCTTCATTTTGTTTATTATTGTAGAACTTAAAGATTTTGTACTACTGGAATTTCAAAAAAAAAAAAAAAAAAAAAAGTGTTCCTTTGTTGTAATAAACCCAAATGGCATTTTGAAGCCACAAGGACGAATTGATGGTTGAATAGGATCAATTTATGCTCTGTAAGCCTTCTTCGAGATCTATATAAAAGTTATTTTCCTGAATCAATCTGTTTAAAGTTGCAATATTGAATAGCAAGTGTGTCAATGGGTACTTCTTTTTTTTTTTCTTTTTTTGGGTTAACGAGGAACCCTTGACTCTGCCCAGTTTTGCAGTTCAGGTTCAAGGGTAAACCACATTTACACGCAATCACACCTAACGCGTGAAACAAATCAATCACAAGGAGATTCGAATTAGAGACGTTTGTTAGCACACAGTACCTTTGGATTAGTGGAGGTACAACCAAGGTACTAGTATTGGTATCAAATGTGTGTCAATCCTTGTATCCTTTTGTTTAGTTAATGGTATCAAACTTAGATCTTTGTCTCGATTATTGATAGGATTGATCGATATCACTTTCCGAATGGTTCTAGGCATTGTAAAAAGAGAACTTCAATGGTTCCTAACCACATGTTTCCGTTATTAATAAATACGGATTTTTCATTATCATGAGACTTGAGGTGCCCATACTTTAAATTGCAAAGTGGAATACAAAATTGTGATGAATGTCATGGCTTTACTTCTTCAAACTCTCTAAGATCACATGTAAGCTTCTCAAAAATAGCAACTAAGAATTGATGATGACCAAATAAAATAAGCTCCGATATAGTTTTGATGCTATCACCAAACGAGTTTATAGTAAGAAAACTAAATGTCTAACATCTGAAACCTCCATATATAAGAACATGAAATATATACTTTAAAATAGTATTACTGGTATCAGTACAATTTATTAATTAACCAGTATTTCAGTACTAATACCATTGAGAATCTCATCTCAAAATCGTTCCATTCCATTTTCATTTAACATCAAAATCAGGTTTTAATATTATCCCTTTTATTAATGAGACAATCCAATACCTAATTTTAATGGAACGGTTCTGATTTTGATCCGAAATTTACACCATCATTGAAGATGATCTTCACGTCAATTATATTGCTCCTTTCCAACATAAATAAATAAATAAATAAATAATAAAAAGTTTTACAACATCGTTCCTCTCGTCACCTAGAATAAATTAATCTCTCTTCTCTTTCCTGCGTTTACATAGCTACGATTGCAACAGGCCGGATTGGGTCGGGTTTCAGAAAACCCAGGCCCAACCTAAGGTCCCTGATGTTCAGCCCATGTCCGGCCCGACCCTAGGTCAGGTTGAAATATTTCAGCCCAGTTTGGGCCATGTTGGGTTTAGTGTGGACCAGGCTTCATCCTATTTTATTATTATAGTCTTGCAGGGTTAAACTCACACCCCTAAGTTAGTCTCCTACTATATTAACAATGCACATTTCATAAAACAGTCAATCAATGTATCTTTTTTATTTTTTTTTCTTTGGTAATAATGCAAATCAACGCTGTAGCAGTCCAAAAATGCGTTTATAGTGTAGACCTCTTAATGAAAGGTGAGGGGATAAAATGAGGTCGCTGTATATTTTGGTGGTTGGGAGCGATAAGAACAACAATGACGAAGATAACGAGGACATGGATGCTTCTCTACTTCATCCTTGAATTTCTTGAGTTTATTTATTATTTATTATTTTTTTTTAAGGCTTAGTTTGGCTGTCAAGAATGGCCAGAAAAGAAAAGAAAATTCTCAAAAATTTTTGAATTTGAGGAAAGATAGACAGATAATTAAATCAATCATGATAACATTTCTTCCACATGATGTAATGAGTGGCTTGTATGTCTATTACTCTTCCTCAAATTCAATTTTTTTTTTTTTTTTTTTTTTTTTTCATTTCCTAACAACCAAACTAGAAAGCCTTAAAGTGTGCATGGTTTAAAGTAGGGGTGTCAATTCGTGGCCCGACCCGACTAAACCAATAGGGACCGACTGTTTATAGACCGACCCGGCCCGGACCGTTTATTAAACGTGTCAGGCTTAAGCCCAGCCCGTTTATAAATGGTCGGTCTCGGTTTTGCTACTTGGACCATCGGGCGCCCGACCGAGACCGACCGAATAACGCCCGACTGAGACCGGCCTATTGTGCACCGACTTGGCCCGACCCTTTAATGATTATAGAATACCTATTTTACCCCCCAAATTAAAGAATAAAAACTAAAAAGTAAAAGACATGTTCACATTTTAAATAATGGTTATATTTGGTATCATTTATTGATTTATTGTCATTTTTTTCGGCTTGCATGAGTGGGCCGGAACATAAGAGCACATTTTAAAGAGGGCCCGTTTAAAAACCGGTTAAAGCCCGTTTAACATTAAACATGTCCGTAGCCCGGTTAAGGCCCGACTAAAGCCCGATTAAGGTAGCCCGATAATAGCCCGAGACCGACCGACCGAATATAAAGTGTACCATGCCCTCAATAACTAAGTCCGATTAGTTAAATGGGCGGACACGGTGTAGCCTTTGAAAGTCTTCAAGCCCGATTAAGCTCAACCGAAACCGGACCGGCCCCACCGGTTGACACCCCTAGTTTAAAGTATCCATCACAGTGTATCAAACGATACATATTGATATGGATAGCTTGAGATATGATACGAGAGGATATATATGTATATATATATATATATCATTATTTTTTTCAAAACACTAATGTATCCTGACCGATATAGTATGATACATTGTGATACATATCACCAATACGGGGACTCATCTCTTAAAAGGCACACATGTTTCATTTTGTCGACTAAGTGAAAAAAAAAAAAAAAAAGGCGAAAACTAGCTTCTGGCACAAAAGAGACTCTCCAAACCTCCCTTCTTCCTTTTTTTATTATTTTTTTCCTTTTTTAAGATTCATTTAATGGATTTTTTTTTCTAAACGTCAGCAAAAGTATATTAATAATCATCAAATGTGAAGTTACAAATGCCCTTCAAGCCTCTATTCCACCTTCGGCATGGCCATTAGCAGAAAAGAGACTCAAAGCAAGGAAGACAAGTAAATTATATAAATCGAAATCTAGACCTATGTTGAAGGTCCCAATCAAGCTCATAAGTTATAAAAGATGGAGAAGCATCTCAAATCTTTGAAGTACGAGTAGTAGCAGCATGCTTGGCTAGCTTGTCCACTATAGTATTTATTTTCTGATAGCGTTTAAGGGCTTTCAGTATAGACTATAAAGTGAAAAAGGACTCTTAAGGACTATAGATTGTGATTCTTGAATAAAGATAGGGGTGGAAATTTGTAATTCATCAAGCAGATGTCAGAACAGATAAATTCAAAGGGGCACAGGAGAGAAAGAAACCATAACATAGGTTTTAGAAATGAATCCCACCATGCCAGTTTTATATGGGCAGCGGTAGCAGTGGGGGTGGGTGGGGAAGAGCTCCATTTTAGTTGAATATCATGAGGCTGGAAGAGCATAAATCAACAAAAATGTAGACTAAAAAGTCTAACTTGATCAGACCCCATGAACCAAGATTTCTTCCACACACATAGGGAATTGTTAAAAGAAACCTAGGCAGTCCACATTTGGTTGGCGTACGATGTATAGGAAACTTCCTACAGATGATGTAATAGCTGGGAAAGGCATTCCATTGGTGTCTAAGTGTAATTTATGTGGTTTGGCAACTAAAACTTTTATTCATATTTTCATTGAGTGCAAGTACTTTGTGAATAGATGGGAACAGTTCCTTGATTGTTTTGGAGTTGCATGGCCTCTTTTAGCTAATATTACTCAGCTTGCTCAATGGTGGAATAGAAAGCAAAGGACTATGGCGGTGAAAGACCCTTGGACGGCGGGGTTTGTGCTTATTGCGGACAATATATGGTAAGAAAGGAACCTCAGGCACTATGAAGGGCTATCAAAAACCCCAACTCAGATCTTTGAGAACAGCAAAAGAGACTTGCAAGAGGCCTTTTCTGATCTCTCAGGTGTGATAAGATTGCCAGCTGATCTTCTCTGTTGTCATCGTTTGGGGTTGCAGTGCTCTCCTAGCAAGCCACCATCAATTCTTGAAGTTTTCTGGTGCAAACCTTCGCAGGGATGGACTAAGTTAAATATGGATGGATGCTATTTGGGTAACCTAGGTAGGGCAGGAGCAAGTGGTATCCTAAGAGACTCTAGGGGATTTCCTATGGCCTCCTTCAAAGTTTTCATAGGGATTCACTCAAACTACATTGCTGAATTTCGAGCCCTCACTGAAGGAATTCTTGTTGCCATGGACATGAATGTTAGATCCTTAAGGATTGAATTAGACTCAGTAGTTGTGGTGTCTACTGTCCAAGGTAGTCTAATTCCATGGTATGCAGCGCAAGATTGGTCTTCTCTCCAACCTTTCCTAAACTCCATTCCCTGAAAAATATGCACTGTTTCAGAGAGGCTAACGGTATTTTTGATTTCCTTGCGAAAGATGCAGCAAAATCAGGTGTCTCTGCTTTCAATAGTTCGCTTCTAAGCCTCATTTGGAATGAGCTAGCTCATGACGCTGAGAGTCATCCTCGCATTCGTTTTTACAATTGAGCTCTTGTTCTTTTGCTGATGGCAATGTCGTAGGTGGGATTCCATGAGTCTTTTATTTTGGGAGCGCTTTCCATTTATTCAGTCTTTGTCCCCTGCTGATGGCCATGCCAAAGGTCAGGGTAAAAGTCTGTTTTTGTTTTGAGTTGTAATTTTTCCTTTTTTCTTTAACAAAATTTCTGATCTTTAGCTAAAAGAAGAAACCTATCAAAAGAAACCATTTTAAGAACTTAAAAATAGGGAATTTACTCTCACTCCCCTACACTTAGCCTATATTTATTAAAACTCTCATATCTTTTTTTTTTTTTTTTTTTACCTACTTTTGGACTTTTACATGTCTTTCTCTCCTCCTCTTTTTAAATACCCAGATTACCGCTCCTTTCACTTGTAACCTATTAAACTTTTTTCAAAATTTTTAGTTCAAAACATGGTTTTACTAATCTAAGAAAACAGTCAACCGGCTTTGTACTTCTATTATTATTTGGTTTAAATGTTGTTTTGTTGGCCGAAACTCAAAACTCTTCCTTGGCAACCATATCGTTATCTATTTTTTTTTTTTTATCTGTATTGGATTGGTATCGGTCTTAACCGATATTAATTCGGATCAATATCGATTAATGTAACATTCCCTATTAGGATTTGACAGATGATCTTAGAGATTAAAAAAATTAATAAAAGTATTGGATCAGTATCGTTCTCAATCAATATCGATACAAACCACTTAATCCTTACATAGTGAAAAGAGATTTAAATTTATGGGAACTTGCCACCCTCTAATGGAGGAATGTGACCCATGTAAAGTATTAATTTTTTATTCCCAATCAATTTGAAAAAATTTTAATAGGTTACAAGTGAAAATGAGAGGTAATCTGGATATTTAAAAAGAGCAGGGGAAAAAGAGATATAAGAGTTTAAAAGCAAGGGAGTATTAGAAAAATAAGTAAAAGGTAAGGGAATTTTAGTAAATATAGGCCAAGTGTAGGGGAACGATAGTAAATTCCCCCAAAAATACAAACAAACCATTGGTTTTCAGTTTTTAATCTTAAAAAAGTAAAAAATGGTTATTCTTGACCAAAGGATTACTTACGTCTGTCACAAGATTATGGAGGGTGGACCACTCCCCCTTACTATAAATCGGCCACAGTTTGAAGAAACCATCACAACACCTCTCTCCTTCTTTTTGACAAGAAATTCTGAATTTCTTTATCTCCCCTTAGGTTCTTGCCATGGCTGCATCTTCATCTTTCTCAGTTCCTTCAATGGTGAGTTAAGTCACAAGATTCTCCTTCTGTAACCTTGCTTAGGTTGCCCAATCCTTAAAACCATTGATTTTATACTTACCTGGTTATTGCATGATATGGGTTTCTAGCTTCTAGCAGAGAATGGTATTGTGGAGTCAGTTCCGGGTTTTACCTATTTGATAACAAATATGAGATGGGTTTCACCATTAATGGAAGTATTGTGAAATGGGTTTCTCTGTTTTTCTGTTTTTGTTTGTTTATATTACGTGTTCTTGAGGGAATTTGATGTTTTATTTATTTTCTAAAGAATTTTCTAATGAATATTAGGAAAGAAAATTTCTGAATGTTTTTCCAAGACATGGAATGAAATTCTATTTTCTTAACGTTTGTTGTTCTTGTAGATCTGTGGGCCCAAAGCTTTTCTATTTCCGATCTGATCCAATCCTGATTCTTTAAATCCTGTCCCCCAAGAGAGCCCGGGGAGGGGACGAGGCTTTAAACAACTGGATGGATCTGTTTAAGATTTGTCTCATATTACCTTTGCTCCAAAGAAGAGGCAAATTAATTTAATATCCTCCTCCAGCATTTTGATGAATCTTCTCTTTTGCGAGTTGTTTCCTTTTCTCCTGATTTTGATGTATCATCTTCAAAAAATTGTTTTGTTATATATATATATATATATATATTAATATAATTTTTAATTGTTTTGTTAGATATATATATATATATATATTTTTAATATAATTTTTATTATTTCAATGCATTCTCTAGTTTTTTTACTTCAGAATGCGTTTTGGATCTAAGGCAAAGTGTGCATTCTGGGAATAGTTTCTGGGTCTCAATTGTATTTTGAAGCAAAAATAAATAAAGGAGAGTCGGGCTCAGAATGCACCTTAGACCCAAAATCTATTACATGTACAAAAACTTTTGGTATGAAGTCTTGAAATGCATTTTGGTCGATGATACATTTTTAGGTGACAAAAAAAAATTGATCTTATTGGTTCTCTTTGATTTTGGGGCTTAATGGCTCTTGGTGGTATCTCGCCTTATAATTTTTCTTTCTTATTTTAATATATTTTTCATTCACCTTAAAGAAAAAAAAAATGTTTTGAGTGAATAATGAGCTGGTAATTTTCACGTATTATCGACCTAGTGCACGAGGCTCCTGTGTTACTGCAAAGACAAGTGTACGTAGTCTTATCACATGCTTTGTAAAAGAGGCTATTTCCAAGTTTTGAACCTGTGACAAACATGTTGCAATAGTGCAATGTATCCGTTGTGCGACAGTCTCACCGTAGAATGCATACCAAATGCAACCTAAATATTTGTCCCCTTGTGTTTCTCAATAAAGCATCCACTTATCATTCTAGTTTTCAGTTTCACTTTCTATATTATTAGTGAAGTATTTTGTATCGATCTATCATGATCATGATGAATTGCGTGAACTGTAGTTGATGAACGAAGAAGGAAGGTTTGAAGAGGAAGTAGCAGAGGTGCAGGCATGGTGGAACACTGAGAGGTTCAAGTCCACCCGTCGTCCTTACTCAGCCAAAGATGTAGTTTCCCTCCGAGGCAACCTCAAACAGGGCTATGCCTCTAACGAGCTTGCCAAGAAGCTATGGAGGACCCTCAAAACCCATCAAGCAAACTCTACTGCTTCCAGAACCTTTGGAGCTCTGGACCCGGTTCAAGTCACCATGATGGGTAAATACCTAGACACCATCTATGTTTCCGGTTGGCAATGTTCATCAACCCACACCAGCACCAATGAACCTGGTCCAGACCTTGCTGATTACCCATACGACACTGTCCCAAATAAGGTAGAACACCTATTCTATGCTCAACAATATCATGATAGGAAGCAAAGAGAGGCCCGGATGAGCATGAGCAGAGAAGAGAGAGCTCGAACACCTTATGTGGATTACCTGAAGCCTATAATTGCTGATGGAGATACTGGTTTTGGTGGTGCAACTGCAACAGTTAAGCTCTGCAAGCTCTTTGTTGAGCGAGGTGCTGCCGGAGTCCACATCGAAGATCAGTCTTCGGTCACCAAGAAATGTGGTCACATGGCAGGTAAGGGTGTTAAAACGGTTCAGTTTTATTGAAATGGATGTAACCTTAACAATGACTCTAACTTACTATGATTTTGACACCCTTAATTGCAGGGAAGGTACTGGTTTCAGTAAGCGAGCACATCAATAGACTTGTTGCGGCAAGATTGCAGTTCGATGTCATGGGTGTCGAAACCGTCTTGGTGGCTCGAACTGATGCGGTTGCAGCGACATTGATTCAGACCAATGTCGACAGTCGTGACCATCAGTTCATATTGGGTGTCACAAACCCCAATCTCAAAGGGAAGAGCCTGGCTAGTCTTCTTTCCCAAGCCATGGCTGTTGGAAAGACAGGAGCAGAGCTTCAAGCAATTGAGGACAACTGGCTATCGATGGCCCAGTTAAAGACCTTCTCTGATTGTGTTGTGTACGAAATTAACAAAATGAACATTGGAGAGAACGAGAAGAGGAGGAGATTGAATGAGTGGATGAACCATTCCAGCTTTGATAAATGCCTTTCCAATGAGCAAGGAAGAGAAATTGCAGAGCAGTTGGGGCTCAATAACCTGTTTTGGGACTGGGACTTGCCTAGAACCAGAGAAGGTTTCTATAGGTTCAAAGGGTCTGTAATGGCTGCAATTGTACGTGGATGGGCCTTTGCTTCCCATGCAGATATTATATGGATGGAGACTTCCAGCCCAGATTTGGTGGAGTGCACCACCTTTGCTCAAGGGGTGAAGTCTATGCAACCAGAGGTCATGCTAGCTTACAACTTGTCTCCATCTTTTAACTGGGATGCATCAGGGATGAATGATGCAGAGATGAAGGACTTCATCCCTAAGATTGCCAAGTTAGGATTCTGTTGGCAGTTCATCACTCTAGCTGGGTTCCATGCTGATGCACTTGTGGTTGATACTTTTGCGAAGGATTTTGCAAAGAGAGGAATGCTGGCTTATGTAGAGAGGATTCAAAGAGAAGAGAGGAATCATGGGGTTGACACATTGGCTCACCAGAAGTGGTCTGGTGCTAATTACTATGATAGGGTACTCAAGACTGTCCAGGGAGGCATCTCATCTACTGCAGCTATGGGCAAAGGCAAGTCTCTTTTCCAGAATTCTTCCCAATTCACTCTCTAATCTATCTGTTACTATTAGTTTTCACACATCCTATATAAATTATACATTGCACGTAGTAATTCTGCCGCATAATTTTTTAAAAGTACGAAAAAAAGTGTGATTTTTATTGAATTTATTGGGTTATATAGGTTTTTAATTGGGTTAAAATCGATTTGGGTCCAGTTTTTAAGTTTGATTTGGTGTATTATCAGTTTCGGTTTCATTTGGTGCCCATCGATTTGGTTCAGTTTCTTTGGTTCAAACAAAGTTTTGACACCCATTACCATAAAGGTTTGGGTTTGACCCTTCAACAAGATACAAAGTCCAGATTTATTTGTTGTCCTTCCTAAGTTATTTGTCGACGTGTAAAATCAATAATGTTGCCATTGCAAGAGGCTAAGTCTACGCAAGAATTCTTCCCTTTTCATTATATCTGTCACTATTAGTTTGACATGGTTGTTGCCATATATGAACTTGTTTAATTTGCAGGAGTGACGGAGGAGCAGTTCAAGGATACAGGTAGTGTTGTGGTTGCAAAGTCAAGAATGTAAGGAGGTGTTTACAATGTCAAATAGTGTGGGAAAGTTCACACGGGAAGGTTTCATCAGTCTTCATTTTGTTTATTTTTGTAGAACTTGAAGATTTTGTACTGCTGGAATTATTAAAAAAAAAAAAAAAAAAAAGTTCCTTTGTTGTAATAAACCCAAATGGCATTTTGAAGCCACAAGGACGAATTGATGGTTGAATAGGATCAATTTATGCTCTGTACGCCTTCTTTGAGATCTATGTAAATGTTTTTTTCTGAATCAATCTGTTTGAAGTTGCAATATTGAATAGCAAGTGTGTCAATTGGGACAAATTTTTTTTTTTTTGGGCTAACGAGGAACCTCTTGAATTTGTTCGGTTTTACAATTCAGATCCAAGGGTAAACCCCGGTTACATGCAGTCACACCTAATGCGTGTAACAAATCAATTACGAAGAAACTCGAACTAGAGACGTCTGTTAGCACACAACGCCTTTGGACTAGTGGAGGTGTAACCGAGGTACTAGTATTGGTATCAAATGTGTCAATCCCTATATCGTTTCGTTTAGTTAATGGGATCAAACTTAGATCTCCGTCTTGATTATTAATGGGATTGAACGATATCACTTTTTGAATGGTTCTAGGCATGGTAAAAAGAGAACTTAAATAGTTCCCAACGACATGGTTCCATTATTAATATTTCGGATTTTTCATTATCATGAGACTTAAGGTGTCCTTTACTTTAAAATGAAAAGTAGAACATAAAACCGTGATGAATTTCATGGATTTACTTCTGCACACTCTCTAAGATCAGATGTTAGCTTCTCAAAAATAACAACTAAGCATTGATGATGATCAAATAAAACAAACTCTGATATAATTTTAATATTATTGCCAAACAAGTTTATAGTAACAAAACTAAAGGTTTAACATCTGAAACCTCCATATATAAGAACATGAAATACATCCTTTAAAATATTGTTACTGGTTTCAGTACAATCTGGTAATTAACCAGTATTTCAGTACTAATACCATTGAGAATCTCATCTCAAAATCGTTCCATTCCATTTTCATTTAATATTAAAATCAGATTTTAATATTATCCCTTTTATTAATGAGACAATCCGATACCTAGTTTTAATGGAACAGTTCTGATTTTGATCCGAATTGACACCATCATTGAAGATGATTTTCACGTCAATTATATTGCTCCTTTCCAACATAAATAAATAAGAAGTCTTATAACCCCATTCCTCTCGTCACCCAGAATAAATGGATCTCTCTCCTCTTTCCTTCGTTTACATACTTAGGATTGCAACAGGCCGCCTTGGGTCGGGTTTCAGAAAACCCAGGCCAACCATGTTGGGTTTAGGGTGGACGGGGCTTCATCCTATTTCATCATTATAGTCTCGCAGAGTTAAACTTGCAACCCTTAGTTAGTGTCGTAATATATTAATTATGCATATTCCATAAAACAGTCAATTAATACATTTTTTTTTTTGGCATTAATGCAAATTAACGTTGTAGCAGCCCAAAACTGCATTTATAATGTAGCCCTCTTAATGAGAAGTGAGGAAATAAAATGAGATCCGTGTATATTTTGGTGGTTGGGAGCAATAAGAACAACATTGACGAAGATGATGAGGACATGCATGTCTTCTCTACTTCATCCTTGAATTTCTTGAGTTTAATTTATTTTTCTTAAGGCTTAGTTTGGTTGTCAAGAATGATTAGAAAAGAAAATAAAATTCTCAAAAAAAATTTGAATATGAGGAGAGATAGACGTATAAATCAATCATCATATCATAATAACATTCTTCAGCATGATGTAATGAGTGGCTTATATGTCTATCACTCTCGTCAAATTCAATTTTTTTTTTTTTTCTTATTCATTTCTTGACAACCAACCTAAAAGGCCTTAATATGTGCATGGTTTAAAGTATCCATTGCAGTATATCAATCGATATGTATCAATATGAATAACTTGTGATACGATACGAGAGGATATATATCATTATTTTTTCAAAACACTAATATTTCCTGACCAATATGGTGTGATACATTGTGATGCATATCAATACAGGGGATGTCTCTAAAAAAAAAAGGCGAAAACCAGCTTTAGGAACAAAAGTGACTCTCCAAACTTCCATTCTTCCTTTTTTTTTTTCCCCAGATTCATTTAAGGGCTTTCAATATAGACTATAGAGTGAAAAAGGACTCTTAAGGACTATAGCTAGCTTGTGATTTTTGAATAAAAATAGGGGTTGAAATTTGTAATTCATCAAGCATATGTCAGAACAAATAAATTCAGAGGGGCACAGGAGAGAAAGAAACCATTACATAGATTGTAGAAATGCATCCCAATTTAGTTGACAATCGTTTCTATTTTGGCAGCGGTGGGGTTGGGGTGGGGAAGAACTCCATTTTAGTTGAATATCATGAGGCTGCAAAAGCATAAATCAACAAAAGTGTAGACTAAAAATTCCAATTTGATTAGATCCCATGAGCAAAGATTTCTTCAGCACACATAGGGAATTGTTAAAGAAACCTATCAAAAGAAATCATTTGAAGAACTAAAAATAGGGAATTTATTATCACCCCCTTACACTTAGCCGATATTTACTAAATCTTCTCTATTTTTTACTTCTTTTTTTTTCTGATACTTCCTTGCTTTTGAACTTTTACATCTTTTTCTCCCCTTCTCTTTCTAAGTACCAGATTACCGCCTCCTTTCACTTGTAACCTATTAAATTTTTTTCAAAATTGTTGGTCTAAAACATGCTTTTACTAATCTAAGAAAACGGTCAACTGGCTTTGTCCTTCTATTATTACTTTTTTTCTTTTGGTTAAAGATCAATATTAATAAAAGGAGGCAAGAAAAAAAAAAACAAAAAGCAACACAACAAACTAGAAACAACCAACTAAAAACCAAGGTGCACACCCACTTCCCTCCTTCGACATTGCCATCAGCAGGAAGAGAAGAACCTGGAACTAACTGAATCTAAATCTTAGATGATTCATTGGATTGTTAGCAATTTCCTCGTTTACAAGAGAAGGAAAGCAAGAGAACACCCATATCCAATTCCCTCTCTTCAAAACTTTTGTTGGCCCCGCACCTCTGTATTGTCGCTCAGAGATACGTGGAGGCTTATTTCGTAAGAGTATCAAGTTGGTCATTCGAGAAGGTGATTTGATGATGTTCCAATACGGGGATCGAGATCATGCAAAATGATTTGGAGTCACCACCTAGGGTTATGGGCCTAGGACCAAGGGGTGGGCCCAATTCCTAAGAAAATGGCATGAAAGTTGGTCTGGTCTAGAGATTTAGGGTAAATATCAGGTTGTAGAGTTAGGAAGCTGTTAGGCACCCAATTGACCTGGTTCAACCAGTCTTCCTACTAGAGCATTTTTCACAATTATTCCTATTCTGCATGCATGGCTAAGTTATCACCATGGTTTTAAGTATCTCCGATATCGATACGATACCCTCCGATACGTATCTTAAATTTAGCCGATCGATACGATACACATCGATACGATACATTAAATTTTTAAAATCCTTTCGTATCGATATATATCCTACAATACATACCGATATACATCAATAAACCACCAATACACATTGATACGATACGATATGCCTCGATACGACTATGAAAATTATAAAATTGAGGTAAAATGTACATTTCGGTATGTATTGGTACGTATCGGTATGTATCAATTGGTACATATCGGTATTTATTGGCACGTATCGGTGAGTATCGATATATATCGGTACGTATCGGTGAGTATCGATATATATCGGTACGTATCGGTGAGTATCGATACATATCGGTGAGTATCGGTATGTATCGATACAATGCGCTATGGTCATATAATGGCCAAGATGGGTAATTTTTCAGAAAAACACGATTTTTTGAAGGGTTTTTGCTCCAAAGTTGCTGTCAGCCATATTTATCTCTAACTATAGTGAAAATCAAGGTTGGGAACAAGGATTTTACATTTATGGGACAACTACAAACCTTGAATTCTTAGTACGATACCCTCAATTTAGTGTTTATGCATAATACATGTTATCAATAGCTTTTTTTTAACAAATTCTTTATGCAAAAGTGTTTAAAAAAATGTTTCCTATCCATTTATGTGTGTATCTTTAGCGTATCTTAGTGTATCTCCGATACGATACGATACTATCCGATACGTATCTTAATTTTGGCCGACCGATACAGCGACCGATACCGATACTTTAATCCTTGGTTATCACACATATATACATTGATTGAATTAAAATAATTATGTACACTAAAACAATGTCTATATTAAATCTAAATTGTGTTAATTTTGTTGAGAAATTATACCTGAGCTTGACCTCTGTTCAGATCAAGAGGGGTGGAACCCCTAGTTGATGGTGGTACGAATATCCTTGTGGATTCTCCCAGCTTAGGGGAAGATGGTCTTGACCACCAACTTACTTTCTCAAGAGATGCTGTCTATGATACTATTCGGGCAGAGTTCCGACTATGAACGGTTACTTTCGATTTTGAATTCAGATAAAGCTTCGGCTAGGGAAGGCTATTTTCAGGCTTAAGCTGATTTGGTATTTGGATAGAGCTTTCTTTAGGGATGGGCTGCTTTTGGATTTTAGCTGAGGTGGCACTCAGATAGGGCTTCCGCTGGGGATAGGCTATAGGAGGGTTAGGCTGAGGTGGCACTCGGATAGAGCTTCCGCTAGGAATAGACTATGGGAGGGTTAGGCTGAGGTGGCGCTCGGATAGAGCTTCCGCTGGGATAGGCTACTATGGGAGGGCTAGGAGGAAACTTTTCCTAAAAATCTCATTCAAAGAAAGCAAAGGATTGAAGAGTCCCGAAGGCCTGAAGAGCACTTCAGATCTTATGAAGATCTCTCCAAAGACTTGGAAAACCTCAAAGGGGGAGGGGAGAGAAAGCAGAGCTTCTCTATTATGGGTTGTTGTGGGGTATGTTGGTGTGTTGGTGTTCCGACATGAGTGTTAGGGCTCTGACATGGGTACAGGAACTCCTGTATGGGTGCGAGAACTTCGGTACGGGTGTAGGAACTCCGATATGGGTGCTAAAACTCTGACATGGGTGCTAGAACTTGATCGGATATGTGTGGGGCTAGGTCAGGCATGCGTGGGGCTTGGTCAGGTGCACACGAGGCTTGGTTGAGTATATAAGGGGCTTGGTTGGGTGCACACGGGGCTCAGACAAGTGCACACAGGGCTTGGTCAAGTACACGTGGGGCTTGGCCAAGTACAGGTAGGGCTATGCCGGGTAGGGGTACAAGGCATGACATGGGAGCTCGCATGGGGGTTTGAGCACTCAAGGCAAGGCATGGGTGCTCGCATGGTAGGGTTTGGGCACTCAAGGCAAGGCATGAGCGCTCGCATGAGTAGGTTTTGGAGACTCAAGGCAAGGCATGGGTGCTCGTATGGGCGAGGTTTGGGAACTCAAGGCAAGGCATGGGTGCTCGCATGGGCGGGGTTTAGGCACTCAATGTGTAAATTTCTGGAGTGATTACGGAAGATTTGATAGTCCGATTTTGGCATACCATATATTGTTGGAATCGTAATTCTGAGTACTATGCATCTATGCAGTCACTTTAATCGGATTCCTGATTGAACCATTCTTTTCTCTTGCATTGGTTTTCTGAGAATTTTAGATGACTATGGAATGCTCCTGGGAATAGTTATCTCAGTCAGTTATCATCTCTGTCGATCGAAAATGAAAAGTCACTTCTAAGATCTGTAAGTCATCATATCTATGGGAGGGTGACAAAATTAGATGTCTACAGAATGCCCTTCTTTGGCCAAGGCTTGTGCTAACAGCCGAAGGGCAAAGAAAAGAACTAGTACATTTTGTCACCCGGAGCATGTACTGTCGTCTTGCTCATTAATGACAGAGATGAAAATACATCACGTAATATCTCGTACTTACTTTAAAGTTGAAGACTTACCTGGGCTATCGATTGCAGTAAAGAAATTTGAGCCCTTTCAATCCTGTTAAAAGATGTTGAACCAATGTTTTACAGAGATTTGAGCCCTCTCTGCAGAAAATGTTCGTACATGAAAATGTTCTTGAACCATCGTTTTGCAGAGATTTGAGCCCTCCCTGCAAAGGACGTTAGTGTTTGAAATTGTTCTTGATCCATCATTTGCAGAGATTCGAGCCCTCCCTGCAAAAGATGTTAGTGCTTGAAAATGTTCTTCCTATACTGGACTTCCTTCTGCCAGTCCTAGGAATTGATCCATCATTTGCAGAGATTTGAACCCTCCCTGTAAAAAATGCTAGTGCTTGAAAATGTTCTTCCTAGGTTGGACTTCCTTCTGCCAGTCCTAGGAATTGATCCATCGTTTGCAGAGATTTGAGCTCTCCCTGCAGAAGATGCTAGTGCTTGAAAATGTTCTTCCTATACTGGACTTCTTTCTGCCAGTCCTAAGAATTTATCCATCATTTGCAGAGATTTGAGCCCTCCCTATAGAAGAAGTTAGTGCGTGAAAATGTTCTTCCTAGGCTGGACTTCAATCTGCCAGTCCTAAGAATTGATCAATCATTTACAGAGATTTGAGCCCTCCCTGCAGAAGATGTTAGTGCTTGAAAACTTTCTTCCTAGGTTGGACCTCCTTCTGGCAGTCTTTGGAATTGATCCATGAGATTAGGCCACTTGGGGTCGGGTCAATGAGGTTGGGCCACTTGGGCCCGAGTCAATAAGATTGGGTCACCTGGGGTTGGGTCAATGAGATTGGGCCACCTAGGGCCTGTTTAATGAGATTGGGCCACCTGGGGCCTGTTCAATGAGATAATTTCTTTCTTTGATTAGGGTTCTTGAAATTTGAGTCATGAGATCAGGACCTTAAATTTAAGCCCTAGAATCTTGAAGTTTGGCTCTTGATTTAGAATTTTAAACTTTGATTTTTGCCTTTTGATTTGGAATCTTTGAACTTTGATTTTTGGCTTTTGATTTTGAATCTTGAACTTTGTGTGATAATTTCCATCTACCTCACAAATTTTGACTTAGATTTCACCTTCCACTTTTATGTGTTTTTATCTACCAAATAGATTTCACTTTTCCATTTTCATGTGATTTTATCTACCAAGTAGATTTCGCTTTCCATGTGATTTTAATTTTTTTACCTACCATAAGAAATTAGTTTGAATTTTGTTTTTGTGGTAAGAACTCTTGAATTGCACCTTGGAATTAGAATCTCAAATTTTTTTTTGGAGGATGAATTTTTAACCATAAAATGATCCCCCCCTCTTGTTCATTCATTATTCCGAGTTTCTTGAGTTTAGAACAATTCGTGAGTGAGTGAGCTCGGGTTTTTGAGTTTCTTCAAAGATTCGAAGTTGTTTTTGCATTTCTTCTGTTTTCTTAGATCTCTTCAAAGATCATTTAGTTTTCCTTGAAGTTCTTCATCTTCCCCTTGAATATCTTCATAGTTCTTGAGGAAGGGGTCATTTAGAGAATTTGAAGTCTTTTCAGGCCTTTTTGCAAATTGTGAAACTTTTTGGGGTTCTTTGTAAATTATGAAATTTCTTAGGGTTTTTTTACAATTTGTGGGAAATATGGCCAACAGAAGAGAGGAGGACACCAAGAGAGCTCCGGCTGGGTATTGGAGAGAGATGCAGTACATCCTCTCAGGGGGATGACAGTCCCACTGATTGGTACATTGGGTGGACACTTTCCAGAACCTAAAACCACATCTGTAATGTGGCATGGGGCAAATGGGTAAGTATTTTCCCTTTTCCTTTCATTGTTATTCATTTTTTCTTATTTTGTTCATTTTTTGCATTTATTTTTTTGTTCATTTTTTTTTTCATTTTTTGCATTTATTTTAGGAACATGATGATGGAACGCCCCCTACATTGGCCAAATATGGCCATTACAATGCATTTCGGGAATGGTATGAGATGCTTCCCCATAAGGTAAAGGGGCAAGTAGATTCCACTTACCTGTGCTGCTTGACTTCACTAGAGACCGGGAAATTCAGCTCGTTAGTAGCGGGAGCTTTGGTGGAGCGGTGGTGGCCGAGCACCCATTCTTTTCATCTTCCTACCAATGAGATCACCATCACACCCTTGTGTTTCTATGCATGACCAGCATACCCTTCAGGGGGGGGTCTCTATCTATTCTCGATACTTTGTCAGTGCTGGAGTTCACATTGTTGACAGGTATTGAGATTTTGGATGATCATATACACATTCGTTTGGGTGTGATCAGTCCCCATTGGATGAGGAAGGATCTGAGGGGGAACCCGGGTAACCTTACATAGGTAACAAGCTCTTTTCTTTTGTTTGTTGTGGCACAGTGTCTTTTCAGTGACCTCCGGGGAGTAGTGGACATCCGCATGGCTGCCCTCTTCCGAAATGTTCAGGAGGTCGATTCTTGGGATTGGGATTGGGACGGGGCTGCCTACGCATACCTTCTACAGACCTTAGACTTGTTGGCAAATAGGGATCGGGGCCTCAAGGGGGCAGGCTATATTCTCTATGTGACTTTGCATTTCGTTTTGTTCTTTTCTCTCTCTCTTTTTTTTTATTGCACATCTTTATTTTGATATCTCAATTCAGCCTTGGTGTTACGAACACCTAGAGATCTTAGCCCTGTGCTGAAGGATCCTCTGAGTTTGGCCTTCCCCATGGCTAACAGATGGGAAGACAGTCGGGTGTCGAGGAACCGATGCTATCCCGCTGAGACCACTCCCCGCTCTCTTCTAGATGGTTTTACAGAGGTAAGCCATATCTAGTGTCAAGTTCTTCCTTTGCCTTGTGCTATACTCACTTCTTCTTAACTTTATAGGTCAACTGGAGGCCATTCTGGGATCTCCAATTCTTCAACCTCAATGAGTTTGCTCGACCCAAATGCTTGACGAAAAGTCGGGCATTATTTAAGGGTATTTGGGTCCATGCCTGGTATCTAGGGGAGTGTGTCACTCCTCAGTGGTCCGATCCTATTGTGTATTCTCTTCCCTATTATCCTCCATCGACTATGCTTAACTCGGAGTGTCTCCATGAGAGTGAGATAGAGATATAGGCCAAAGGGGTGTGGGATTACTCTCTCCTGGATCAGAGCAGAGATTATGAGGCCTTTCTCGTGGAGGAGACAGTCTGTGCCCCCTTTGGTCCCAGGGGGCCACTGGTATGTTTCTTCTCTTGAACATTTTTTTCATATTTCAAAATTTTCTCTTTTTTTATTGATGTTCTTTCAGTGGAGGGCACGACATGTGGCTCCCCCTCCTACTCAGTCACAAGTAGGTGCTGCCTCTTTATCTCAGATTGAATTTTCCATTGTTTTGAGGGGACCTCTCTGGATGGTCGTTAGTCCCTTCAGTGGTTTGCCGGGCTAGTCTTATTCCAGTGTGATCCGTCCAGGCATTCCTCAGCTCTTGGAGCGTAGAGTGGACAGGGACGCCTCTCTTGGACTTCCTATCCCCTATGACTGTGTGAGTATCAAAACACTTATTGTTTGATTGATTCTTGATTCCTTTTGATTGACATGGTTTTTTTCAGGTGTCTCCGGAGCTCTATGTCGAAACTTAGGCGGATGCATCAGGGTTTGTTCGAGGTCATGGTTGAGGGGGTACTCTCTTGTTTTTAATCTCTTTCTTCTTTTATTGCTTCTTTTCTTGATCATTCCATGTGTTCCACCAGGAGAGGAAGAACGAGGCCTTGAGGAGACAGGTGTACCGATGGGAGAATGCCCGTTTGCTGAGGCAAGTTGAGGACCAGCACAGAGGCTAACGAGTTTAGGATTGGGACCCTCCAGCTCTGTGGCCTTCCATGAGGCTGATGCTGAGTATGATTTGGCTGATAAATTTTGACCCATAGGGATTTGTTCCTGTAATTCCTGTAAACACAAACATATGCATATTTTCTTTTTTCTTTTTTTCCTCTCCTTTTTTTGTTCATCATTTTATTTTGGCATCTTATGAATGAAAGGTATCTTTGGCACAAATAAAATCTCTCTTTTTCTTTTGTTTATGGTTTTAAATGTGTAGGCATAATCAATTCAACAACTCAAGTCATAATTAGAATAATTGAGATAACATGAAAATCTAAATATTTCCTCATTCTACTACCAAGTGAATTACATGGAAAGGGGAACAACTTTCCTACCATAGACAAGATAGGTAAGTAACAAGGTGGGGAGACAACTCTTGGGGTGGGTGAAAGTTCACTAACTCCTCTGGGTTCATTGCCTCGAGCCCATATTATCGACTGATGTAAATAGGTAAATAAAAGAATGTGTGAGTCAATCCCATCAACCTGACATAGTTGTAGCCAGGGGTCTTCATCAAAAAATCTTCTTGTGGCTTCTCTAGGGACTTCCATGCAATATCCTTTGTAGTTCTTCCTTGTTGATATTCTTTCCAATCATCAATGAGTTTAAATTCCAAGGTCTCCCTCCTTTCTTGGTAACCAAGAGCCCCTAGTTGACCTCCATTTAATGGCCTATTTAACTTCAGCTTTTCAAGTAGCCATAGTTGGAAAATGGTGGGACTTCCATGATAATGATCAAGTCCAAACCTATGGCTATGGCTCACATCATCAAGTCCTTTGAATGTCTCTACAAGGACTATGGGAATGATATCCTCTCCTTTCTTCAATTGCTTTACCACCTCTATTAGAACCAGTGGTACGCCACGCACTGGAGTTCGGAGATCATAGCAAGCTATCATGCACAAAAGGTAAGCATCTTGTGATCTTTGCTAATGGATTCCCCCCAACGATAGGTATTGAACAAGGATCCTGGCTACCTTGAGAATGTCAATCTTTTCATATCTGATGAATTGCTTCATTTCCTCCTTTTCCCATCCGAAAAATTCTTAAATCTCCTTTGAATGGTATTTCTCCAAATATGGTTGAATCAACTTACCCTTGGCTGGAGATAACATATAAACTCAAAATTCCTCGAGAGTTGGATAGATCTCAACCAACCCAAACCAAAATACATAAAGATCAGCATCCCAATGCTGAGGCATCTGTCGGAACAGATTGTGATGTAGCTTAATGCACCCAATCCAACTGATCATTGACATATTCATGGACTCTAGTAGTTCTGGTGCCATTATGCTTATGTCCAAGGTCCATTTTCTCAACATCTCATCCAAGGAGCCCATGAATTATCCTGTAGTTATCACAAGCAAAAAAAAAGATGTGATGATTTATCAAAGCATTACTCATTAGCTATTGACACAACCAAACCTTTACCACTGTTGCATCAAGCTCTTTTTTTTTCTTTTGACCGATCAAGGATGGGGAACAAACTGGTGCTGGGTGGCGACTTTTGGGGGATAGAAACCTAGATAAGAATTTGACGATCATAGGTGAATGACAGATACCTAATGGCCTTATATGCCAAATGGTGATTCTTGGGGGACACAAACTATGATGATCGTTTAAGATACATTGATTATTAATTTAGGAATCAATTTATTGCCTTGAGATGGTTGAGACTGCACTTGCACATGTCAAGTTGCCTACGTATCCCTTGAGAGGAATTAGGTATGACGTAGTTCAGGTTATTCACCCTATTAGACATAATATTTCTTCAGTTGATCTATGTTGACCAGTCAGGGTATTTCTTCGTTGTTGTGGTATATGAGTTTCACAGCCTTGCCTGGTAAAATTTCTTTGACAGTGAATGGATCACTCCAGTTGGGCCTAAATTTCCCTCTTGGGTCATAAATTGGGGCTTTTTGTTCTTAAAGAACAAGTTCACTCTCTTCTATGTGACGGGGCTTCACATTCTTGTTGAAGGCCCTTGCCATTCTCAGTTGATATTTCTTTAGGTTGTCTATGACTTTTATATGCCTTTTATCAAGAAAGTTGAGCTCATCGTGTTTGGCCTTCTCCCATTCTCCTTCAAATAGTTGACTATCCAAGAGTACACTTAAGGTTGGCACTAGGATTTTCACAGGTAGAACTGTCTCAACTCTGTATACCAAAGAGAAATGAGTTGCCCCTGTCGAGGATTGTATAGAGGTCCGATATGCCCATAAAGCAAGTGGTAATTTATCCGCTCAATCTTTGTGTGTCTCATCCATTTTCTGTAGGATCACCTTGATATTCTTGTTAGCTGCTTCTATTGCCCCATTGGTCTGTGGCCTATAAGTAGTAGAACGATGCCTTCTGATACCAAACTTTGGGTAGATTTTATGGGTTTTTTCCTAGAAATGGGATCTCTGATCCAATATCAATTCTTGAGGTACTTCATATCGAAAAATGATATTTTCTTGGATAAATTTTACCACCTTAGTAGATGTGAGGACCGCATAAGATTGAGCTTTTACTCACTTGGTGAAATAATCAATGGCTAGCAAGATGAATTCATGACCATTGGATGCTTTGGGGTTGACCTTCCCAATAATGTCAATGCCCTAAGTGGAGAAAGGCCAAGGAGAACTGAGTGAATGCAACTCTGTTGATGGAATATATATGATATTGGTAAATATCTGACATTTGTGGCATTGCTTGACAAAGTCCACACAACCTGCTTCCATTGTGTTCTAATAGTATCTCAGCCTAAGGATCTTCTTAGCTAGCATTTGACATTCATATGGGCTCCACAGAGACCTTGATGAATTTTCTCCATGATGGTTATAGCTTGTTCTTCATCCACATACAGCAACTGTATTCCATCATAGGACCTCTTGTATAACAAATCCTCTTAAAGAATAGATTGGGTGGCATACCTCCTTAGAAACTTCTTCTCTCTATTTGTAGCTTCAACCGGATACTTTCTTTCTCTGATGAAATCCACTATGTGAGAAAACCAAGACCGACCATCCATAGTGAGAGAGTTCACTGAATTCTAATAAATGGGCTTGCTTCTTTGTTCTACAAAGAATGGTTGGACCCTAGCCATAGGATTGCATTCTACCATGGATGCCAAGATTGCGAGGGCATCAACAAACCTATTTTTATCTCTCTGGAAGTATTTGAACGAGATCTTCTCAAAGTGTTCAATCACCTCTTCCAGATGTTCTTAGTACGGCTTCAGTTTTTCATCTCTGGTCTTTCACTTTTCTTGCATCTAAGAAATGATAATGGATGAATCTCCATATACCTTGATCCTTCTCACTCCAATAGTCAAGGTTGTTTCTAGTCCCAATGGACAAGATTCATATTCAGCAATATTATTGGTAGGGGGAAGTCAAGGCAGAATGACAAAGGCAAGTAAAGGCTATCAGGAGTGACAAACAATTTTCATGTGGCACATCCCCTTTTGATTAGCTGCTCTATCAAAGAACAACTGCCATTCATTAACTGTGTCTTCTTCCTCTATTGTTGTGATTCCTTCATCAGGAAAGGCAACATCCATGGCTCTTCCATCTTCTGTGAGGTGGGTAGCCAAATGATCAGCTATAGCTTGCCCTTTGATAGATTTCTGAGTAACATAGGTGATGTCAAACTCTGATAGCAAAAGTAACCACCGTTCCATTCTTCCTGTCAGGGCTGATTTCTCAAAGAGGTACTTGATTGGATCCATTCTTGAGATAAAATGCACTGGATATGCTACCATATAGTACCGCAGCCTTTTTGTTACCCAAATCAATGCAGCACAAGTTCTTTCCAAAGATGTGTACCATGTCTCATACTCTAGGAACTTCTTGCTGAGGTAATATATAGCATGCTTTACCCCCTTTTCCGTCTCTTTTTACACTAGCAAACAGCCCATGGAATATTCTTCCACTAATAAGTACAACAAAAGTGGTTCTCCTTCCACCGGTGGTGTCAATACTGGTGGGTTTATGAGGTATCCCTTGATCTTGTCAAAAGCTTGTTGGCATTAGTCATTCCATTTTGTAGGCTGGTCCTTCTTTAGCAGTTTGAAAATTGGTTCATAGATTATAGTCAATTGAGCTATGAACCTGCTGATATACTGGATGTGACCCAGAAATGCTCGTATCTGCTTCTCCGTCTGAGGTGTGGGCATTTCCTGAATTGCCTTGATCTAGATAGGGTCGACTTCAATGCCTCTTTTACTTACTAAGAACCCTAATAATTTTCCTGTTGTTGCCCCAAATACAGACTTTTAAGGGTTCAAATTTAGTTGATATTTCTTGATCCTTTCAAAGAATTGCCTTAGTGCGGGAATATGCCCCTGCCAATTTTTTGACTTTACTATCATGTCATCCACATAGACTTCCACATCTTTATTCATCATTTCATATAATATGGCCATAACTGCTCTCTGATAAGTTGCCCTGGCGTTCTTTAGCCCCAAAGGCATCACCTTGTAACAATAGGTTCCCCATGGAGTGGTGAAGGCTATTTTCTCATGATCTTCTGGATGTATGCTCACTTGGTTGTATCCAGAGAATCCATCCATAAATGATAACAAGGCATGCCCTGCCATGTTATTAAGCAATACATCAATGTGAGGTAATGGGAAATCATCTTTAGGGCTTACCTTGTTAAGATCTTAGAAGTCTACGCACATTCATACCTTGCCATCCTTCTTTGGCACTGGTACAATATTGGCCAACCATTGAGGGTACTTCACCACTTGTAGAAACCCTACATTTCACTGCTTCACAACTTCTTCTTTGATCCTCTCACTCTATTCTGGCCACATCCTTTGGAGCTTCTGCTTTAACGGTTTTACCCCAGGATAGGTCGGCAATCAATGTTGCACGATATTGGGGTCCATACTAGGCATATCCTTATAAGACCAAGCAAAGACTTTGGAGAACTCCTTCAAAAGACTAATCATCTATTCTGCTTCTTCATCATCTAGGGTGGTACCAATTTTTATATCTCGAAGGCATTGGTCAGTTCCTAGGTCAATAACCCGAGTATCCTCACGGATGGGTTGGAATTTCTTTGATTTACATTGTTTTATTAACTCTTGATATTTATTAAGATCATCATCAAAAAAAGGAGGCAAGTCATTCTCAGAATCAGAAATTTCATTCATGAAATGAATGACAGACTTGATATACACAGACTCTGGACTCTCCTCGAGAGTCAAGGCCGATAAGAAATCATAAATAACATACTCAAATATAGGCTCGACGACTGACTTGATGCTTTTGTCAGTGATATTCAAGTTAGCTGTCTCGGTAGCATGAGTAAACTTGAAGTGATTCAGTAGCTCAATAGATGAGGAGATGTGGCAAAGGGCCTTCTTCTCCTTCTGAGAAAGTTGTTGTTATTTCTTCAATGGTATAATGGTTCATCTAGATAGGTGTCTGCTTCTTCAATAATACCTGATGATGCCAAACTTTCTGAGGGGTGAGGATTAGTGGAGACTGCTCAATCCTCCTTCTATAAAATCCATCTTTTCAAGCCTATTGAGGGATGCCATCTTGGCACCTCGGTCACATCTTTGACCACCTTTACGGACCTTCCCGTTGCAATTGATTCGGGCACAGTACATGCAAACCATTATTCTTTGTGCTCTTCTTTGCTTTGCATATGCACTTCATCCTCTGAAAGGACGAGGCTTGAGCTCATATAGTTCTCGGGCTCTTAGTTCTTGTAGGAGGGAGCAACTGTAGCTTTTCAAATCAGTGGGAAGTTGTAAATCCCAGGTGAAATTTATCTTCTTTTCCCATTCTCTTTTCAGGTTGATCGGATCAATGTTGTAGAGTTACTAGAGGAAGACCCATTCTCAATCAGTACAATTTCTTTTATCCCTATTATGCAACTGTCTTGATCACTTTCTTTGAATAGCATTTGTTGTTGTTCTATTTCATGAGTTACCCAGTCAAACTCATCCTGAAAAAATACTTCAAATCCTGGTTGTATCTTTGCAGTTGTTTTATCGAACCATGGCTCCACATTTTTGCAGAAGGGGAGATCCTCTCCTTCCCTTACAAAATATCCATTGAGAATAGGATAGTAAAAGATGGAGATTTTCCCAGCCACTCTCAGTACTTTTTGTCCTTTGGTGGTCTAAGGAATGTATCTAAGACCACTCCTCCCTTTGTTTACTGCCAAACTAGGCTGCTTTAGAACTCCTTGATGATATTTTCTAGTCCCATGCCAGGAAAATATTGCATACTCCTCATAATCTGATTCACTGGTAGACTCTAGATGACCTCATAGTTAGCCGGGACTTTCTCCTTTGGAACTTCTTTAGCAATGGCTGTGCAGGTTACCTCTAATTCAAAACCACTTAGTTAAACTTCTTAATTTTGTTCTTCTCCATTTTCAATATTGGCTAAGGTGTTAACCACTTTGGGATCACTGGCTACTATAATCAACTTTCCTTCATGGATGAACTTCCTTTTCTGATGGAGACTAGAGGACACTGCCTTCGCATGCTGAAACTTAGGCCTTCCCAAGAGCATGTTAAAAGATGCCGGTATATCAATGACTTGAAAATCAATATCGAACTTCATTGGGCCAATCTTTACGGCAAGGGTGAGAATCCAAAGGATTTTCCTCTTGGTATTATCATATGCCTATATGGTTTAGGTAGTCGGCATCATTTCTTCCAGGTTGACGCCAATACTCTTTATCAATCTCAAAGGCAGAACATTCAAGGCGGGCCAGTTGTCAACGAGAACTTGGAACCACCTTGTCAAGACATTCTACTATGATGTGGAGAGCTCGGTTATGCTGGGCTCCTTTGGGGAGTTTAGAATCTGAGAACATTAATGATTGTACTACATATGTTGACCCTACTATGTGCAAGAGATGCACCGAATCTATCTCAATCGGCACCTGCACATTGGTGAGAAACTTCAAGACTGCTTCACGGTGTGTGGGGGAGGCCATCAACAATCCCCAAATTGAGATATTAGCCTGGGACATCTTGAGCTGAGTCAAGACTAGATTCTCTGGTTCTTTCTTCAAGCCATTGGTTCCTGCCTCATTGGTCCTTGACTGTTCTACGGCTAGGGCCTTGCCCTTGTAGTCTCTTCCACTTCAAGTTTCCATCACATTAGTAGGTTTCTTTACAATGATCTTTGTGGGGTAGCAATCTTCATCATCACTATTTGTTATGGTAATTATCCCTACCATAGAATCATCCTCTTCTTCTGATTCTTCTTCCTAGCTTGGGGTGGGTGGTTGAGGCCCTCCACAAATATCCAAAGCCCTAGCTCGTACTTTCTTGACTGTATTAGAAAGCCGTGCAACTGTTGCATCTATCATTTCTACAAGTGTGGAATGTCCCCCTATTTTCTCAAGGATTATCAACTGCTCGGTGTAGCATTGATCACTGATAGCTACTTCACCTAACATTTAATCAATCTCATCAGCCTCGAGTTGGATGTCAACCAAATGATTATAGACATAAGCCATGTGTTTTGCTATAGGATTTGCTTCATCTTCAATAGTGATCTCATACCCTTTACTATCTTCTGAATCTAATGTCAGATCTTCCCTTTCCATGTGAATTATGAGTGCCGACTGAATAGCATCTGTGGGATCAATCATTGGGTCATCTTCACATATGGTAAATACTGAATATCCTCCAGGATCTCTTGGAGAATAGTATCCGAACTCATCATCATCATCATTATGCCAAGGCCCCTGGTAGTCATCCTAATTTGGGCACTCATCATCACCTTGAGAATCATAGTCCTCTCCATCCTTCTCATCTTCGCTCTCATCCTTGTCATCATCCTCTGTGTCACTCCCTATGTGGATTAGCGAGGCATGCTCTTTGATTTGTTCTCCCACTGACAATGTTATCACTGCTCTGAGGAGATCATCCGTGACTTTTTCAATCATCTTTGGATTATCCTCTGAAGATATAGTGGGTTGAATTAAAGAAGTGGGATCACCTTCCTAACCTTCTCCTAAAGCATTCACTGATCCTACTGATGAGGTCATCTTTAGGGAGTTTAGTAGTGCAAAGCATATCCTTCCAATTGTACCCATCCGTCATCGTTCTTTTGGGTTGTACACCGAACCTTGAGAATTGGATTGGTATGAGGGTGATGAGGGAAATGAAGCAGGATGGTATGAAGGTGATGTAATGTGAGAGGTAAGATATAAAGATTGGGGGTGATAAGATGAGGAAGTCCCTTCTATTTGATGGTGTGGTGAAGGTTGATGATATGGTGGAGGTTAGTAATATGGTAAGGTGGATTCTTTTGTTGATGAGGAAGGATGAACAGTGGGAGTCCAATCTTCTGATTACTCTCTTCTTTTAGGAGTCCTCATAATTCTGGCCTTTTGACTCATGATTTTCCTACGGGCATTCATATGATTCCTCCGAGCTCTGGATACAATGAGTTGAGTGGGATCACTTTCTGTGGCTTCTTCATCTAGATTGTTCACATGATCGGGAAGTGGATTGGTATTGACATTGGGAGGTTGCTTAACCTTAACTTCAATGGTCTTTCTGTCTACTAAATCCTGGATTGCATATAGGAGACCTATACATCTTTTTGTGGTATGTCCCTTCTGAGTATGGTAGGCACAATACTCATGATCTCTATATCAAGCTGGAGGAGGGTTGCTGATTACTCTTGGAGCCACTGTCCCTAGCAATCCTTAATTCTTTAACTTCTTATACACTGCTGTCATGGGCATTACCAAATCAGAAAACTGTCTTCTTGAACGAGGGGCCTTCTGGGAGGGTGTATTTACTCGTATCACAAATGGTTGTGAAGTGATGATAGGTGAGACTGACTGTTGGACCACGCCTACCACATTAATTTTAGAACCCTTTCTGCACCCAACTTTAGTGTTTTTGCCTGCATCTTGGGAGGATCCTTGATACTGGGCCTCTCTCAGAATTTTATTTTTCACAAGTGTGCCTGTGGCTATTAGGGTATCAAAAGTCTGTAGATGTTGATAGAAGAGGACATCATAATAAGGCTTTGATAACTTCTCAATCAACATCTCCACTTGCTCTGCTTCTGAAGGCCAGTCTGCCATCTTGGTAGCCTTATCCCTAAATCTCATTAAGAAGGCGATGAATCCTTCTCGACGCTATTGTCTCAACATCTCAAGCTCTCGACACTTCACATCCACTTTGGTATTATATGAGTACTGCTTGGTGAAGGCTTTCACCAGTATTATCCAATTCTAGGTTTGGGATGACTCCAACTGTGTGAGCCACCTGAGTGCTGGTCCTGATAGGGTTAACATGAAGGCTTGCCCCATCTGGTTGTCTGCAATTTACCATGACTTGGCGATGCTGAGAAAAACTTTGAGATAATCCTTAGGGTCCCCTGACCTGTCAAACTTGTTAGTCTGCCATTTGAACTTCTCGAGAATCCTTACCCTGGAGAAGAAACTCATTTCATCATAATCTACTACTTGGCTTTCTGAGCCTTTTCCCACTTGAATCATGTTCTCCAACTTCTCTAGTTGTTCTCTGAGTTTTTTTTTTTCTTTCTCCATCTCTAGGGGCTCCATTCGAACATGTGCAGTGAACTCCTCTTTCTCATCTTCAATCACTAACCTGGGAGTAGGGACCCTAGAATAGGTCCCTCGTTGACCATTTAGATGGATAGGTGAAGCTCCTCTCTGACCGATTGGCCTAATTTGCTCTAGTTCTCCTGAGTCAACTCGGGAAAAATTCCCATGATGACCCGTAGGTCCATTCTGATCCAACTCTCCTATGGCTTGTGCTGGTTCAACCTTAGGAGGGTTTTGGAGTGCATGCAGTATCTAGGCTATTCCTCTCTTGACCTCGGCCATTTCTATCTGCAAAGTCTCTACGGGGTGGACCTAGGCTTGCTCGGGTGATTTAAGGTTGTGTGGATCCATGCTAACTGGGTTGTAATGACTTGATGATAGATAATCTTGGAGAGATGATGGAGTTGACACTGGACTTAAGCGAGTCAACTGACTACCATGACGTGTCCAAATGGACCGTAGAGAATATTTGAGGTGTGAAATTGTGCCTGAACCTAAAATGGCTTATTTTGAGATTTTTGAATTCCCAACCCCTTGTTCACTCATTCACTAGATTAACAACCAATGATCCATCCAAAGTTAGTCCACTTAATGGTAGGAGTGGATAGGGGTTGATGCCCCTAGTCCACTCAATGCCATAAGCGAGAGATTCATACGAATGGCTTAACCAGGACACTCCTATTAATATATTCTTTGTCAATAAAGTTATGTTTTCCTTAATCTTATCCCACAATGTGACCTTCCTCTTAGTTTCCTCAGGCCTTTTTAGATAATTCGCCATTTTGCGAGACTTTGATAGAAATCAGCCCGGATTACATATACCAAATCAACCATATTTCATTTCTAAGGAGGAAGGACACTTTTTATCTGAAACCCACTTAGGGGAGCATTTCTTTATGACTAGAATATATCATAGGAAAATTCCTTTTCAAGATCACAAACAAATTCTACAGATCAGCTTGTGGCATTCCTAGCATTCTCTGTCTATTTCCTATAGATGCGAGAATACGGTGAATGCAATAGAACTGACAAGGCTTCCTTGACAGGATCTATATACACAAGGTATATGATCCTTTTGATATACCCATGGGTATGAGATCAAGGGGGTGACTTCCTTGCCCATTACTTGTGACTACACACGAGGTTAAGCAACTGGCCATGGGATGGTGGAACTGTGACTGATTGTGTGCAAAAATGTAATGTGAGAATATCATTATTTAATCTCAAAACGTCATAAAGTGCACGGACCTCTCTGAGGGTTCTGGCACAATTATGAACAACCTCACCATTTAACAATACCCCACACCCTTATATAGGAAGCGGCTACCATTTGCTCTCAAAGTACTCTCCATAACATACACTGACCTCCCCCAGGGTGCTGGCATGATAGGGAGTCCCTCGCTAAATGATTTCACTTCAAGCACGATGCATGATGCAATTAGCGAGTATGAATACAAACATGGGTTAGCCAAACATGTTTTCGAACAGATGTGGTGGAAAATGATTTTCATTTAATGGTAGCATCTAATGTCATAAGGTTGACATTTATTCTCCAGTGGAGTCGCCACTATAAGGGTAGTGGCTGGAAACGAATGTTCTATCTTCCCCTTTAGGGAAAAAGGACTAGCATTCCATCCTCTCTCCTCTCTTTCTCTTTTATGAGGGAGGGGTGTGTCATGTGTGCTTACCTTGTGGGTCCCACACTGTCATATCATCATTTGGAGATATGTGGAGGCCTATTTTGTAAGAGTGTAAAGCTGGTCATTCGAGATGGGAATTTAATGATGGTTCGATACGGGGATCGGGATCATACAAAAGGGTTTGGAGTCACCACCTAGGGTTATGGGCCTAGGACCTGGGGGTGGGCCCAATTCCTAAGAAAAGGGCCCGAAAGTTAGCCTGGTCTAGAGATTTAGGGTAAGTGTCAGGTTGTAGAGTTGGGAAGGTGTTAGGCACCCAATCTACCCGGTTCAACCGGTCTTCTTATTAGATGTTCAAGAACGAATATTTTCTATAATTATTCCTATTCTGCATGCATGGCTAAGTTATCACACATATATACATTGACTGAATTTAAATAACTATATACACGAAAATAAGGACTATACAAAATCTACATTGTGTTAATTCTGTTGAGAAATTATGCCTAAGCTTGACTCCTGTTTTGGGTTAAGAGGGGTGGAACCCCTGGTTGATGCTGGTACGAACTTCCTTGTGGATTCTCCTGGCTTAGGGGAAGATGGTCTTAACCTCCAACTTCCTTTCTCGAGAGATGCTAACTATAATAATATTCGGACAAAGTTTCGACTAGAAACAGTTACTTTCGATTTTGAATTCAGACAGAGCTTTAGCTAGGGAAGGCTATTTCAAGGCTTAGGCTGAGGTGGTATTCGAACAGAGCATCCGCTAGGGATGGGCTAGGGATGGGTTGCTTTCAGGTTTTGGCTGAGGTGGCACTCAGATAAAGCTTCCGCTAGGGATAGGCTATAGGAGGGCTAGGCTGAGGTGGCACTCGTACAGGGCTTCAGCTGAGAATAGGCTATGGGAGGGCTACACTAATGTGGCACTCGAACAGAGCTTCCACTGGGGATAGGCTATGGGAGGGCTAGGTTGAGGTGGCACTCTGACATAGCTTCCACTGGGGATAGGCTATGAGAGGGCTAGGCTGAGGTGGTACTCGGCCAGAGCTTTTGCTAAGGATGGGCTATGGGAGGGCTAGGAGGAAACTTTTCCTAAAAATCTCACTCAAAGAAAGTAAAGGATTAAAGAGTCCCGAAGGCCCAAAGTACACTTTGGATCTTATGAAGATCTCTCCGAAGACTTGGAAAACCTCAAAGGGGGAGGGGAGGAGAGAGGGCAGAGCTTCTCTATAATAGGTTGTTGTGGGGTATGTTGGTGTGTTGGTGTGTTGGTGTTCCGACATAGGTGCAAGAACTCCGATATAGGTGCTGGGCCTCTAACGTGGGTGCGGGAACTCTGACATGGGTGCTGGAACTCCACTGGGTATGCACAGGGTTGGGTCGGGCATGCGCGGGTCTTGCTCAGGTGCACATAGGGCTTGGCCCAGTGCACGCAGGGCTTGGTTGGGTGCACGCGGGGCTTGGCCAAGTGCACATGGGCTTGGTAGGGTACACACGGGGCTTGGCCAGGTACATATAGGGCTTGGCCGGGTAGGGATACAAGGCATGGCATGGGAGCTCATATGGGCAGGTTTCAAGCACTCAAGGCAAGGTATGGGTGCTCGTATGGGCTGGGTTTGGGCACTTAAGGCAAGGCATGTGTGCTTGCATAGGCGCGGTTTGGGCACTCAAGGTGTAATTTTTGGGAGAGATTGTGAAAGATTCAATGGTCCAATTTTGACGTACCATATATCATTGGAATCATAACTTGGAGTACTATGAATCTGTACAATCACTTTGACCAGATTCCTTCGTATATGAAATGTCATAATTGGACCATTCTTTTCTCTAGTATGGGTTTTCTGGAAATTTTGGGTGAGTATGGAATGCTCCTGGGAATAGTTACCTTAGTCAGTTATTGTCTCTGTCAATCGAAAGCTAAAGATCACGTCAAAGATCCGTAAGTCATCATAGCTAGAGGAGGGTGATAAAATTGGGTGTCTGCACCCAGCCCAACCCAACCATTTTTTCTTTTTTTACTGATGACAAGTATCCAGACCTTTACCCTGATTACTTTCGCAGTCCCATATGGACCCCACAACCATATGGACTAAGTCATACCAAGGTTGAATGAGAATCATTCAAATTTCACTGAAAGCAGTGAGAACACTAAATACCTAAAACGATGGGTGATCGATCTGAATCGATCAAGGATCGGGGATCAGTCTCAGTTGATACCGATATAATACGGCTGATATGATACCGATACTTGAAAACATGGTTGATATGGCACTTGGTTAATTGTTGTACTATCAGTACTGTACGTAATGTGGGGAGATTGCCTACAAGCAAGTCGTCAGTGAGACAGGAATCCCTACGAGAGGTTGGAGATCAGTGTGGACTAGGGACGATCTTGTAGCTATAGTCTGACCATAGTTAGTAAATTCGCGTATAATACTCATTTTTTTCATATCCAAACATTTCAATCAAAAAGTCATAATTTAGTGTATCAATAATCCAAAAAAATTTATATTGTATGCGTATTCTATAGGTACCCATATTATAAGCGTTTTAAACGTGTATAATACGTTTTATTCTTATTAATACGTTTATTTTAGGAAAAAAAAAAACCCCAACCCCAAAAGTCAAAATGATTCATTTCCATAGATTTCACAATTTTGAGAAAAATGTGGATTATATGCATCTCCCTTTCTTATTTTATTAATTCCAACCTCTCTTTTCATATTGCCACTCTCTTTCTGCTTTATTACCTTATATCATTTATTTAACTTCATTTCAAGCTTATGTTAAATCTATTAATCAAAAACCTTATGTGTCCACCCTCTTGTTCCTATCCACTAGCCTATTGAGTCTACTTAGTTATAATTTTACCACCCAATTTAAAATCTTACCTTAATTATAAATCTACCGTTGGTTATTACGATTGAATTATTGAATATCTGAATGGACCTATACGCGATCTAATTCCGATTTTATATTACGGATCCGCATCAGTAACGGTTGCTATGGATTTTCTTATTTGATAAGATAATATCAATGATGATATTTTAATTTGTTAAATGATTATCAACATGCTATTATTATTATTGTTTTACAAATATATGTTATTATTTACTATGATAGAAAGTGGTTGATGGATCACCTATCAACATTGGCTATGATAGACAAGATTAAACTTAATTAATATTAGATGTAAAACAAAAAAATAAAAATTGAGAAATGATCCCCAATTTGATAGCTAGATTGGATTTAGGTGTTCATGAGAGCATGGGATATTAGAATTTAGTTGTAAACAACCAGTTTTAGTTCATTCTTAATACCAAAATAAACTTGTATTTTTGCTTCCGGATTTTTACATAGCAATCATATTAAACACGTACTGTATCATTGTCGTGCGCATTTTATTGCATTACATTTCTGAAAAGTATTATTCCCGTATAGCCCATTTAATTATCGTACGTATCTATTCTCATATTATTATTGTTCACAAACGTACTAACTATGAGTCCGAGGAGGAAATATAGGGGTAAATCCAGATCAAGTCAAAGCCATTTTAATCATGGATTCTTTCTTGCGGAGACCATTTTGCCACTAGAGAGAATACCCAGGGAGACGCACAAGCATTAGCAAGTTATCATATAACCCTCGTTATCACTGTTTTGTATCTAGATCCTCTATAATTCTTAATTTGTGCAATTAGGTGCAGTGCTAGCTTCAGCACTTGACATATGTCCCATGCCACATGAATGGTGAGGAGGAGGAGAGAAGATGTTAGAGAAAAATCATGACCCAATCCCTGTTCTGACTTAAACCCAATCCTGCGTTTATGGATCCCTCAACCCTCTTTCCCCCTTTAGAGATGAAAAATAAAAGGGAAGAAGAAGACCTGTTCGATTGATCATTGATGGCGAGACCTTTATCGTTCATGTTTGCCTGTGATCCATCGATCGTTCAGTGTAGCTACTAATGCCAACAATCTCTTCTATTTCACAACACGGTAAATGTTCTTATAACATAAACCCATTTCATCTTTAATCATCCATTGAAATTTCCAGAATAATTTGTGTTGAACATTGGATAGGTCCTCTGTATTTTTTTTTCTTTGTCAGTCGTGATGGATTTCACGCTTGAAATAGCCAAACATGTTTTCCCATAGAGATTCTTTCTCATTTAGAGCTGAAATAAAAGGGAAGAAGATGTTCTGACTCAAAGTGTGAGTGAGACTAGTGTAAACAATTCAGTTGATGTGGCAAAGAATTCTCTAGAAGAAGTAACCATGTGTAGGAATAGAAGACTCAAGAAGAGACCAAAAGTCTTGGGGGATTATGTAACAAATTTGAAACTGATTCTGTTAGGAGAGTTAGACAGGTAGTTAGTTCTATTGTGAAGCAGTTAGTTTGTTACAAGTTCTGTAGATATAAGCAAAAGAGAGAGAGAGAGAGAGAGAGAGAGAGGGTATCGATTAGTTCAACTCTGTTCCTCAGGAGGTAGCTTCCTCAAAGAAGCTTTTCTATTTTCCCCTTCTGTAATTCCTATAGAAATTCTAATAATTCTTGTTTTAGTGTTCTTAATCTTTTGTATGCACATCATTGGTGCTTTCATTGTCCTTCCGCCATGGCATAGGGGACACGTTTCAGACAAATTGATGAAACCATTAAGCTTCTCAATGATTCTTCAGCAACTCAGGGAGATCAGTTGGATTCTTTTCAATCTGCCTTGGCCAACCTGCAACGATCCCTATCGGAATTGGTTCTTCATCTCACAGCAATAGACATGAGGTTGGAACAGGCCCTTCTTCTATCCTCTTCGTCCTAGCCGAATGACTTCTCTGTTGCCCACTCTACAGATCATCAGTCTTCTGGTTCACCTTCTCAACCTTCTTTTCCGATACAATTACGACCAATACATTTAGAATTTCCTCGATTTGATGGAGTTGATCCACTAGGATGGATCTTCAAAGTTGAACGTTTTTTTTATTCACACAACACCAGCAATGACCAGCAGCTTTTGATTTCCTCTTTTCACATGGACGGCAAGGCATTACAATGGTTTCAATGGATGCATCGTAATGGTTAATTCAGCACATGGCCGGTGTTCACTAAGGCGTTGGAATTCCATTTTGGTCCTTCTGAGTTCAAAGATCATCAAGGGTCTCTCACCAAATTGGTTCAGGGGTCTTCAGGCTCCGAATATCAATCTCAGTTTGAAACTTTGTCTAACTGAACAGTGGATCTTTCACCTTCCTTTCTTGTTTGTTGTTTCATTCCTGGGCTACATTCTGATATTCAAAGTGAAGTACAGGCTTTTCATCAGATTTCTATGTCACAGGCAGTTGGGTTGGCACGTTTACAAGAAGCTAAAATTCTTCAGTCTAGACGATCATTCCTCAGACCTGTGCCGAACAAAGGCACTCTATTGCCTATGCCTATGAATCCCTCAATTATTGCGGCCAATTCCCCTTCACCACGAACTCCAATTAAACACTTGTCTCTGACAGAAATGCAAGTTCGTCGTGGCAAGGGTCTTTGTTACAATTACGATGAGAAATTTACGCCTGGTCATCAATGCAAGTCTCAACAGTTCTTCTTGTTAGAATCGGACAAAGATACAGATCTGGCTAAAAATTTGGGTGGTGATACTTCAATAGAAAGTGTTATACCTACTACAGAGCATTATTTCCCTCAATGCATGGTTTTAAGTATCTCCGATATCGATACGATACTCTCCGATACGTATCTTAAATTTAACCGATCGATACGATACCCATCGATACGATACATGAAATTTTTAAAATCCTTTCGTATCGATATATATCCTACAATACATACCGATATGCATCAATACACCACCAATACACATCGATACGATACGATATGCCTCGATACCACTATGAAAATTATAAAATTGAGGTAAAATATACGTTTCGGTATGTATTGGTACGTATCGGTGAGTATCGATATGTATCGATCGGTACGTATCGGTATATATTGGCACGTATCGGTGAGTATCGATACGTATCGGTGAGTATCGATATATATATATATATATCGGTACGTATCGGTGAGTATCGGTCATATAATGGCCAAGATGGGTAATTTTTCAGAAAACACACGATTTTTTGAAGGGTTTTTGTTCCAAAGTTGCTGTCAGCGATATTTCTCTCTAACTAAAGTGGAAATCAAGGTTGGGAACAAGGATTTTATATTTATGAGACAACTACAAACCTTGAATTCTTAGTACGATACTCTCAATTTAGTGTTTATGCATAATACATGTTATCAATAGCTTTTTTTAATAAATTCTTTATGCAAAAGTGTTTAAAAAAATGTTTCCTATCCATTTATGTGTGTATCTTTAGCGTATCTTAGTGTATCTCCGATACGATACGATACTCTCCGATACGATACGATACTCTCCGATACGTATCTTAATTTTGGCCGACCGATACAGTGACCGATACCGATACTTTAATCCTTGCCTCAATGTGAGATTTCTTTACATGCCATGGCTGGTCAGTCGTCGCTAGCTACTCTACAGCTAACAGGGTATGTTGCAGGATTTCCCATTCAAATTTTAATTGATGGGGGTAGTACCCACAATTTCTTACAAAACAGTGTTGCAAAAATCTTAATTTGGCTGTTGAAGCTTCACCTAAGCTTACAGTCCTAGTCGGCAATGGAGATCGCCTCTCAAGTGAAGGTGTTGTCACAAATGTACCGGTTACAATCCTCAACTATACCTTCACCATTGATTTATTTGTTCTTCCTCTTTTTGGTGCTGATCTGGTGGTAGTGGTAGGAGTTCAATGGTTAGCTCAGCTAGGCCCGCTGGTATTTGATTATAATAAAATGACTTTAGAATTCATGGTCGGGGATACAAAAGTGCTTTTGGTGGGTCATTCCCCACATATTTCTTCTCAATTGCATTACAACACACAGGTTCTGTTGTTGTTTTATTTCATTTCAAAATTCAGCCAGTAGCTGCACCACCCCCTATTTATGAAAATGTTGAGCTGCAAGACCTTCTTTATTCCTTTGATTTTTTTTTTTTTTTGCTACCCCTCACAGCCTACCATCCATCTCCAACCCAATACCCAGCCGGTGAATGTGAAACCATATCGTTACTTACATTTTCAGAAAACTGAAATTGAGAAACTGGTTACAGAAATGTTACAGACCGGCATTATCAGGCCAAGTACAAGTCCCTTCCCCTCTTCGGTCCTCCTTGTTAAAAAAAAAGATGGGACATAGAGATTTTGTGTTGATTATCGAGCACTTAATGTCGTTACCATATGAGATCTTTTTCTTATTCCGACAGTGGATGAACTTTTGGATGAGTTACATGGTGCTCAATTTTTCTCCAAACTTGATCTTCCTTCCGATTATCACCAAATTCGACTTTGACTGGAGGATGTACACAAATCTGCTTTTCACACCCATGACGGCCACTTTGAGTTCCTCGTCATGCCATTCGGCCTTACAAAATGCCCCTTCTACTTTTCAAGCCACAATGAATGCCATTTTTTGCCCATTTTTGAGAAAATTCGTGCTAGTATTTTTTGATGATATACTTGTTTACAGTAGCTCTTGGAGTACTCAACTGTTTCATTTGAAAGAAGTTCTACAGATGTTGCAGTCCCATGTTCTTTATGCCAAACGCTCCAAATGCTCTTTTTGACAGTAGACGGTTGAGTATTTAGGTCACATTGTCTCTGCTCAAGGTGTTGCAATGGATAAATCCAAAGTAACAACCATGTTGCAATGGCCTGTACCTGGTTCAGTCAAGGATCTTCGAGGTTTTTTGTTGGGCCTACAAGTTATTACAGGCTCTTTATCCGTGGATATGCCAATGTTGTTGCCCCTTTAACAGATTTACTTAAGAGAGGTACCTTCCAATGGACTACTGCAACCCAGAAAGCTTTTGAAGATTTGAAGCATGCTATGACAACAGCTCCGATACTGGCACTACCAAATTTTTCTCTTCCATTTATTTTGGAAACAAATGCTTCTGGGTATGGCGTGGGTGCTGTGTTGTCTCATGGAAGCCACCAAATATCTTACTTTAGCAAGAAACTCTCTCTTAAGATGCAGTCAGCTTCTACTTATGTTCGAGAAATGTATGCTATCGCGGAGGTGGTGTCAAAATGGCGACAGTATTTGCTTGGCAATAAGTTTTTCATTAGAACAGACCAAAAGAGCTTAAAGGGACTAACTAATCAAACCATTCAAACACCGGAGCAACAACAATGGCTCTCCAAGTTATTGGGTTTTGTTTTTGAAATTTCATACAAACCTGGGAAGGATAACGTTGCAACAGATACACTATCACGTACACCTCGGTAGTTTTTTGGCATCCTATCCTTGTCAGGCCCATCGTTTGATTTTTTAGCTCAATTACGATCAGAGGTTATTTTTAATCCAACATTACAGGAAATATGCAATGGGTTGGTAGCTGACCCTTCGTCATATACAAAGTATGTTCTTAAAGAGGGCCTTTTGTAGCAACGCTTGGTGATTGCAGTTGATTCTACACTCAAAGACATTTTCCTTCATGAGTTTCATTCGTCCCCGACGGGATGGCATGCTGGTTTTCTTAAAACTTAAACATGATTGGCTACTAACTTCTTTTGGCAAGGAATTCGCGCAGACATCAAGAGCTTTATTGCCCAGTGCCAGATTTGCCAACAAATCAAGTTGATACATACCTCTTCTCCTAGGCTACTACAACCTCTTCCCATTCCTGAACAGGTGTGGGAAGATATTGCCATGGATTTTATCATGGGGTTGTTGCATTCTGAGGGGAAAACGGCGATTCTGGTTGTTGTTGATCAATTAACCAAGTATGCTCATTTTTGTACTCTGCCCAACAATTTTACCAGTCATATGGTAGCTTCTGTATTTACTTCCATAGTCACTAAACTTCATCGCCTTTCACGCACTATAGTGAGTGATAGGGACCCCTTCTTCCTTAGTAAATTTTGGAAGGAAATGTTTCGCCTCCAAAGCATTACACTTGCAATGAGCAGGGCCTATCATCCGCAGACGGATGGCTAGTCTGAGATCCTTAATCGTTGTTTAGAAATGTATTTGTGAAGTTTTGTACTTGACGAACCCAACTGCTAGGTCAGATATATATCATGGGCAGAATACTGGTACAATACTTCGTTTCACACTGCTGCCAGCATGTCTCCATTCCAAGTTTTATATGGTAGACCTCCTCTAACTATTTTGCGCTACATTCGCGGGTCTTCCACCAATGCAGCTATGGATCATGAATTACAGTCTCGATATGACATTCTGTTGCAATTGAAGAACAACCTTGCCCAAGAAAGATCGCAAATGAAGACACAAGCAGACAAACACAGGGTGGATAAGGTCTTCGACATTGGAGAATGGGTGTTTGTTAAATTACAGCTGTATTGTCAACTGTCTATGTCATTACAGACTCATCCAAAGTTGGGACGATGGTTCTTTGGTCCCTTCCAAGTGCTAGAACGAATTGGCCCTGTAGCATATAAATTAGATCTTCCACCTACAGCTCGCATTCATCCGGTCTTTCACATCTCCGTCTTAAAGAGATGTGTAGGCACTCCTGTGACACAGGAAATTCCTTTGCCTCTGATGACCAATAAGGGTGCTGCTATTTTCATTCCTACTGCTGTCATTGGCTATAAGCATGTCAAAAGACACAACCATTGGGTGGCTCAGGCTTTAATATAGTGGGATGGCTTGCCTTTGGAAGAAGCTTCGTGGGAAGATGTTTCATCACTGCGACGGACTTTTCCCCAGCTGCACCTTGAGGACAAGGTTCTTTCTGAAGAGCATGGCAATGTTATGACTCAAAGTGTGAGTGAGACAAGTGTCAACCATTCAACTAATGTGGCAAAGAATTCTCTAGAATAAGTAACCGTACGTAGGAGTAGAAGACTCAAGAAGAGACCAAAAGTCTTGGGGGATTATGTAATAGATTTGTAACTGATTTTGTTAGGAGAGTTAGACAGGTAGTTAGTACTATTGTGAAACAGTTAGTTTGTTACAAGTTCTATAGATATAAGCAAAGAGAGAGAGAGAGAGGGTATTGATTGGTTCAACTCTGTTCCTCAAGAGGTAACTCCCTCGAAGAAGCTTTTCTCTTTTCCCCTTCTGTAATTCCTACAGAAATTCTAATAATTCTTGTGTTATGTGTTCTTAATCTTCTGTACACACATCATTTCTGTTACATAATCCCCCAAGACTTCTGGTCTCTTCTTGAGTCTTCTACTCTATGCACGGTTACTACTTCTAGAGAATTCTTTGCCACATCAACTGAATTGTTGACATTAGTCTCACTCACACTTTGAGTCATAAAAAAAGACCTGTTTGATCGAGCATTGACAATGAGACTTGTTCCATTCTTTTTCGCCCCCGATCGATCATTGATCGTGAAGCATCGGTGCAACTATTGTCACTGGTGGTCACTCCTACAATAGGTTCGACTCTCTCTCTCTCTCTCTCTCTCTCTCTCTCCTACAACATATTCTGGATACGTTTGGGTCAGAACAGGAATTGGCTCATGATTTTTCTTTACCATTCTCTCTTTTTATCCTCACCATCCATATGGCAGAGGACAAATGTCAAGCTCAATTCAGGATTGAGGATCTGGATCCCACTTTTTCCGTTGAGTGCTTGTCATCAATTCACGGGTAAACGGTCACAACCTTTTTTTTTTCCTCATGTCATGCGTGAATGATCTTACCCCTCTCTCTCTCTCTTCTTCCTGAGTCTTGCTAGTAGCTGGCTGCTACTCTTCCTCTACACTTTTCCCCATCTGTTCTCTTGTAGCAATGTCTACCTTTAAATCACTTCACCATTTTAGGATGCTCTCCCTATTTCACTTTAAAAAAAATAATAATAAATCCTTAATTATTGATAGATTTCACCTCTTTAAGATGCTCTCCCTATTTCTCACTTTTTTTTTTCTTCT
>NC_056561.1:13870401-13875089 GCF_013358625.1 Macadamia integrifolia
TTTTGCATAAGACACAAATAAACTAGGGTTAACCTGACCTTGGCAAAAATCAAGGCCAACCGAGTCCAACCCATCCCAATTAGAGTCAATTAGGTTGGGCCTAGTTTAAGTTTTTGGGACCTTAGGTTTGGGCTGATGTTTTAAAAAACCTGACCCTATTTTACACGGAAAAAAATCATTTGTAATGAAACATTATCGCAGTGTAGTGCAATGAGGCCTTTCAGGAGCAACACATGGTCATCTGAAGATCAACGGCGAGGAATGGATAAGCCCAAAAATTGTGAGTTCAACTCATCAAACTGAGGGTCTCTTCATGACCCACCCATATGGTTTTCCAATGGATTTCAACTCCTTCCTTTCTCAAGCCATCAAGTGAACATAGTTCATTCTTTGTGCCTCCTCTCTCCTTCTTCCTCTCTCCTTCGTCTTGCTTCGTCCTCTTTCCTTCTTTATGCTTTGTCCTCGAGGAACTTGGAAGTTTCTTCTCTCATCCGCAACCGACATTTGGAGAGGTCTCTCTGTTTTTACCTAGAATCACGACCATAGGAAATTTCAATCGAAGGAATCTGTAGCCCCACCACAACACAGTAAGGCTATAAATTCGGTGCTTGATTTACTATTACCTCTACTGCACTTCAATATAGGTTTTAGGGTTTCTTTTCAATTTTGGTTTCTTGTTGCAATGAATGGTATGTTTAGGGCTGAATGTTTTTTTTGGAAAAAAATATTGGTTAGATGCTGCCATGCTTTTTATTGCAATCCAGTTTAGTTGTGTTTCTTGAATCAATGGTAGCAGCTAAACTAGATTGCAAAGTTGAACCAATATTATGCTATTGATATCATGGATTTAGTTCTCAGTATCGGTCTCTACTGTACTGATCAAATTTGGATCGATATCGGAGAGGATCGATGTGTATCAATCACTTTGACCTTTTGCTTTACAGAAAATTACATTTTTTTATTGTTTTACCCCTAAAACGATGGGTGATCGATCTGAATCGATCAAGGATCGGGGATCAGTCTCAGTCGATACCGATATAATACGACTGATATGATACCGATACTTGAAAACATGGTTGATATGGCACTTGGTTAATTGTTGTACTATCAGTACTGTATGTAATATGGGGAGATTGCCTACAAGCAAGTCGTCAGTGAGACAGGAATCCCTACGAGAGGTTGGAGATCAGTGTGGACTAGGGACGATCTTGTAGCTATAGTCTGACCATAGTTAGTAAATTCGCGTATAATACTCATTTTTTTCATATCCAAACATTTCAATCAAAAAGTCATAATTTAGTGTATCAATAATCCAGAAAAATTCATATTGTATGCGTATTCTATAGGTACCCATATTATAAGCGTTTTAAACGTGTATAATACGTTTTATTCTTATTAATACGTTTATTTTAGGAAAAAAAAAAACCCCAACCCCAAAAGTCAAAATGATTCATTTCCATAGATTTCACAATTTTGAGAAAAATGTGGATTACATGCATCTCCCTTTCTTATTTTATTAATTCCAACCTCTCTTTTCATATTGCCACTCTCTTTCTGCTTTATTACCTTATATCATTTATTTAACTTCATTTCAAGCTTATGCTAAATCTATTAATCAAAAACCTTATGTGTCCACCCTCTTGTCCCTATCCACTAGCCTATTGAGTCTACTTAGTTATAATTTTACCATCCAATTTAAAATCTTACCTTAATTACAAATCTACCGTTGGTTATTACGATTGAATTATTGAATATCTGAATGGACCTAAACGCGATCTAATTCCGGTTTTAGATTACGGATCCGCATCAGTAATGGTTGCTGTGGATTTTCTTATTTGATAAGATAATATCAATGATGATATTTTAATTTGTTAAATGATTATCAACATGCTATTATTATTATTGTTTTACAAATATATGTTATTATTTACTATGATAGAAAGTGGTTGATGGATCACCTATCAACATTGGCTATGATAGACAAGATTAAACTTAATTAATATTAGATGTAAAACAAAAAAATAAAAATTGAGAAATGATCCCCAATTTGATAGCTAGATTGGATTTAGGTGTTCATGAGAGCATGGGATATTAGAATTTAGTTGTAAACAACCAATTTTAGTTCATTCTTAATACCAAAATAAACTTGTATTTTTGCTTCCAGATTTTTACATAGCAATCGTATTAAACACGTATTGTATCATTGTCATGCGCATTTTATTGCGTTGCATTTCTGAAAAATATTATTCCCGTATGACCCATTTAATTATCGTACGTATCTGTTCCCATATTATTATTGTTCACAAACGTACTAACTATGAGTCTAAGGAGGAAATATAGGGGTAAATCCAGATCAAGTCAAAGCCATTTTAATCATGGATTCTTTTTTGCGGAGACCATTTTGCCACTAGAGAGAATACCCAGGGAGACGCACAAGCATTAGCAAGTTATCATATAACCCTCGTTATCACTTTTTTGTATCTAGATCCTCTATAATTCTTAATTTGTGCAATTAGGTGCAGTGCTAGCTTCAGCACTTGACATATGTCCCATGCCACATGAATGGTGAGGAGGAGGAGAGAAGATGTTAGAGAAAAATCATGACCCAATCCCTGTTCTGACTTAAACCCAATCCTGCGTTTATGGATCCCTCAACCCTCTTTCCCACTTTAGAGATGAAAAATAAAAGGGAAGAAGAAGACATGTTCGATTGATCATTGATGGCGAGACCTTTATCGTTCATGTTTTCCTGTGATCCATCGATCGTTCAGTGTAGCTACTAATGCCAACAATCTCTTCTATTTCACAACATCGTAAATGTTCTTATAACATAAACCCATTTCATCTTTAATCATCCATTGAAATTTCCAGAATAACTTGTGTTGAACATTGGATAGGTCCTCTGTATTTTTTTCTTTGTCAGTCGTGATGGATTTCACGCTTGAAATAGCCAAACATGTTTTCCCATAGAGATTCTTTCTCATTTAGAGCTGAAATAAAAGGGAGAAGATGTTCTGACTCAAAGTGTGAGTGAGACTAGTGTCAACAATTCAGTTGATGTGGCAAAGAATTCTCTAGAAGAAGTAACCATGCGTAGGAATAGAAGACTCAAGAAGAGACCAAAAGTCTTGGGGGATTATGTAACAAATTTGAAACTGATTCTGTTAGGAGAGTTAGACAGGTAGTTAGTTCTATTGTGAAACAGTTAGTTTGTTACAAGTTCTGTAGATATAAGCAAGAGAGAGAGAGAGAGAGAGAGAGAGAGAGGGTATCGATTAGTTCAACTCTGTTCCTCAGGAGGTAGCTTCCTCAAAGAAGCTTTTCTATTTTCCCCTTCTGTAATTCCTATAGAAATTCTAATAATTCTTGTTTTAGTGTTCTTAATCTTTTGTATGCACATCATTGGTGCTTTCATTGTCCTTCCGCCATGGCATAGGGGACACGTTTCAGACAAATTGATGAAACCATTAAGCTTCTCAATGATTCTTCAGCAACTCAGGGAGATCAGTTGGATTCTTTTCAATCTGCCTTGGCCAACCAGCAATGATCCCTATCGGAATTGGTTCTTCATCTCACAGCAATAGACATGAGGTTGGAACAGGCCCTTCTTCTATCCTCTTCGTCCTAGCCGAATGACTTCTCTGTTGCCCACTCTACAGATCATCAGTCTTCTGGTTCACCTTCTCAACCTTCTTTTCCGATACAATTACGACCAATACATTTAGATTTTCCTCAATTTGATGGAGTTGATCCACTAGGATGGATCTTCAAAGTTGAACGTTTTTTTGATTCACACAACACCAGCAATGACCAGCAGCTTTTGATTTCCTCGTTTCACATGGACGGCAAGGCATTACAATGGTTTCAATGGATGCATCGTAATGGTTAATTCAGCACATGGCCGGTGTTCACTAAGGCGTTGGAATTCCATTTTGGTCCTTCTGAGTTCAAAGATCATCAAGGGTCTCTCACCAAATTGGTTCAGGGGTCTTCAGGCTCCGAATATCAATCTCAGTTTGAAACTTTGTCTAACTGAACAGTGGATCTTTCACCTTCCTTTCTTGTTTGTTGTTTCATTCCTGGGCTACATTCTGATATTCAAAGTGAAGTACAGGCTTTTCATCAGATTTCTATGTCACAGGCAGTTGGGTTGGCACGTTTACAAGAAGCTAAAATTCTTCAGTCTAGACGATCATTCCTCAGACCTGTGCCGAACAAAGGCACTCTATTGCCTATGCCTATGAATCCCTCAATTATTGCGGCCAATTCCCCTTCACCACGAACTCCAATTAAACACTTGTCTCTGACAGAAATGCAAGTTCGTCGTGGCAAGGGTCTTTGTTACAATTACGATGAGAAATTTACGCCTGGTCATCAATGCAAGTCTCAACAGTTCTTCTTGTTAGAATCGGACAAAGATACAGATCTGGCTAAAAATTTGGGTGGTGATACTTCAATAGAAAGTGTTATACCTACTACAGAGCATTATTTCCCTCAATGCATGGTTTTAAGTATCTCCGATATCGATACGATACTCTCCGATACGTATCTTAAATTTAACCGATCGATACGATACCCATCGATACGATACATGAAATTTTTAAAATCCTTTCGTATCGATATATATCCTACAATACATACCGATATGCATCAATACACCACCAATACACATCGATACGATACGATAT
>NC_056561.1:13875109-13875746 GCF_013358625.1 Macadamia integrifolia
CTCTCTCTCTCTCTCTCTCTCTCTCTCTCTCTCTCTCTTCTTCCTGAGTCTTGCTAGTAGCAGGCTGCTACTCTTCCTCTACACCTTTCCCCATCTGTTCTCTTCTAGCAATGTCTTACCTTTAAATCACTTCACCTTTTTAGGATGCTCTCGTTTAAGAGAAAAAAAAAATCCTTAATTATTGATAGATTTCACCTCTTTAAGATGCTCTCCCTATTTCTCACTTTTTTTTTTTTAAAGAATAAATCCTTAATTATTGATAGATTTACCGAACCGAGAAGGAAATGATGTGAAAAATGCACCAAGGAGGATCATTGAAGACTTCTTTAAAAACATTGATGATCATAAGATTAACACTTTCCAAAATAATATTCTAATAATCCCTATAGACAAAGTTTGACGAATAACCAATGCTTAAACAACGTAGGCATAAGCGAGTGAAAATAATTTTTTCTATTACCAATGTTTATGAACAAAATCCAATTGACATTTTAGCGGATCTCTTCCTATTCTAGGGTTAAAATGTTACAGAATTGCATGTGAATTTGGGTGAATGTGTCCAATCCGGATCGGGATCAAACGATTCGATTCAAATCTCTCTCTCTCTTCATGGGCAGCTTTTTTTTTTTTCCCTAGA
>NC_056561.1:13875787-13901041 GCF_013358625.1 Macadamia integrifolia
AAAAAAAAAAAAAAAAAAACTAACAAAAAAGAAAGCAGGAAAGATCATCATCATCTACAAGCATTTGTTCGAGAAAAGCTATGGATTAATATTGATCATCAACAAGCATTTGTTCGGGATAAGCTCTGGATTAATATTGTTCTCTTCTTTTCTCTGATAATTTCAGTATCTTAGGCGTTCACAGCCTCAGAAGCAGAGTCCGCAGAGGCGAGGATAAGCTCTGGATTAAAGTTTTGTGTCTCACCGAAGGTTCCATCAATGGCGTTAGGCAACCCCAATGCCTTCAATGCAAGGTGAGCTGCCTTCTGCCCAGATATCATCATCGCACCAAAGGTCGGACCCTGAATTTTAATTAACAAATAGAGTTAACAGAAATTGATAGAAATCACAAGAAACAGAGCAAGAATTACAAAATGGAAATCAATAGAAAGGAAATTACCATTCTTGGGGCTCCATCAATCTCTGCAACCTCCATGCCAGTTACAATCATTCCAGGAACAATCTCCCTCGTCAGCCTAACAATAGCATCCTCAGCTGTGTTCATGTCAAGGGCTTTCATCCCTGGCACACTATCGATCATTCCAATGCTCTTGAGGCGTTTCACTCCGGTGGCACCAAAGGGACCATCGTGCCCACAAGAGCTCACAACCACCTTCGCCTCCATCACATTCGGGTCCATACAAGACTGTGTGTCGTGGTTCATCGAAACCAAAGCCCAATTCGTAACAACGCCGGAAACCCTCTGTTCCTTGACGATCAAATCCTCTGCCGCCACAGCATTAAATAGCTTGACGTTAGGCCTTGCCAATAGCTTGCTCATGATGGTTGAGGTGAATAAAGCTGCGTGCTTGATGACCACATAGTTGTCCTGTTCATCATACTCTATACCCAGCTCGTCTAGGAACATGTGAGCGGGTTTACGCACGACCATGGCGGAGAAGAGTTGTCCACCAAGCCAAGCCCCGCCACCGGGGCTGACGGATTGTTCGATGATGGCAACACCGACTGATGGGTTCTTGCTGAGCTCGTAAGCGCAAGAAAGACCGGCGGAGCCAGCACCGACGACGACGACATCGGTATCGGCGTAGGTGATCATGTCCTTCATGTAGCGACGAGTCATCTCGCGGGAGACAATGGATTCCTTGATGGGTTCAAATTTGAAGGATTGGAGGTCGTAGGTTGGGGATGAGGACATGGAGATGGAGAGGTGGTTAGGGGAGGAGGAGGACTTGATGGGTTGAACACGAGATGGAAGAGGAAGGCCATGGAAGGACGATTGGTTGTGCAAGAAAGAAATCTTGGGCTTGGTGGAGAGTGATGAAGTGAGGGTTGTTGCCATAGTCGCCATTTTGGAGGATTACAGTAAAACAGATGATAGTGTTTCCTCACTCTCTTGAATTGCAGAATACAGAGAGAGGATGGAGATGAGATGGGAAGAAATTGGGACGAGCTTGGGATACTTATCGAGTGTCGGAGAAGGGGAGGAGGGAGCAGAGGAAAATATCTCACAAAGGGATTTCTGACACGTGTAAAATGATAGGGTCTGAAGGCCTAGAATGCTTCGAATCATCTACAAGTGGCACACATGAAATTACAGATTTGAGATTTTTTTTTTTTTATTCACATGAATTGTCTTGTCTTCACATGAATTGTCTTTGTCTGTCCACTCTGTAGCCCCACCTCCTCCACCATCCAGTGCCACACACCGTCTACTTTTGGGCTCTGGTTGTCCTTTTCATGGATTGGGGAAAGTTTTTTCTAAACCATCGGTATACCCGGTATACCCTACTTCCAACATCTAGGAATCTGGGGTCGGTATTACTTTCTTTATTATTATTGAATGAAGGTCTAAATACCCTTTTTGGTTTTTGACACTTATCCTTTGGCAAATGATGAACTGTTGGTGTAGAAATTCTCTCTTCACCTACGACTAGAAATTAGGTTCCCTCCGCTAGGTTTTTTTTTTTTTTTTTTTTTTCTTTTTTGATAAACCTTCCATTGGTTTCTAGTGATCTTTAGAATATCAATCAAGATCATAAAGGTACTATGATCTTTGATGTGTTCAGGAATAATAGATATCTTATCTGTTGGCCAAAATAAATATCTACCATTTTATTGTATGTAGCAATAATTGGGAAGGGTAATGTGATATGATATCATACTTGGTCCAATGTCATTAATAAGGACCAAAAGCTTTGATGGGGAAATAAAGTTGTGGGTCATGGTATATACCATAAGGGACAAAATATTCTTTCTAGGATATATTTTTTTAGGGATGAGGAGGGAGGAGAGTTGCAGCTGAAAATTTGGAGTAGGGGTGTCAATTTTAGGTCCAGCCTAACAGGTTTCGAGCCTGATACATTTATGGTCAGATATGGATAGTACACAACGTAAGGGGTAGGCTCGATAGGCATCCGACTAGCCCGGCCCCATCCATTTATAAGTCTGACTCAGCCCGATATATTTAGCACTATATATATATATATATACTAGTAAATATTGCATGCACGTGTGGCCATATGTTGGTGGGGGTGAGAGAATTTGAAAGAGGGCTAGAGTTTGAGATAGAAAGGAAATTGGGGAGAGAAGATTGTGGAGAGAGAGATAGAAAGAGTAATAAATTGTCTAGACCTAAAGAAATAACATAATAAATGTTATCCTCAATTCATCTATCAATAATGATTTTTTTTCTTTTTTCCCCCCTTTTTTGGTTAAATCAAAATTACTCTATTGGATCACAAATAAGTCAAATATGTGAATGTGTATACATGGGTACCAAGACTGCTATTATTACTTGGGAGTACATTCTACTTTAATAGTCTTGCGTTGTTTTGTTTGGTGTAATGTTTTTAGAATTGATTTTTTTTTTTTTCAATGTAAGAAAGCTCAGAGAAAAGAAGAAGAATGATTCGTCATTCTTTAATATTACAAATTAAAACCAAAACCATTCGTTCTCATACCCCCCAACATATGGCCACATGCACATTTGCAACCCTATACATATGGCAATATATGTGCAAGCTTTGTGCATAATAATTTAAACATGTGCATTTGATTGCTGAAATCATTATTAGTTGCTAGCTTTGTGCAGTCATTGTTGCTCTCACATATTGAGATTGGATTCAGTTGAAGACAGATCAAGGGAGTGAGGGACTGAAGTGAACGAGAAGAGAACTGTGAGAGAGAGAAATAGAATTAGAAAATTCTCTATTTATCCGCAACAATGGCAAAGGGATTTGAAAAAAATAATTCATATTTTTTACTACTTTAAGATTTAGATACTCACAGAAGAGTAAATCCTTGGAAACACTTTGGTAAACCGCATGATATCACTTATGAAAAAAAAAAAAGTACTCCATTGCAATTGAAACCATCGACTCCTCGGGCTCTCTAAATCAGCGATAAGGACCTGCAATAATTTTAATATTTTTTAAATGTTTATTCTATATATAGAGGTAAACGAAGAAAATTGAAATTATAGCAATGAAAAGAAGTCCAAGAATAGAAAAACTATGAAATAACAAATACTATCAATGCATAGATTTCGATTGAGACGAGGTGTATTACATTAAAAGCAACTATAAGAGCATCTACATTCAAAACATTGATACGGGTAAATAAAATCGATCATTTTTTGCCACTGCATCATAGCCATTAACATAAAAATTAAGAAACATAAAAAAAAGACGTATAAGGAGTAAAATCCATACCAGGCTTGTACTGCTCGAAGGTCCCAATAATGGGGTATGGAGCCTTGAAAGTCCAATCTAATAGCCATGGCTGTCTAGTTGCCATGGAATTGATCAACTTCTTTTTTCACCCATTATATCATTGAAGAAATCATAATATTCATAAATTAAATAAAACCAATATAACATTCAGACTTGAAATAAGCATGCTAAGCCCCATAAAAGTTGCTGAGAAACACTTCCAAAAAATAAAAAATTTATTGATAGAAAATATCGAAAGAGATAGATTTTGAGAGAGAGAGAGGAAAGTATGGGAGCTTAATAACGAAACTAATTTTTAATTGAATAAAGAAACTATTATTTAAAAGAAAATATTAGTTTCTATATTAGAGAGAGAGAGAGAGAGAGTTTAATAAAGAAACTAAAACTAATTTTTAAAATAAGTAAAGATACTAATATTTAACAAAGGGTACCAAAAATGTAGAACAAATAAGGAAAACAATGAAAAGTGATAATGAAGAAGTTAACGTATTTAAATAAACAAGAAGGGTAAAATAGTGCAAGAAAAGATTAGTTGCGAATATATATATTGATAGTTTTATCAATCATTGAATGTAATTAAGTATAAAGTCTTTTTTAAATTGTTGATGATTTAACAAAATATATTAATTTTTTTTTAAATCTAAGACAATTAAATACCGTTTAATCCTCATTTAAGGTTTAATTGATGTATGAGCCCGCTTAAGGCCCAATTATAGACCAAATAGGAGAAGCCGATTAATGCCCGAAACTCGACCTAACTCAATACAAAGTCAATCGAGACCAACTCATTCCTTAAATAAGCAGATTATGATGCAAGGATATAGGCTCGACCAAAACCAATCTGACCCAACTGATTGACACCCCTAAAGGACAAAATATTATTTCTAATATATATATATATATATATATATATTGAAGGGTAGGAAAAGGGGAGGGCTATGGCAGCGGGTTGGAGGGGTGTTAGAAAAGCCAGATCATTCCATTCCACCTTGAGCCCGACCAAGGCCTGGGTTGAACAGTTCAACCCAGAAGATGGGCTTGGGTTACGATTTTTAAGCCCGAGGCCAGGCCTGGGCTGAGGCACCAGACCCTATGTAAATTCTGATCTTATTTGTGTTTGGATGTAGTAACCACAATTGTCAACTCTTGCAATAAATGTAAATTGTTGCGCCTTGTTACCCAAAAAGCCCTAGCAGGTAAACAATTATGATCTTGAAAATAAATTATGTAATCTAGCGAGTTCCAGCTAGATCAGCCATTAGGGGTGTCAATCGGTCAGTCCGGCTCGGTTTTGATCTGGGTTGAGTCGGTTTCGATGTGGAAAAGTTGAAATCGAAACCGAACCAATAAGAAAATTCCGATTTCGGTTTCAATGCGGTTTGATTTCGGTTTGTCTTCGGTTTCTTAAATCGATTTGTAACCAGGTTGGTTTTGGTTTTTGGTCTAGTTTGGATTCGACTTTCCATACAAATGTATACAAAACTATGCAAATTTTCATTTTTTTTAATGAATTTTGGAGTGTTTCGGTTTCTTACTGGTTTGGTTTCAGTTTCGGTCTGGGTTTTGAGTCGATTTCGGTTTGGTTTCGGGTTCATCCGGTTTCTAGTGCGGTTCGATTTGGTTTTGGGGTTGCAATACTCCAAACCAATAAGGCTTCGGTTCGATTCGATCCATGTTGTTATCGATTTGGTCTGGTCGGTTTTACTGGTTCGATTTAGGAATTGACACCCTTATCAGCCATAATGACTGGAAATCTCAACATCGAAAACCAAATCTACCAACCCAAAAGTACCAATGCCTCACATAAAACTACATATATGAAAATTCTCCTAAACCCCCTCTCTTGCATTAGCTCTATGCGCAATAAAGGAAGATGAAAATTAAAAATTTTAACCCAATGACGTCACCACTTTACCTCTATTAATGGAGTGGATTTACTAGCTATAAAGTCAACAAATTAGGAGAGTTGGACAAAACAAACAAAAACCATCTATGATTAAAGTTTGTCTTGATCAGGCATTGCTTATCCTGGGTGGCTGTCCTTATTCTATCTCTCCTCTCTTACAAAATTACCTTCTATTGGCTTAGATCATGACCCATTCTTCTTAATACCTCCCCCTCCTTTTTCAAAATTAAAAAAATTATTTCATCACCAACATGCATAGTTTTCTCACCCGTATTTTCTTTCTTTTTTGCTATCATAAATGGAAAATTCTTGGAGCTGAACCACTCTCATCTAAACTTGCTTCTCTCAGCAGACTGCTCCTCAAACGGAATAGTGAGATTTTTGGCAGAATCAACCACCTAAAAGAAAATTACCTCTCTCAATATCTTCTCTTGGAAAACCTCCCTCATTCCCCTTTGAATGACCTCTCTAGAATTGGTTCAAACTTTGAGTGGATCCTTAAGGAAGAAGAACATTTTTGGCATCAGAAATTTAAACATTCTTACATCTTTGATGGAGATAGAAATACCAGATTCTTCCACACCATAGCTAAAGTGAACCAACACCACAGGATATTTGATTCTATCAAAGCCTCCGATGGATCTTCAGTCACAGACTTAGCTCTTATTGTTGGCATGATGTGGCCCTCATACCACGTCACCCTATTTTGTTGTTACATGGTGGTTAAAGAAGTTTCCAATCTGATTAAGAAACTACCTGATGCTGGTAGTTATAACGGATAGGAACTCTGATAAGGGTGTCCAGTCTTGGGGATATGAAGACATTCATCACAATCAACGAGTGAATTACGGAGAGACCTAACAAGACTAATAATTAGACCATTGTCCAAGGATTGGTAGAGTTCGTGAAATCACTTGCAGGAGAAGAAGTGATCGTCGGAATACAAAAGAAGTTGATCAAAAATGGCAGCACATATTTCAATGTTCTTAGGGCAATCAAGATGTAGAGTGCATTTACCCATTAATTTCAAGAATATGATTGCATGATCTAACATGTGGTATCAGAGTGGGATTACAATGCCGCTTTCGTCACTTGAAGTTTTCGTCATTTAAACATTTTCATTTTTGTCACGGTTCAAAGTAGAGAAATTTTTAGATTTAACCAAATATCCCATTAATAGTGGATTTAAGTTCTGAAAATCAGAACAATATGAGGGGTTTTTGGCTTTGTTTATTAAACAGAGATCGGATGTGATCGATTTTGATTTTTCAAATCAATCAATTGTTTACCGATTAAAAGATTAATTGGTGCAAAAACGGCTGAAACATTGAACAAAACCTCATTGGTTTTTTTGTTTGTGTTTGATTGGGGAAGATGGGACAATTCCGTCTCGGGTTTCTCAATTATTAGATGATTTTGAAATCAGTCATTTTACTTTTTAGTTAAAATAAAAAAAAAAAAAAGAGAGAGAGAAGAAGAAGAAGAAGCCGTGTGAAACCGTATATGACGTGTTGGCTTCAATTTCACGTTTTGAAACCAACATGTCACTCTCACATATGAGATAAAGTAAATAGTATACTGTATACTGATATATGAGTGACATCATGATAATTTTTGAAGTTCAATTTTAAACAGTATACTAATACATAGTTGGGTGACATCATGATGACATCATTGTAAATTTTGAAGTTAAAGCTTCATATGTTTCGTATGGTTCTCATTTAAATTTTTTTTTTGTGCTCAAATATATTTAAATATATTCAGTTATGTGAGTAATTTTGAGATCAGAATTCTGTTCTCCTATTTTCTTCGTTAAAAAAAAGTCGGAAGATAGTATTTTATCCTATTTTAGGTGATAAAAGTGTTATAATTGTTTTTTCTTTCATAACTTATGATATATACATGCGTTTTATGTGATCCTTTTAGTTTTATTAGTGTTTTTCAATGTGTTTGAGAACGTCATACAGTCCATAACATCTGATTTTGTCATGGGACGCTACTTGTAGTACAATTTTGGCACATTTATGTACCTAGTGACTATTCAAAATATCATACTCTTTAGTTATGCTTCCATTTTTATTATATGTATGTTATTTGTATGTGTTGGAACCTATGTGTTACATAAGTTTTGGTGATTTTTGGGGGTTCATGATGTAATTTATTTACAAAGTTGTCATTTAATGGACTTAGTAGATATCACACTATTGAAAAGTCCATAAGGATCAAAATTAAGTGCAATCTTGTAAATAAACTATGGGACATCATTTTTATTGCAACTAATGCATGAAAATTGACATCAGTCCCCACAGGGAAGGTGATAATATTCATGTATAAGTTGGGATAAGATGGAATGATAAATATCTAATTGAGGGGAATTCTTATAGCCCACATGTATGGGGTCCTTCTTGTGTTAGATATGATACCTTCTAGTCTTATTAACTAAGGTATAGACCTTACCAATTGCAATCTTTACCTATAGGTAGATTGTGATGAGTTTGATCTGTTGTTGAACAATCAACATAAGTTGATATCAACAATAAGGATACAAACTATAGTAAGTTGCAGCTTTTTCCATAGACAAGTTGTAATAAGGTATAGTTAATTTATTAAAATTAACATGGGTTGATTTCAATATTAAATTTAAGCATATCACTGATTTAGTTAATAGTTTTTTGCAGTTATCCTTGACAACCAATTCAGACACCCCCTTCTGAATGTGGACAGTTATGCTTATTGGAAATAGTTAGCTGATCTTTCTCTAGGGTGAATGGACTTGGACATGGCATTAATGAAGAAGAGTCACCTCCCCTCACAGATGAAAATGATGCAAAAGAGAGGAAGAACCATGAAAGATGGCATCGATGCAACCACCTAAGCATGAAGCTTCTCAGAGCTAATATCAGTAAAGGCATTAAGGGTTCAATCCCAGAATGTCAAACTGTGTTAGAACTTTTGGCAACAATCGATGAGTAGTTTATAGAAGCTGACAAGTCTAAGGCAAACACTTTGACAAAGAGGTTTAGCTCCCTCAAGTATGATGGTAAAAGAGGTGTGTGAGAGTACATTATGAATATGAGGGATATTGTAGCACAACTTAGGGCTCGAGATGTAGGAATCTCTGACACATATTTGGTGCAACACATTCTCAACTCTTTGCCCAAAGAGTATGGACCTTTCAAGGTCTCATACAACACACAACAACAACAGTGGACTATCAATGAACTTATGACAATGTGTGTTCAGGAGGAGCAAAGACAGAGAAATGAATCCAAGGAGAGTGCACATCTCACAACTTTTGACAAAAGACAGTTAAGTAAGTCAAGCAAGCCTTTGCTGAAAAAGATATATAATAAGTCAATAAAGAAATCTGGCTCTAAGGAAACCAAGTGCTTTTTCTGTAAGAAGAAGGGGCACATTAAAAAGGACAATTTCAAATTCAAGAGTTGGCTTGAGAATAAAGGTATGTCCTATATTTTCTTTCAGTCTAATTTAGTTAATGCATGTTCCAACAATTGGTGGATTGATTCTGATTCTATAACCCATGTTGCCAACACTTTACAGGGATTTTTGGAGATAAGGCCACTGAAAGAAAATGAGAAGGGCATCTATTCAGGAAATATGATGCAATCTCAAGTTGAAGTGGTTAGAGTCTACAGACTGATCTTACAAATAGGATGTGTGCTTGGATTTAGATAGATGTTTTTACATTCCGTCTTTTTCAAAGAACCTTATTTCTGTTTCTATGTTGACACCTTATGGATATGTGTTTACTTTTAGTGGTACAGTTTTTAAACTATACAAATATGTTGTTTTGTTCAAGAATTTTAGTGGATGGTTTATATCTATTACATTTAGATCTAGTTTTTGAAAATAATTTACTTACTTCATCTAATAATGTTGGCACTAAGAGCATAATTGTGAATGAACATTCAGCTAAGCTATGGCACCAGAGATTAGGCCACATTTCTGTAGATAGATTAAGAAGATTAGTGAAGGATGGGGTCCTTGAGACACTAGACTTAACTAATTTTGGTACATGTGTGAACTGCATTAAAGGAAAGCAAACAAATAAGTACAAGAAATGAGCCAAATGTAGTACTGAGATATTAGAGATCATACACACTGACATATGTGGACTATTTACCACACCCTGTATGAATGATCAAAGGTATTTCATCACATTTATTGATGATATTACAAGGTACATGTATCTTTATCTTCTAGATCATAAAGATGAGGCACTTGATTTCTTTAAGATCTATAAAGCAGAAGTAGAGAAACAAACTGAGAAAGTCATAAAGATTGTAAGATTAGACAGGGGTGAATATTATAGAAGGTACATTGAATCTGGGCAAAATCCAGGTCCATATGCTCGTTACCTTGTAGAGCAAGGTATAGTTCCTTAATACACTATGCCAGGATCTGCAGATCAAAATGGTGTCACTGAAAGGAGGAACAGGACGCTTATGGATATGGTCAGAAGTATGATCAGTAACTCTAATCTTCCCTTATGCCTGTGGAGTGAAGCCTTAAAAACTGCAGTGTATATATTGAATAGGGTACCATCTAAGGTAGTACCAAAGACTCCTTTTGAGCTTTGGAAAGGATGAAAACCTATTTTAAAACATACACATGTCTGAAACTGTCCAACTGAAGTTAGGGTATATAATCCACAAGAAAGGAAGTTGGACTTTAGAACAGTCAGTGGTTTTTTCATTGGCTATCCTAATAGGTCTAAGGGTTACAAGTTTTTTGTCCCTCTCACTCTCTTACCATTGTAGAATCTAAGAATGCCAAATTGCTAGAGGATGGCAGCAACAATGGGAGTTCAGTATCATGGAACATTCAGTTTGAAGAACAACCAGTTCAGGTTCCATCTCCAATATAAGAAAGGGAAGGATTCATTCCTCCAATAATTGTCCATAGAGGATCACCCTCTAATATCCACTACACCATGATAATGCAGTTGTTGCTGAACCTGTTGTTCAACCTCCTACAGTTCAAACTGAGGAAATTGAAACTGAACAAACAGAATTAAGAAGATCCTCAAGAATTAGAAGACCGGCAATATCTTCTGATTACCATGTTTACCTCCATATAAATGAGGGTGATGATGTGAATGTAGTAGATCCAACATCATTCTCACAGGCTATGAGTAGTAGAGATTCTATTTTATGACTAAATGCCATGAAAGATGAAATGGACTCTATGTTCAAGAATCAAGTATGGGGCCTTGTCGAATTACCAGAGGGAGTTACCCCTGTGGGGTGTAAGCGGATTTTTAAAACAAAAAGGGACTCTGCTGGCAATATTAAAAGATATAAAGCTCGACTCGTGACGAAAGGGTTTAATTAAAAGGAAGATATTGATTATAAATAGACATTTTCACCAGTTTCTAGGAAAGATTCTTTTAGAATTGTTATGGCCCTTATAGCTCATTATGACTAGAGTTACATCAGATGGCTATTAAAATGACATTCCTAAATGGTGACCTTATAGAGGAGGTATATATGAAGTAACCAAAAGGGTTCTCAAAAGACAATGAATATCATTTAATTTGTATGCTTAAGAGATCCATATATGGATTGAAACAGGCTTATCGACAATGGTATTTAAGGTTTGACACCATGATAACTTCTTATGATTTTGTGGAGAATCGTGCTGATCAATGTATCTACTTAATGACTAAGGGAAATCGTTTCATCATTTTGATTTTATACATGGATGACATACTCTTAGCTAGTAATGATCTAGGGTTGTTACACGAAACAAAACAGTTCCTAGCATCTAATTTCGATATGAAGGACATGGGTGAAGCCTTCTTTGTCTTAGGCATAGAAATTCACCGGGATAGGTCTAACAAGACATTACGATTATCCAAAGAGGTTATATCAAAAAAGTATTAGAACGCCTGGTGTAGCACTTGCTCTTAAAGGTGATAAGCTTAGCTTAGAACAATGTCCAAGAACCATATTAGAAAAATAAGAAATGCATAGTATCCCATATAAGTCTATTGTAGGCAGTTTGATGTATGCACAAGTATGCACTAGGCCAGACATCGCCTTCACAGTGGGAGTCTTAGGGTGGTTCCAACAGAATCCAGGTATGTCACATTGGAATGCAGCGAAGAAGGTGCTAAGATATCTACAAGGAACTAAGAATCACATGTTGACATATCAACATGTTGATCATTTGAAACTTGTAGATTATTCAAACTCCGACTACGCTAGATGTGGAGATTCAAGAAAATCCACTTCAGGATACATTTATTTGCTAGCTGGAGGAGCAATATCCTGAAAAGTGTAAAGCAACCAAAGATTGCCTCCTCAACAATGGAAGTAGAAGTAGTGGCATGCTATGAAGCGGTCTCTCATGGGTCATGGTTATGATTTTTCATCACAGACCTCCAAGTGATTCCATTTATAGAGAAACCAATTTGAATATTCTGTGCTAATACCACGACAGTAAGGTTCTCTAAGAACACGTACACTGCCAGTCGATGTAGACATTTGGATGTTAAGTACTTTGTTGTAAAAGAGGGTGTTCAAGATCCTCGTGTTTCAATAGAAAGTATTGGTACTGAAGAGATGATAGCTAATCCTTTTACTAAAGGTCTTCCACCTAATGTATTTGTGGGACATGTTAAAAGTATGGTACTTATGTGAATCTTTGTACCTGATATCCTATCATAAATGTTGCAACCTTAAGTCTGATGAATTCTGAATTATATTTATTTTGTCATTTACTTGTTTTGTGCATTTTGAGTTTTGAAATGACAAATGCCCATTAAGTTTAAGGGAAAATAAATGCACCCTTGAATTGACCATTGGGTTGATTCAGAATTGATCATAAGCTCAATTCTCTAAAGTTTTTTTCATTTTACTAACCACATTAGGGTTCATTATGGGAATGATGGCTCATAGTAATACATGGAAGGGAGTGACTTATACATTGGACATGAACTGCCATGACTCTTGAGTTAAAGTTTTCATTATGAATGTTAAGGGAAATTATTGTTTCAAGTATGGCCATACAACATTTGCAACAATCATTTGACTTGTGACATTTTGGACCAAGTGGGATAATGTTGGCGTGAATTCCATGTCACCATATTTTATTGCTACATGGTGGTTAAGGAAATTCCCTATCTAATTAGGAAACTACCTGATGCTGGTAGTTATAACAGATAGGAACTCTGGTAAGGGTATCTAGTCTTAGGGATACGAAAACACTCATTACCAGCAACAAGTGAATTAAGGAGAGACCTAACAAGACTAGTAATTAGACCCTTGTCCAAGGGTTGGTAGAGTTCATGAAATCACTTGCAGGAGAATAAGTGATCGTCGGAATACAAAAGAAGTTTATCAAAGATGGCAGCGCAATTTTCAATGTTCTTAAGGCAATCAGGAGGTAGAGTGCATTTACTCATTAATTTCTAGAATATGATTGCATGATCTAACATTTATTGCTAATGAATTCTCTGATTTCTTGGGAAATCGTTTCACTACCTCTAACCCCCTTGATCCCTCTTTCATTGAATGTCTTTTCAATCCTATCCATTTTTTTTAACCCCCATACCCTTTCTTCCCCTCCTTCTATAGTTGAAATCAAATATGCTACCTTCTCTATTGGAGCCTTTAAAGCCCCTAGACCAGATGGTTACCGAGCTATCTTCTTCCAAAAATTTTGGGAACTCCTCCACCCTGAGCATCTGGTCTTCTCTCTCCTGATTCCAATCACACCTTAATCTGCCTCATCCAAAAAAAAAAAAAAAAAAGAAAAACCAATGCTTCTGATGTTCGTGACTTTCGACCCATTAACATCTGCAATGTAACCTACAAAATTATTGCATCTAGACTCAAAACCACTCTAGGGTATTTCATCTCTCCTTACCAAGCTGCTTTTGTCCCTAGGAGACAAATCTCTAACAACATTGTTTTAGCATAGGAATTTTTCATTTTTTGAAAAGGAAGAAAGGCAAATCTGGTTTTGTGGCAATCAAGTTGGTTATGGCAAAGGTATACAATAAACTGAAAAAATCCTTTTCTCACTAGGAGGTCTCAAGTTCGAACCTCTTGGCTTCCATTTTTTGAGTTGTGGTATGCAAAAATCCCTTGCTCACCAGGAGGTTTCAAGTTCAAACCTCTTGACTGTAGTTTTATCCCTAAAATATTAACAACAATTGCCTAGCGCAGTTGGTGAATTGTGGTGTACAAAAATCTCATGCTCACCAGGAGGTCACGAGTTTGAACCCCCTGGTTGTTACTTACTTCCCTCCCTACCTAAAAAAAAAAAAAAAATGCCAACATCATCCAAACAGCAATTGAATTCTCCCACCTTCCTTTCGATGAAGGTGGTATGAGGGGTGTTGCAGTTGAAGATTTTCCACCTCTGCAAAGTAAAGGAAATTATCACACTAGAGAGGAAGGTGAGTCTTATGATGGAGGAAATGCAACAGTTGGGAGAAGGTCCTCTTTTGAGAAGGAAAGTTCAGTCATGGATGCTACACCACGGGTTTTTCATTTCACTTGGGATGTACAAAGACACAAGGAGGGGATGGATTTTAAATACATTCAACCGACTATGGTACATGGAAAAATGGTCCCAGACTATCCAATGAGTGTAGTTCGAGATGAGATTGATCGATGGAAAAATGCTTTGGTGGGTTTTTTCTTAGGCAAAAGACAACCTTTTCATTATACAAAGGAGATGCTTCTCAAGCTTTGGACGATTTCTAGACATGTTGACATAAATCTACTTGATTGTGGTTTATTCTTCTTTCAATTTAATCAGATGGAGGATAGGAAGAATGTATTGGAAGGAGGGCCATGGTATACTCAAAGAAAATCTTTAATTCTTCGTCCATGGAGTAAGGAGGCTATTCTTGATGAGACTGATTTAAGTTTTGTCCCTATTTGGGTGAGTCTTCCAAATCTTCCATTTCACTTTTGGTCTTCATACTCATCAAGTGCTATTGGAAGTATGCTTGGCTTCCCAATTTTGACGGATAAAAGAACGAAATCCATGGAGTGTCTTTCTTTTGCAAGAATCTATGTGGTAGTAAATGCTGCATATGAGCTACCATCCTCTGTGGCCATTAAAGATGAAGATGGAAGAATTCTTACACAACAAATTCAATATGATTGGGTTCCTCCTAGATGTGATTCTTGTAATATTTTTGGTCATTCCAAGGTTCAATGTGGAGGGTGTCCAAGACACAACATCCAAAGAAGAGTAAGCCGGTGTGGAGAAGAAAGGAAACAGTTGATAAAGGTGGGGGGCAATGCTGAAATTCAGATAACCGACGATGTTGATAATTCTCCGGCAGGTAGAGGTGATTCAGGAATGATGGAAGTGGATTCTATGCATACTAAATCTAGAAAATATTCTTATTCAAATCCAAATTTGAATATTCAAAATGAGAAAGTTGGCACTAGCAGATTCAGTGGAGGATTTGTTTCTCAATCAAATTCAATAGTTTATGTTAATGCTTTTACATTATTGGAAGGTTTGACTGAAGAGATTCCTCTTGATTCAAATAAGGAGGATATGTTATATTCTGAAGGGGGGATAAATGCGTGGATTGTCATATGGAAAGGGGGACTGATTGCGTGGAGGTTGTTTTGGAAAAAGGAGGTGATGGCGTGATGGTTGTAGGTGATGAGGATGAGGTGAATGTGGACTTTGACTCTAATATCCACTCTACAGTTGACAATGCCATAGAGGATGGTGTGTTGGTTGGAGGAGAGATTGAGGGAGAAATTATAGGGATTAACGAATTGGGGTATAATTCAGCTACCATTTTAGAGGGGGTTGTTTTCGAGGAATCTATTAGGGCTCCCTTTTTTGCTAAAAAAAAAAGGAGGTGGTGCTGGCCAATAATCAATCTGCTGATGTGGACAATGTCAATGAAGATTTTTCTCCCAATTTGGTGGGCTTAATTGAAGGAGATGAAGAGGAAAGGGATCAGGTCAATGAGTTAGCTGATCAATTAGAAGAAGATATGATGGAAAATCTATTAGGGTTAGATCTTGAGGAAAGAAAATATTCTACCTCCTATATCTGATCCTCTTCCACAAGGAAGAAGAAGAAGAAGAAGAAGTTAGTCTCTAGGACCCTTGAGTGTAACTTGAATCCAAATCCTGACGTTGATAGTTCTTCAGTTGCCTCCTTAGAGGAGCTTTCGGAGCCTATACCATTTTCGAATCCCGATAATGAGACAGATTCAAAAGAGAGTTCAAAGTCTATAGAAAATTTGAATTTAGACAATGATCCCTATGATGGAGAATCATTCATTCACATTTCAAATTGGGATGTAACGACAACTGTTATCTCTCCAGGGGAAGAGATAGAGATGAACCACTAGGTGGCCCATCAAGTTGAAAAAATAGATGGTTCATTGGATTTTCTTGAGGAAGAGTTAAAGTCGACCAATGATGATGATGATGACTCTAGTCATGGTGTCTTCAGAAACCTCACCCATCCGATTTTGAGAAGCTCTTTGTGAAAGAGTCATCACTTCAGAAATGCCCCATACTATCTTCGCTCCTATGATTGGGCTGCTTAACTCTTCCATAGTATTTCTTTCCGAGTGTAGAAATATTCCTTTCCAATTTTTCTTTGTGATGCAGGGCCTATTCTGCTTGTTTTTTTAGGGGTTGTTCTCCCTTCCTTAGGTCTGTCTAATAGGGGAAATGGTCACCTTATCTTGTTTTTCTTTTTTCTTTCTAATATAAATTTTCTACTTATCGAAAAAAAAAAAAAAAAAACTGGAATAGAATTGCCTTCTGGCTATATTCAATTTCTTGGTTTTGGCCCAAAATGGGAACAACTGATCAGAAGCCTGATCTCAACTTCTTCTTTCTCAATTAAACTCAATGGATCTGCTTTCAAATTCTTCAAAGCCACTAGGAAAATTTACCAAGGATGCACTTTAAGCTCATTCCTTTTTATTGTAGCCATGGAAGGTTTATCTAGACTTCTTGCCACATACAAAGAACTTAACCTGTTCAAAGGCATCAAAGTCTCAAGGTATGCTCCTAAAATTTCTCATATTTTCTTTGCTGATGATACCTTCATCTCCTGTAGAATCTTACTATTGTTAAGTGCATCCTTGACCTTTTTTTCTGATCTTTCAGGGCTGACCATTAATTTTTCCAAAAGTGGTCTTGCTTTCAACTCTAACATTCCTGTTGAAACTAGAAATTCCTTGTGTAGAGTCATTGGTATTAAGGAAATGGATAAAGAGTCTACATATCTTGGTACTAACTTATTCTTTCCCAGAGCAAAATCTCTCTTTCAAGAATGTGATTCGAAGAGTGGAGCTCAAACTTGAGACTTGGAAGGCAAACCTCTTGTCATGTGCTGGAAGAACTATGTTGATTCAATCAACAATTTCCCCCATTCCATCTTATCTTATGAGTTATTTTGCATTTCTAAAATCTGTGTGCAGGAAGCTTGACTCAATCTCCTGCATTTCTAAAATAATGACTCTGATTCCCACAAAAGGCAACACCCCATTGGATGGAAAAGAATATGTCAACCTAAATGATATGGTGGGCTTGGTATTCGGGAGTCGGAAACTCAAAACAAAGCTTTATTATTAAAGCTTGGATGGAGACTCCTTAATGATAATGGGTCACTTTGGGCTCAGACCTTGAAGACCAAATATTTTCTTCACAGGTCAGTTTTTTACCTAAGAACTCTTAAAGTAAGGGGATCCCCTTTGTTGGAAAGTATCCTTCCAACTCTCAAACGCATGATTTACATGAAAATTGGTAATAGCCTTAATACTTTCTTTTGGAATGATCCATAGATTTTTAAATCCAAATTTTTTCATCTTGATTACTTTCTACGTGATCCTAATTCATCTGTCAGCTTGATAAGGTTAACAACTTCATGATAGGACATCAATGGAATAAAAATTTGATCAGTAATGTTCTTCCTAGTTCTTTATCTTCTGTGATCTTTCAAACCCCCTGTTCTCTTGAGAATGATAGATGTTGGCGCCATCTTTCAAAAATATGGTCTCTCACAACTAAGATTGCAACTCATTTTCTTCAAAACAAGCTACTAACAAATTATAATGGGTGCTATAACAGGTGTACATGCTTATCTCTTTGCTCTCAATGGTGGCAGTTTTTGTTCTTTTGAAAATTAGCTCTTGATGGGATCCCTACAAAAAGACTTCCTGCATAAATGGGTAGACCTAGATCCTATTTGTGATCTATGTCTATGTGAGTAGAAGAACATTCAACATGTTTTCCTCACTTGTGAATTCTCAAGAAGAATTTGGGTTGCAAGTCCTTTGGGATTGAGATCTAAATGTCTGCAATTTTCTTCTTTTTCAAACTTAATAATGTATTTCTTCCACTTTTATAAGATGAGGTTGGATTAGTTGGACCACTTTTTCAATATATTTATTATTACTTGTTATATCATTTGGATGCATAGGAATATGGTAACTTTCGGATCTTCGAAGCCTAACCCCCATTTCATTTTGGATCAGGTTTACTTCTGGACTAACAATGGACCTAAACAAAGGTCATTACCTACCTAGACAGCTGTTGACTCACAATTAACTATTGACCCCATAGCTTATACCAACCAATCTCCTGATATCCCTTTCTTTCACAACGTCCTAGTTACCTCCGCTGTGTCGTCTGAGAATCAAAATATGTTGGGATGGGCAAGTGCTATATGTTTACAAAATAGATACTTACTCATATTTGCTACTTATATCATGACAGGAGAGGATCCTAAAGAGGTAGTGCAGAGAATTCTCTATGGGTTAGATGCATCGTCCAAGCGTTGTTGGGAAGTACAAGAGATTTGGAGTAATGTGCAGGATCTTGAAAAACTTATAAATATTAACAATTTTTTGATGTGGCCATGATCCACCTTTTCTTTACGTCTTGAACCAGAAAACCTTTTTCTCAAACCGACTATTTTTGTAAAGGATGTTAAGGACTATCCTCTAAATTTAATTAGGCTTGTTGCCTATAAGGCTTTAACTAGGAAGATAATGATCCGGGACACTAACTATTCATTTGACCAAAGTTGTAAATGATTTGTAATTTCAGACTCTTTTTATTCGATTAAAAAAAAAATTAGGAGAGTTATGTGTAATACTTTTCCAACTTGGGGTGTCATTAAATTGTTAGAATCTCCAGTGACTTATTAAATTGTTAGAATCTCCAATGGAAGTCACTGTAATGTACTCGCTCTTTCTTTTTTTTCTTTTTAATTGGAAAGAAGAAATTAAAATTAAAGTAAAGGGATAAGAACATTGTCATCAGGATTACATATAGACTTAAAAGTTTTGTTAACCATAGCTTTATAAGCTAAATTGGCAAAAATAAAATAAAATAAAATAAAATAATTGTAGGTCTGAGCCAAAAAGATGGTGTAGAGAGACGAATATAGACATTTAAAAATAGGACTTGGAACAATACTCCAAGGCCATGAGGTAGTTGTTAGGTCAAAAAAATAAGTGTTCTAAATGTTCAAAATTGATCCAGACTTCCTTGATGCTCCATTCCTTCATTTGAATATGTTGCAATAGGAAATCCGTCTTCCTACTTCAACAGAATTTTCTATTGTCAAATAGTCAACCGTGAATGGGTTACATTTTCCTTTGTATAAAAAAACAACTTCTATAATTGAAAATTGGAGAAAGTTTATCGACAGCAGGAAACAACAATTAGATGATTACAGACGAAAACTTTTTTTTTTTTTGCCCAAAAATGTCATTTGGCTTAATAAATTCAGCTCCAAGGAAACATGCTGATAGGGGTGTCAAAAATACCTTGCCAGCCCAATGTCGCCCTCTCCCGTCAAAAGCCCAGTCCGGACTGGCTAAGCATTTCAGGCAGTTGGGTGGGTTCCGGTTGAAATTTCCAGGCCTAATGCTGGGCTGGGTCGGACCTTGGCTGAGTCTGTTTCAGCCCAACCATCACTTATTTTTTTAAATCACACCAGCTATGTCTATTTTTACCTTTTTATTTTTTATTTATTTACATTGTCGCCTTTCCGGGTTTGAAAGGGAAGGATTTTATGATATTCCCCTTTTTCTCTCTCTCCTCTTTCCATCTAAATGGTAATATACAAGGACTGTCATGATCAATTAGGGCCAACCTAGCCTTGATCAAGATCAATGAGGGCCAACCTGACTCAATTAGAAATTCAGGATTGGGCTGAACTCGACAAAACTGAAATTTAATTAAGTTAAGAGAACTTAGGGTTGGGCTGGAGTTTTCAAAAACCCAACCCAACCCATTAGCACCCCTACATGCTGAGAAACACCAATAAGATGCTCACGAAGGGTTATGCTCAACCTCCGATAAGTGTTGTGGCGAACTATGAGTCTATGAGAGTGTCACTAGGACAATCTTAAGGCATTGGTTTAAGGCATTGATTTGGGTAAGATTGATTAATAAATTGATCAATTATATATTCTGTGTATTCTTATCATATTGAAGACAGTTTGGCCGAGTGGTCTAAGGCGCCAGATTTAGGCTCTGGTCCGAAAGGGCGTGGGTTCAAATCCCACAGCTGTCAAGTTCCGTTTTCCTTTTCTTTTTTTTCTTTATTTTTATTTTTTTTAGTTTTAAATTCTTTTTTCCTTTTTTTTTTTGTTTGTTTTTTGTTTTTTTTTTCCCCAAAAGGATCAGCAAATAAATTTCATAAAATCAAATGAATGACAGAATAGAAGCAAAATTACTATTGAGCTATTGATCAACCTTCGGCATGCCCATCAGTAGAACAAAAGCTCAACTAAAAAGACTATTTGCATAAATCTATAATTAGGATGCTTTTGAAAATCCCAACTTACATCAGAAAACACAAAAGATGGAGCTTCTTCCCAAACTTTAGAGGTTCTTGAAAACTGCTCCATGCTTAGCCAATTTGTCAGCCACTGTGTTGACCTCTCTGCAACAATGTGAAATGATCCATGAAATATTATCCAAGTACTGTTTATGAAATAACCATTTTTACTCAAAACACCATGAAATTTTTTAACTTCTGACACATGACACCACCACTATGGAATCTTATTCTACTCATAACTTATTCATCCCCATAGCTCTACTTCTTGCCCTCTCGACTATGCCAAAAGTAATTTATGTTCTTTCTTGTTCCGATTGTACATCACAACAGGTGGTGGATGGCGATATAGATCTGCCATTGCACAGGAGCTAAAAATGGAGAATCCCATGATGGACAAGGGCGCAAGATCCACTCAGCGGGAAATAATGCTTCTATTATAGTAGTGGAAGCAATTTGACACTAGCCATGATCAATTCAATGCATCCCGTTCTGATCAATGATGAGCATTATATAAAATGACCACGCTTTCCCATTAATTAGGGGTAACTTGCCTTTCGGGCTTCTTTATCTGATGAGATTATTTAGAGTGTTTAAATTACATGTTTATGATTCACGCTCAATTAGTACCTTTTTAAAATATAAAATGGCCACTTTTCCCCTGTGTTTAACTTTCAGGTGTGGACGTGTGGTGGTGGGCGCGCAGAAGCAGGGCCATGTTGTTTTCTAGTTTTCTCTTTCCCATGAAATTATTTGGGGTGTTTAAATGGCTTGTTTACTATTCACGCTCAATCAGTGCTTACCTCTAGGCAATGTTTATTTTCATTCCATACTTTTTTTTTCTTAAATAAAATTAGGCCAAATGTTTTGTGTACAGTCTTGTCCTCCCTCTCACAAGAGCATCCAAAATGACTAAAAAGTCCCCTTTTTTTCTTATTTGATACTTCATAACCCATTCCCACCTTATGGGGCCATTCATGAAAACCTTCCCAATAAAATTAGTTTGGGTGTCTAAATTACATATTTACCATTCACAATCACAACCTGTACCTTTTGAATTCTCCCTTAAGGCACTGTTTATCTTGGCTTCCATAATTTTCCTGGAGTTTATAAAGCTCACACATGGGGAGAAGATTCAAGGTTTAATATTTGATATCATCTTGGGATTTTTTTGATTTTTAATCATCAACACTACAAAGATTCTCGATTTTTTCCTCAAATAAAATGGCCAATGAGAACATGTAGAAGTATAATGGGGGTGGATTTCCACCTCTTATGGGGGGCATGTTCACTTTACACCCTTTCTATTTGGACTAAAATGTTCAATGGGAAGGCGCAAGCTCCGAAGTATCAATAGGAGATTGCTGCCTCTTATGAGGAGTAAGGTGGTCATTTTGCCTCCACTCTGCCTTCTAGGCTTCTTTTTACAATGAAATTATTTGGGATATTTAAATTAAATGTTTATCATTCACAGTCAATTAGTACCTTTTAAAATTCCCTTTTAGGAAGTGATTTTCTCTGTTCATATGCTTTTTTTTTTCAAGGCTGTGTTTGGTAGCCAAGATAAAAAAATAAAATAAAATAAAAGAAAAGAAATAAAGTACAAAAATTGTACTTTCTTCTTGGTTTAAGAAATTTTCTAAACTGTATTTTCTTCTTGGTTTAAGAAATTTTCTTTGTGCTTGACATGGAACCAAGAGGAGATTCATTTTTTAATTTCAAAATTCACCTTGGAAATGGTGAAAAAAATAAGAAAATGCAAAAAAATTTCTTTTCTTAATAGTTAAAAAAGAAATAAAAAGAAAAAAGAATTAAGAAAAGAGAACAAAAGAAAAGAATAAAAAAGAGATGAAATGGTAAGAAAACAAAAAATTGGGAAATATAAATCGACCTCCCTTGGCGTTTGCCTTTATTACGTCATCCCCCCTCGAGTTTTTTTTATTACATTTAAACCCACCAAGCCTAACACCGTGAGACTGATGTTAATTCTGAAACTAAGCGTCCGTTTGATGACATTTCTATTGTTTCTATTTCAAGAAACTGCAGAAACATAAATTTTCATTTCTAGAAACAGAAACGGAATTAAAGGTGTTTGATAAGTCATGTTTCTGGAAGTCGATAGTAACCAACGAAAGAATGGCCATGAGTGGTTTCCTGAAACGGTGAAACAAGTTCTGAGTTGTTTATTGAACCATAAAATAGGTAGAAATTTTAATTTCTATTTCTGAAAACAAGTGAAATGAAACAATTTTACCAAAAGATTTTTGTTCCGTTTCTGTCGTTTCTGGAGATAGAAAGGGCAGAAACGCGTTTCTTGAAATGTTATCAAACAAGGCCTAAAAATACATAATTACCCTTATTATAGGCACCCTAACTTTAAATTACTATGATACCCTTTTCTAATTTTAGGGATAGATACCAAACTTCTTATCTTGTCCGTTGATTGAGAAATAAAATAATATCGCAAGCGCACAGTTCGTGTGTAGCTACGAGACGATCACAGGGGAGGTGAGCTCTATAAAAAATTCAGTTCTAACATAGGCAGAATGTACTAACTAATGGGGTTGTTACAAATTAAAATAAACTAAACTAACAATGGTGAAAAAGACAAGAATTAATCATGGAATTAAATTAAAAATGCAATAATAAAATGAATCTAAGATTAAAATTAGAATGAATTAATGAATCTAAAATTATGTAAGCACTAGAGAGATGTGAAATTATGATGTAGGGAAGCACTTAGGAATTAGAATCTACCATGTGATTTAATAACAATCTACAAATAATCTAGTCCTATGTCACATGCTTGAATAAGTCAACAGGAAATATGGATTTTTAAATCTAATATGTCTCATAAGTTATTCAACACATACATAGCATTAGATTTTAAGTAAAACCGTTTGGAAGTTGGCAATTATACATACGAAAGGTAATCAATGGCATATGGCATACATTATTTTGACTTTGCAATAGGGTTTTGGTTACATAGAATTAAGAAAATGGATATTGATTGCTTACAAGTTGCTATTTTTCTCATGGTTTCGTTCAATCCCTAAGTTACAGGATTTAATTAACCATGGGGATGAGGAAAGAAATGAGGAAACCAAGTAAAAATAGGAATGGGAAAGAGAGAGTTATGTATAGGAAAGAGGAGAGAGAAGAGAGATTACAGAATTAATTTTTGAAAATTCTAAAATTGAACTTAAATTCTAATTTAGTCCAAAACGGTTTTTGGGCTGTATCTCTCCATCCTGACCCCGGATTGACTTGAATTGAAAATTAAAGATGCATCATTTTAAATAAAAATTGCAAGGAGCCTATCTTTTGGTGAACTCCCCATCTTTTAAAAATACCATCATGCCCCTACATTTGCACAAGTCCTCCTGTGTCCGATTCTTCTTTGTTGCTCAATCTATTGGTCAAACTTCTAAATTGAGGTAAAATTTCTCATTTTCCCTTGATTGCTTCAATGAAACTTATTATCATCTTGCCCTTGATCACATGTGAATCGATCCATAGGTAAACCGGTGTCTAGATTGCATTGGATCCTCCCATTTAGCATCTTTTATGCGCATGATCTTATAACATGTAAATGTGAGAAAATCACATTATGTAGTCACTTTTTATCACTGATTTAGAATCAAAATGCTCAATTAAAATGGTCATAGATGTATAAAATACGGGCTAATCACACTCCCTAACTTGAACTTTTACTCGTCCCGAGTGAAATAATGATCAAGAAACAATCAACCCCAATTCCATCACTTAGGAACATAATAAAGTCCAAATTCTATAAATCATAGCAAAAACTCTAAAGACTTGCTAATGCTTTCAACACAAACATAAATACAGAACAAAACATTCTTCCATGTCAATCAAATTCCCACTTATACACTTAAATTCACCCATCTCAAGTTACACTTTAAATGTTCAAGTGCTTTATAATTCAACCTTTTTTTTTTTTTTTTCTTTTCTTTCATGCAATTCTTTTCAATATTTTTTTTTCTTTTTCACAAATGCTACTCAAGTTCATGCAATGTTCTAGCCTCTTAAACTTTTTAAATGGTCATTGTAGTGAGCTTTAAGCCAATTACTCTCAAGCTAGATGGCTTTAAAGAACTAGATGTAGAACACCCCTAGGGCTTATTAACTTGAACCAAATAGGCTACAAGCCAAAACTGAACTAATGAGCAATATCTCAATTTTTTTTTTAATCATCCAACTGTTTGATGCGAAGCTCAATGCTTGTGGCAAAGAGACCCGGTTACTAAGAAGGTGATCTTTTTTTAATTTTCATTTTTTTTTCTTTGAATGCATGAGTACTAATTTTTTTTCTTAGGCGTTCATAGATACATTGAAACATCTTCAGCTTACAAGAGATGGAAAAACTTAAATTTTTCAAGTGGAAACTCAACAAGCAATAAAAGACTATAGTGTTCTATGTTTAACTAAGTGTTAAAAGAATTTACAAATCCTAGAATCCAAACTATAACTCAAGAAAATAAAATTTGAATGCTCAAAAATGAAAAATTGTGTTTATCATTTTTTTTCCTTCTCTTTTTATCCCCCAATGGCATGCACATTATATAGGAAATAAAGAATAAAAGAAAAACAAATATAACCAAGCAGGAAAGAGCAATACAACCTTGTGGATTGAAGTGTGACTACCATCTATCAGCTCCTAATTACGCCTGACAAATAATGAGAACAAGAACAAAAAGTGGGAACGTCACTCCCCAACTTAAAAACTGCTAGTCCTCAAGCAAATATAAAGAAAAGAAAAAAGAAAAA
>NC_056561.1:13903961-13925652 GCF_013358625.1 Macadamia integrifolia
TTTTTTTTTTTTTTTTGGAACTGGAGATATGCTCTGAGAAACTAGCAGTAGCCAATACGATCTCCTCTACTATAAACTCCCTATAACTATAATTAAGCTCATCAGATTCAGATACCAATGAAAAGCTTTTGATGGCCACAGCAATGGTTTCCCTTTTTTTGTAGAATTCGATTCTTCGATGGAGCAATTCTCGTTGGCGACGTAATTCATCAATTTCACGTTCTATCTCTTTCTTTGCTGCTATTACATTCTCCAATTGAGCTTCGACATGTGATTTTGCCAAAGATGAAGTTTAGAGTTTCACCGTCAATTTTGATTGGAGTTCGATTTTTTTGGGTTCAAGAAACAACATTTCATAGCTCAATTTGTAGAGCACAAGCTGTAAAATTTGGTTGATGTGGTGATGTGTGTAACCAGGCTGGTCACCCACCTCAACCTACCATGGTAGAAAACTAGAAATACCTATAATTCCTGGACTTGAACTTGCTTACTCTAAGACAGAAACTCTAGTCATGATCATGGCCATGGACATTGACTATCTTTCATGGGCTGTGCTACTCGCAGCAATAGCCCTCATCTTCCTCTTCTACTTCCCAACCCATCTCCGCCATAGACAACCAAACCCACCACCAGGCCCAAAATCATGGCCAATCATCGAAAACCTCAAACATCATAAGCTCTCTCCCCCACCGTTCCATCCACTCTCTCTCCCAACAATATTGCACTTTAATCCAACTCCATACGGTTCAATCCCTGTCATTGTTGCCTCCTCTGTTCCCATGGCCAAACAATTCCTCAAACCCCACAATCACAACTTCACTTCTCGACCCAAAACTACCATCGACGAGTACTTATTCAACTACTCCGCCATGACCTGGTCTTCATATGGACCTTACTGGTGCTTCCTCCCTAAGCTACACCTGACTGAACTCTTCACCCTTACACATCTTGATTTTTATATGAAAATTCAAATGGATTAGACGATCGTCGGTGCTCACCGGTGGTTGAGTTGTGAGTTAGGTTTTCTTCTTCAATCGATTTGGGGAATAAAACCTTTAAGGGCAATTTAGGTACTCCAATAATTTTAAGGGCAAAATGGTATTTGGAAAAAAAAAAACTTCTGATATTAGCATTCTTGGTATATTCTGTAACAGTGACTGATGACAGCGGGTCCGAGTCCAATTTAATGAAAAAGAGGCGGTGTCCCTCTAATATTGGCATTCTCCAGGGGGTGGCATTGTAAATTACCTTTTTTTTTTATGTAAACTAAAGTAGAAAATAAAGACACTCTGAATCAGTCTAAAACTGAACAAAAAGACATCGCCTCCTCGACAATGGTGCCAAAAACTTGATTGAGAAATAAAGTAATACCATAAGCGCACAAGTCGTGTGTAGCTATGAGTCGATCACAGAGAGGTGAGCTCTATGGGAAATTCAGTTCTAACCTAGGTAGAATATACTAACTAATGGGGTTGTCACAAATTAAAATAAACTAAACTAACAATGGTGAAAAAGACAAGAATTAATCATGGAATTAAATTAAACATACAATAATAAAGTGAACCTAAGATTGAAATTAGAATGAATTAATGAACCTAAAATTATGTAAGCACTAAAGAGATGTGAAATTATGATGTAGGAAAGCACTTAGGAATTAGAATCCACCATGAGATTTAAGAACAATCTACAAATAATCTAGTCCTATGTCGCATGCTTGAATATGTCAATAGGAAATATGGATTTTTAAATCTAATATGTCCCATGAGTTATTCAACACATACATAGTAATAGATTATAAGCAAGACCATATTAGAAGGTGACAATTACGCATACGAAAGGTAATCAATGGTATACATAATTTTGACTTTACAATAGGGTTTTGGTTACATGGAATTAAGAAATGGGCATCAATTGCTTACAAGTTGCTCTTCATCTCATGGTTTCATCCAATCCCTAAGTTGCAGGATTTAGTTAACCATGGGGATGAGGAAAGATGAAGAACATCTAAAAGATGTACAAGACATTATATGAAATTAAATTTGAAATTAAAAATAAAATAGAAAGAAGTAATTTATTTACTGAATATGTACTGTAAAATCCAAGCTTAAGAACTTCAAACTTCAACTTCAATGTTTGTATACATCTCAAGAGAAAAGGAAAGGTTAATAAGAAAAAGCTCTCTAAAAATTTTGTTTCTTTTAAAAGTTGTGAATTAGGTTCCTATATATAGGCTAAAGAGAATATGTTAGAAGTAGTTTAGGAATAGAAAAGGTAAGTACAAGTTAAGGAAAAGAGAGTTAAAAACCAAGTAGGAAAGAGAATACTTGTAAGAGAAGAAAAATGGAAAGAAAGAAAGAAACCAAGTAGAAATAGGAATGGGAAAGAGAGAGAGAAGAGAGATTAGATAACTAATTTTTGAAAATTCTAAAATTCAGCTTAAATTCTAACTTAGCCCAAAATGGTTTTTGGGCTCTATCTCTCCATCTTGACCCTAGGTTGACTCGAACTGAAAATTAAAGATGCATCAATTTAAATCATGAACGCAGCGAGCCCAATATCCAATATCTTTCGGTGAACTCCTCATCTTTTGAAATTACCATCATGCCCTACATTTGCACAAGTTCTCCTGTGTCCGATTCTTCTTTGTTGCTCAATCTCTTGGTTAAACTTCTAAATTGAGGTGAAATTTCTCATTTGCCCTTGATTGCTTCAGTAAAACTTCTTCCCATCTTGCCCTTAATCATATGTGAATTGATCCATGGCTAAACCAGTGTCTAGATTGCATTGGAACCTCCTATTTAGCATCTTTTATGCGGATGATCTTATAACATATAAATGTGAGAAAATCACATTATGTAGTCACTTTTTATCATTGATCTAGAATCAAAATGCTCAATTAAAACAATCATGGATGTATAAAATACGATCTAATCATCCGTCGAAGGCGAGGCTTCCCAAATCGAACGAAACTCAGATCCACCACAGATAAACCCACAAAAAGGCTGCCTGTTCTTCACTGGTATTGCCTTCTTGATTCTCAGTATTCTAAATTTCCTTTTGTGTGGGTAGCTATGGTCTTAGGGCAACTCCATTTTCCATTTTATTGTTCTGATTTTGTTATGGTTCAATAACCCCTTGCCCCTTCCTCTCAAGATCAGCGTGGCTGCATTCTTGGAAGAGGGCTTGGTGAGCTCTGCAACATGGATAGTGGAGATGGATTTGAAGGAACTTGATGATTATGGCTTGGTGGGGAAGAGAGGGAAGGAGGGTTGCTGGGGCTTTGAAGAAGAGAAGAGAGTTTCAGATTGTAGAAGGGACTTTTTCTTCCTCACCAATTTCATCATCAGAGCATAAGAGAGTCCAAAATTGTAAAATCTCTCTTTATAACTTCTCCGCTCTTCTTTTGATCTAATCGTTGTGCGCTCCATATTTTCGATGCTTTTCTCTCTTAGATTCGATCTCTATTAATTCTTTCCTGTACCCATAAATCCATCATCTCTCTTTCTCCCCCCCCCCCCAATCTGATTTTTTCGTTTGCCGAGAATGTCGTTTGGGTACCTAGGCGGCGGTGATTTTTACAACCTATCAAGATCGGCGGTGGATCGGCGATGATTAACAATGGGCAAGTTGGGTATTGACCTCAACCTTCCACAGAAAACAACGGTTTCTATGGGTTGAAATCTTCTGCAATTCCGATCTTGTACAATTTCGTGCAATACCATATTCAGGCGATGACATGTGTATTGATACCAATACAATGGTCCAGATCTGGTACAACTAATAAAACATTAAATCAGTAAAGAGGCATTTAAATCAGATCTGGACCATTGCATTGGTATCAATACACGTGTCACCTTCTGAAGGTGGTATTGCACGGAATTGTACGAGATCGGAATTACAGACGATTTTTTTCCCGATTTCTATATATAATTGTTTACTTATCAATGGTTTAAACCTTCGATCATCGGAGAAGACAGAGCCGTTGGAATTTCTTCTTCTTCAAAAGATAGAGTAACAAGGACTCTTTCCTTAAAAAGAGAATCATAATCCTATTCCAATATCAAAGGAATCTCTCAACCACATCCCATCAATATTTTCTCAAACCAGCTGTAAAGTCATGGAAGTCTCAAGGGATTCCAATATTCCAACTTCCTCAAATCCAGATTCTGTAACAGTAAAAGAAATCAACAAGTTTAAATTTGCATAGACGACAAACCTGTGTGGTGATAATAAGTAACCAAGCAGCGATGAAGGAGATGTTCCTATGATATAAAGCCTTAACAATGTTAACGATGCCGATGGCGTAAGCAGTTCCATTGCCAAAAGTGTAATCGGCGCGTTGGCGAATATGGTGATGAGTAGGGGTGCAACAGGGCTGGACTTCTTAAAACCCTAGCCCAACATGAGTATCGTTGATTGGGCCCAAACCCACCCTCACCCTGACCTTGACTCAGGGCCACAAAACTTTAACCCAAGCCTAATTCTTACCTGCCCTGTTTGGCCCAAATTTTTAGGGTTGGGCTAGAATGACCCTGATTGACCCTGACTGACCCTGACCTTACCATGATTTTTCATCAAGGGCTGGGTATATCCTAACCTGATCCAGCAAAATGTGAAATAACTAAAAAATAAAAAGATTCAGAATAAAGAGGAGATAAAAAACACAAAATCATAAATTACCTGTCATGAGAAGAACATCCTAAAACAAACATTCAAACAATACAAATAACTCTAAGTATTATGGTAAACAAAAAGGATATCATCCTAAGAAAGTAAATAATCCAAAAAATTTTAATTATTTGTCATGATAAACAAATAGGTCATCCTAACAAGGCAAACAATCCAAAGGTCTCAAAACCCTTGTCTTGTTAAACAAAGAAGAGAACATCCTAAGAAAACAAAAAATCCAAAGTCAACATCAGTGGCAAAAAATAGGGCCGGGTGTGAGGGTAGCGGCTGGAGAATTCTCTTCCCCTTTTGGGGAGGGGGAAGGACTTGCATTCGACCCTCTCTCCTATCTTTCTCTTTCATGAGGGAGGGTTGTGTCATGTATGCTTACCAACGGGCCCCTGCACTGCCGTACCACCCCTCGAAAATATGTGGAGGCCTATTTCACAAGAGTGTAAAGGTCATCACTAAGAGGGGGGTTTGATGATGGTCTAATACAGGGGATTGGAATCATACAAAAAGGGTTAGAGTCACCACCTAGGATTATGGGCCTAGGACACAGGGGTAGGCCCAATTCCTAAGAAAAGGGCACAAAAGTCGGTCTGGTCTAGAGATTTAGGGCACGTTTAAGGTTATAGAATTGGAAAGGTGTTAGGCACCCAATTTACCCGGCTCAACTAGTCTTCCTACTAGATGTTTAAGAACGAACATTTTCCACGATTATTTCTATTCCGCATATATGGCTAAATTATCATACATATGTATATTAACTGAATTTAAATGATTATGTACACTATAACAAGGTCAATATAAAAGTCTACATTATGCTAATTTGGGTGAGAAATTGTACTTGAGCTTGACCCCTGTTTAGGTCAAGAGGGGTGAGACCCCGATTAGTGCTAGCACGAATTGTCTTTTGGATTCTCCTGGTTCAGGGGAAGATGGTCTCGACCTCTAGCTTCCTTTCTCGAGAGATGTTGATTGGATAGAGTTCCAACTAGGAACGGTTACTTTTAGATTTAGATTGCGGTATTGATTCGACAGAACTTCCGCTAGAGATGGGCTACTTTTGGACTTTGGCTGATGTGGTACTCTGATAGAGTTTTTGCTGAGGATAGGCTATGGGAGGGCTAGGCTGAGGTGGCACTCCAGCAGAGCTTCCATTGGAGATAGGCTATGGGAGGGCTAGGCTGAGGTGGCACTTTGGCAGAGATTCCGCTGGGAATGGGATATGGGAGGGCTAAGGATGAGGTGGCCCTCCAGCAGAGCTTCTGCTGAGAATGGGCTGAAACCTAAATGGTTGAAGAACTTTGAAGGCCCGAAGAACTCTTTGAAGATTTGAAGAAATCTTACAAAGATGTCTCTGAAGACTTCAAGAACCTCAAAAGGGGATTGGAGACTAAAAGGAAACTTTTCCTACATGAGATCTCACTCAAAGAAGGCAAAGGATTGAAGAATTTCAAAGACCCAAAGAACACACTTCGGATCTTATGAAGATCTCTCTGAAGACTTGAAAAACCTCAAGGGGAAGGGGAAGAAAGAGGACAGAGCTTCTCTACTATGGATGCTCCTAAGAGACTTGGGTGTTTGTTGTGTGTAAAACCAAAGGGAGGGGGTATTTATAGAATTTTTAGACCAATAGGGAGGAAAGAGAAAATTCCTTAGCCAATAGTGGTAAAAAGTAATTTTTCTAAACCAATGGGGTGAAAGTATGAAATTTTGGACCAATAGGGTGGAGGGTAAATTTCGTTTGCTAATGGGGGGAAAAATAATTTTTTTGGGTCAATAAGGTAAAAAGATGCCTTTTTGGACTAATGGGAGGCCGTGGTGTAGGGTAGGCTAGCGGGGCAGTGTGGAGTACACAGGTAAGTGAAGAAGGAATCTCTTCTCCAAATTGGTCACAGGAATATGGATTTCGATCGCCGGTGGGGGTGTCAGGGCTTCGATGGGGGTGCTGGAGCTAAAACAGGGGTGCTGGGGCTTAAACAGGGGTGCTGGAGCTTTAACAGGGGCATTGGGGCTTGGTCGGATACACACAGGACTTGGTCGGGTATGTACGGGGCTTAGTTGGGTGAGCATGGGGCTTGGTCAAGTGCATGCGGGGAGCCAGCAAGGGTGTGGGGCAAGGCATGGGGGCTCACATGGGCAAGGTTTGGATGCTTAAGGTAAGGTGTGGGGGCCCACATGGGCAAGGTTTGGGTGCTCAAGGCAAGGCGTGGGGCTCGCATGGGTGGGATTTGGGTGCTCAAGGTATAATTTTTGGGATTGATTACGGAAGATCTGATGGTCTGATTTTGACATATCATATATCGTTGAAATTTTGATTCTGAGTACTATGCATTCGTACGGTCACCTAGGACCAAATTCCTTCGTATATGAAACGTCATAATTAGACCCTTCTTTTCTCTTACATAAGGTTTTCAGGATTTTTGGTGGGTACGGAATATTTTCAAGTCTAATTACCTCAATCAATCATCATCTCTGTCGATCAGAAATAAGAAGTTGCATCCAAGATCCGTAGTTCCTCATAGTCGGATGAGGGTGATAAAATTGGATGTCTACAGAATGCCCTCTTTAGCCGAGGCATGTGCAAATAATCGAAGGAAAAAGAAAAGAACAATCACATTTTGTCACCCGGAGCATGTATTACCGTCATCTTGCTCACTAATGACGGAGTTGAAAGTGCAACAGGTAATATCTCTTAACTACTTTAAAATTTAGGACTTACCTGGGCTACTGATTGTAGGAAAGAAATTCGCTGCTCTTCCAATCTTGCAAAAGACATTAGTACTTTGATCCTTAACTTTTCCTAGGCCGGGCTTCCATGTGCTGGCTTAGGGAATTTGGTCTCTAGGCTAGGTCTTTCAAACCAATCTGGGCTATCTGGGATCGTCGATTACAAGAAAGAAATCCATTATTCTTTCAATCTTGTAAAAGGTAAAAATATTTGATTCTTGGATTTTCCTTGGCTAGGCTTCCATGTGCTGGCTTAGGGAATTTAGTCTCTAGGCTGGGTCTTTCAAACCAATCTGGGTTATCTGGGATCATCGATTGCAAGAAAGAAATTTGCTGCTCTTTCAATGTTGTAAAAGATAAAAATGTTTAATTATTGGATTTTCCTTAGCTAGGCTTCCATGTGCCAGTTTGGGGAATTTGGTCTCCAAGTTGGGTCTTTCGAATCAATCTGGCCTATCTGGGACCGTCGATTACAAGAAAGAAATTCGCTGCTCTTTCAATCTTACAAAAGATAAAAATAATTGATTCTTGGATTTTCCTTGGCAGGGCTTCCATGTGCCGGCTTAGGGAATCTAGTCTGTGAGATCAGGTCAATCGGAGCCGATTCAGAGAGATTGGCCCATCTGGGACTGGTTCAATGAGTTTGGGCAACCTGGGGCCAGGTCAGGGTCAATGAGATTGGACCACCTGAGGCCAAGTCAATGGGATTCTTTCTTTCCTTGACTAGGGTTCTTGAATTTAAGCCATGAGATTGGAACCTTGAATTTAGGCCCTTGAATCTTGAAATTTGGCTCTTGATTTGGAATATTGAATTTTGACTTTTGATTTAGAATCTTGAATTTTGACCTTCATGTGATGCAATTTCATCTACCTCTTGAATTTAATTTTCACTTTCCCTTTTTGTGTGATAATTTTCATCTGCCTCACAAATTTTGACTTAGATTTCACCTTTCACTTTTATCTACTAATTAAATTTCACCTTCCAATTTCATGTGATTTTTATCTACCAATTAGATTTCACTTTCCCATTTCATGTGATTTTTATCTATCAATTAGATTTCACCTTCCCATTTCATGTGAAATAATTTTTACCTACCACAAGAAATTACTTTGAATTTTATATTTTGTGGTAAGAAACTATTGAGTTGCACCATGGAATTAGAACCTCAAAAAAAAAAAAAAAAAAAAAAAAAAAGGGTAAACAAATTTTTTAACCATAAAATGGTCCCCCCTCATGTTCATTCCCTATTCTGATTTTCTTGAGTTGGGAATGATTCGTGAGCGAGTAAGCTCGAGTTTTTGAATTCCTTCAAAGATTCAAATTTTTTTACATTTTTTCGGGTTTCTTCAATTTTTTTCTGAAGATCTTCGAGTTTTCCTTGAAGTTCTTCAACTTCTTGAAGATCTTCATAATTCTTGAGGAGGGGGCATTTGGAGAATTTGAAGTATTTTTGGCCTTTTTTATAAATTGTGAAACTTCTTGGGGTTCTTTGTAATTTTTGAAAAACATGACCGAAAGAAGAAAGAGAAGGACCTAAGGAGAAATCCGGCTGGGTGGTGGAGAGAGCTGTGGTACATCCTCCCAGGGGACGATGGTCCTGCAAATTGGTACATCAAGCGAACGCTCCACAGGACCCGAGACTATATATGTAACTCAGTGTGGGGCACATAGGTAAGTCCTTCCATTTTCCCTTATTTATTCATTTTTTTGTGCATTTATTTTATTATTAATTTTGTTTTCATTTTTAGTTATGCATATTTTTTTTATTTTTTTTTATTTTGTTTTTATTTTAGAGGCTCAATGGGGGAGCACCCCTCACATTGGCCAGGTATGGTCACCCAAACGCGGTCTGAGAATGGTACCAAATGCTTCCTCACATGATTAAGGGGCAAGTAGATTCCACTTACCTAAGCTGATTGGTCTTGTTGGATATAGGAAGTTTAGCTCGGCATTGGAGGGAGCTCTGATGGAGCGGTGGTGGCTGAGCACTCATTCCTTTCGTCTCCCTACTGACGAGATTACTATCACACCCCTGTGCTTTTATGCTATAACTTGCATACCCTTTGGGGGGAGGCCCCTATCCCTTCCTGTGACTTTGACAACACAAGATTTTACGGACTTGACGGGTATTGATATTTAGGGGGATTAGACGCATGTCCGTTTAGGTGTGATCAGTGCCCGTTGGATGAGGACGGACCTGAGGATGAACCCAGGTAACATTGCATAGATAACTCGTTCTTTCCTCTTAATTACTGTGGAACAATGTTTCTTCAGTGACCTCTAGGGTGGGGTCGATATCCGTATTGTTGCCCTTTTTCGGAACCTTCGGGAGGTGGATTCTTGGGAATGGGGCGGGGCCACCTATGTATATCTTTTGTGGACTCTGGACCTCCTAGCATATGGGGATCGGGGCCTTAAGGGGGTAGGCTACATTCTCCAGGTGACTTCACATTTCCTTTCTATTCTTTTCTCTTTTTTTTTATTGATAGCATCTCCTTATTTTGACATTTCAATTCAGTATTGGTGTTATGAACACCTAGAGACCCTAGCCCATGTGCTGAAGGATCCTTAGAGCTCGCCCTTCCCCATTGCTAAAAGATGGGGAGACATCCAGGTGTTGAAGAATCGACGCTATCCTTCTGGGACCACTGCTCATTCACTCCTAAATCGTCTCAAAGAGGTAAGTAATATTTGGTACCAAATTTCCCTTTTGCCTTGTGCTGTACTCGCCTCTTCTTGATTTTGTAGGTTAATTATAGACCATTATGATACCTCAGATTCCCTAACCCTGATGAGTTTGCTCAAGCCAAGTACCTAACAGATAACCGCATACTATTTGGGGGTATTTGGGGCCACGCTTGGTATTTGGGAGAGTGTGTCACTCCTTAGTAGTCTGATCCTGCTATGTGCCCTCCTCCTTGCTTTCCTCCATCCACTATGCATAATCTAGAGCATATCCCTGTGGGTCAGATTGAGAGATTGGCCAAAGGGGTATGGGATGACTCCCTTTTAGACCAGGACAAGGATTATGAGGCCTTTCTTGAGGAGGAGACTGTCTGTGCTCCTTTTGGTCCTAGTGGGCCAATGGTATGTTTCCTCTCTTGAGCATCTTTTTCATATTTCAAATCCTTTTTTTTTTATATTGATGTTCTTTCAACAGAGGACACGGCATGTAGACCCCCATCCTACTCAGTCATGAGCAGGTGCTATTGCCTCATCCCAGGTTGAGTCTTTTGTTATTGTGAGGGGACCTCTCCGGATTGCTACCAGTCCTTTCAGTGGTTTCCTGGGCTGGTCCTATCCCAATGAGACCCATGTGGGCATTCCCCAGCTCCTGGAGCGCAGAGTAGATAGAGATGCCTCTATCGGACTTCCCATTTTGTATGATCGTGTGAGTATCCAAACACCTCTTATTTGATTGGTTCTTGACTTCTTTTGACTGACATGCTCTTCCTCACGTGTCTCAGGAGATCTATGATGAGCTTAGGAGAATGCATTAGTGGTTGACAAGGTATCCTCCTGTTCTTAGCCCCATCCCTCTTCTTTATTGCTTCTTTTCTTGATCATTTCCTATGTTCCCCCAGAAGAGGGAGAACAACGCCTTGAGGAGACAGGTCAACTCCTATCGATAGAAGAATAGATGTCCACTGAGGCAAGTCAAGGATCTCGTATGAAGGTTGGTGAGCTCAGGATTGGAACCTTCCAACTCTGTGACCTTTCATGAGGATGACACCGAGCATGGTTCAGATGATGACTTTGACTCGTAAGGATTTGTTCATGTAAACACAAACATATGTATATCTTTTCTTTTTCTTTTTCCCTCCCCCTATTTGTTCATCATTTTTCATTTTTTATTTTGGCATCTTATGAATGAAAACCTATCTTTGGTAAAATGAAAATATTTTTTTGTTTTATGGTTTGAAATGCTTATGCATAATCAATTCCACAACTCAAGTCTTCGTTAGAATAATCGGGATAACACAAAAATCCAAATATTTCCTCATTCTACTACTAAGTGAATTATATGAAAATAACTTTCCTACCATAAATAAGATAGGTAGGTAACAATTTAGGGAGACAATTCTTGGGGTGAGTAAAAGTTCATTAACTCCTCTGGGTCATCTATTTTCAATCCATACTGTCAGCTGATATACGTAGCTAAGTAAAAGGAAGCATGAGTCAATCCCATCAACCTAACGTAGTTGTATCCAGGGGTCTTCATCAGAAAATTTTCTTGTGACTTCCTTGGGATCTCCATGCAATGTCCTTTGTAGTTCTTCCTTGTAGGTACTCTTTCCAATCAACAATGAGCTTGAATTTCGGAGCGTCCCTCCTTTCTTGGTAACAAAGAGCCCCGAGTTGAGCTCCATTTAACGATATGATCAACTTCAGTTTATTAAGTACCCAGAGTTGAAAAATGACGGGACTTCCATAATAATGATCAACTCCAAATCTATAGCCATGGCTCATGTCATCAAGTCCTTTGATGTCTCTGCAAGGACCGTAGGAATGATTTCTCCTCTTTTCTTCAATTACTTTACCACCTCTATTAAAACCAGTGGTGCACCCCGTCCCAAATTTTGGAGAACATAACGGCTATCATGCATAATAGATAAGCATCATGTGATTTTCACTGATGGATTCCCCCCAATGGTAGGTATTGAATGAAGATTCTGGCCACTTTTAGGATGTCAATCTTTTCATATTTGATGAATTGCTTCATTTCCTCCTTTTCCCATCCGAAAAAAATCCTAAATCTCCTTTGAGTGGTCTTTCTTCAAAGATGGTTGAATCAAATTACCCTTAGGTGGAGATAGCATATAAACTTGGAATTATTTGAGAGTTGGACAGGTCTCAACCAACCTAAATCAAAATACATGAAGATTGGCATCCCAATGCTGAGGCACCTGTCGGAGTAGATTGTGATGTAGCTCAATGCACCCAATCCGACTGAGCATTGACATACTCGTAGCTTCTAGCAGACCTGGTGTCACCATATTTATGTCCATGGTCTATTTCCTCAATGCCTCATCTAAAGAATCTATGACTTTTCCTAAAACCATAATAAGCAAAGAAGAGATGTGATGATTTTTCAAAGTATCACTTATTAGCTATTGACACAACCAAACCTTTACCACTATTGCATCAAAATCTTTTTCTCTCTCTTTTTTTTTTTTTTTTACTAATCAAGGGTGGAAAATGAACTAGCCTTGATATACTAATGCCGGGTGGTGACTTTTGGGAGATGAAATTCTGGATAAGAATTTGGAGGACCGTAGATGGATGACAGATGCCTAATGGCCTTGCATACCGAATGAAAATTCTTAGGGGATCTAATCTATGATGATCTTTTTAAGATACCTTGATTATTAATCTATTAAACAATTTATTTCTTTGAGATTGTTGAGACCGCACTTATACATCTCAAGTTGCCTATGTATCCCTTGAGAAGAATCAGGTCTGGTGTAGTTTGGGCTATTCACTCTATCAAACATAATATTTCTTAAGTTGATCCATGTTGATCAATCTGGGTATTTCTTCACTATTGTGGTCTATGAGTTTCACAGTCTTGCTAAGTAGAATCTCTTTGACAGTGAATGGGCCACTCCAATTGGGCCTGAATTTTCCTCTTGGATCATGAATTGGGCTCTTTGTTCTCGAAGAACAAGTTCACCCTCTTCTATGTGACGGGGGTTTACATTCTTATTGAAGGCCCTTGCCATTCTCAGTTGATATTTCTTCAGGTTATCCATGGTTTTCACACCCCTTTCGCCAAGAAAGTTGAGCTCATCTTGTTTGGCCTTTACCCATTCTCCTTCAAATAACTGATTATCAAGAAGCACCCTTAGGGATGGTACTAGGATTTCCACGGGTAGAACCGCCTCAACCCCATATACTAAAGAAAAAGGGATTGCTCCTGACGAGGATCGTACAGAAGTCTGATATGCTCACAAAGCAAGTGGTAACTTATCCACCCAATCCTTGTGTGTTTCAGCCATTTTTTGTAAGATGACCTTGATGTTCATGTTAGCTACTTTTGCTGTCTCATTGGTCTGTGGCCTGTAAGTTGTAGGGCTATGCCTTTTGATACCGAACTTCGTATAAATTTTATTGATTTTACCCAAAAATGGGATCCCTGATCCGATATCAACTCTTGAAGTACTCCATATCGAGAAATGATATTTTCTTAGATGAATTTTGTCACCTTAGGAGATGTAAGGACTGTATATGACTGAGCCTCTACCCACTTGGTGAAATATTCAATGGCTACTAAGATGAACTCGTGGTCGTTAGATACTTCAAGGTTGACATTCCCAATGATGTCAATGCCCCAGGTAGAGAACGACCAAGGAGAACTGAGAAAGTGTAATTTCGTTGGCGCGATATGTATGTTATTGACAAATATCTGACATTTGTGGCATTCTTGACAAAGCTAACGCAGTTTGCTTCCATTGTGTCCAATAGTATTCCAACCTGAGAATCTTCTTAGCTAGCATCTTGGCATTCATATAGGGTTCACAAATACCTTGATGAATTTCCTCCATGATTGTTGCTGCTTGCTCCTCATCCATGCACAACAATTATATTCCATCATAGGACCTCTTATATAACAAGTCCCCTTGAAGAATAATTGGGTGGCATATCTTCTCATAAATTTCTTTTCTCTTTTTGTGGCTTCAAATGGATACTTCCTTTCCATGATAAAATCCATAATATGAGCAAACCAAAACTGGCTATCTATGGTGAGAGAGTTCACCGAGTTTTGATAAATGGGTCTATTTCTTTCCTCCACTAAGAATGGTTGGACTCTAGCCATAGGGTTGCATTCTACCATGGAAGCCAAGTTTGCAAGGGCATCAGAAAACCTATTTTTAGCTCTTTGAAAGTATCCGAATGAGATCTTCTCGAAGTGTTCAATCACCACTTCCAGATGTTCTTGATACGGCTTCAGTTTTTCATCTCTAGTCTTCCACTTTCCTTCCTTCTGACAAATGACAATGGATGAATCTCCATACAACTTGATCCTTTTCACTCCAATAGTCAAGTCTGTTTCTAGTCCCAATGTATAAGCTTCATATTCAGAAATATTATTGGTACAGGGGAAGTCAAGGAGGAATGACGAAGGCAAGTAAAGGCCATCAAGAGTGACGAGCAATATTCCCGCACCACACCCTTTTTGATTAGCTATCCCATCAAAGAATAACTTCCATTCATTAGTTGTGTCTTCTTCCTATATTGTTGTGATCCCTTTATCAAGAAAGGCATCGTCCAGGGCTCTTCTATTTTTCGTGGGGTGGGCATCCAAATGATCGGCTATAGTTTGCCCCTTGATAGATTTCTGAGTAACATAGGTGATTTCAAACTTTAATAACAATAGTAACCACCAAGCCATCCTTTCTATTAGAGTTGGTTGCTCAAAGAGGTACTTTATTGGATCCATCCTTGAGATCAAAGGTACTAGATAAGCTATCATGTAAAGTCGCAGCCTTTTTGTTGCCCAAATCAGTAAAGCACAAGTTTTTTCCAAAGATGTGTACTGCGTCCCATACTCTAGGAACCTCTTATTGAGGTAGTATATGGCATGCTCTACCCCCTTCTCTGTCTCCTTTTGTGCTAGCAATGAGCCCATAGAATATTCTCCCATTGATAAGTACAATAGAAATGGTTCTCCTTCCATCAGTGGTGTCAATACTAGTGGATTCATGAGGTATCCTTTGATCTTATAAAAAGCTTGCTAGCATTGGTCATTCCATTTTGTGGGCTGATCCTTCTTTAGCAGCTTGAAAATTAGTTCACAGATCGTAGTCAGTTGTGTTATGAACCTACTGATATATTGGATGTGATCCAGAAATCCTTGTATCTGCTTCTCAATGTGAGGCGTGGGTATTTCTTAGATTGCTTTGATCTTGATAGGGTCGAATTCGATGCCCCTTTCACTCACCAAGAACCCCAATAATTTTTCTGTCGTTGCCCCGAATACACACTTCTGATAATTCAACTTTAGCTGATAATTCTTGATCCTTTCAAAGAATCGCCTTAGCGTGGGAATATACCCCTGTCGATCTTTTGACTTCACTATCATATCATCCACATAGACTTCCACATTTTTGTTCGTCATGTCATGTAATATAGCTATAGCTGCTCTCTTATAAGTTGCCCCAGCATTCTTTAGTCTAAAAGGCATCACTTTATGATAATAGGTTCCCCATAGAGTGGTGAAAGATATCTTCTCACGATCGTCTAGGTGCAATCTTACTTGATTGTATCCTGAGAATCCATCCATAAATGATAACAAGGTATGCGCCACTATGTTGTCCACCAATACATCAATATGAGGTAATAGGAAGTCATCTTTGGGGCTTACCTTGTTAAGATCCTGGAAGTCTACGCCCATTCGTACCTTACCATCTTTCTTTGGCACTGGTACTATGTTAGCCAACCATTGGGGGTATTTCACCACTTGTAGAAGCCCTGCATTCCACTGCTTCATAACTTCTTCTTTGATCTTCTCATTCCACTCTGGCTGCATTTTTCAGAGCTTTTGCTTTATCGATTTTTCCCTAGGGTAGGTCGACAATCGATGTTGCATGATATCAGGGTCTATACCAGGCATATACTCATAAGACCAAGCAAAGACTTTGGTAAAATGCTTCAAAAGATTAATCATTTATTCTGCTTCTTCGTCATCTAGGGTGGTACCAATTTTTACCTCTCGAAGGCATTAGTAGGTTCCTAGATTAATAACCCGAGTATCCTCATGGATGGGTTAGGCCTTCTTTAGTTTGCATTGTTTTATTAACTCTTGATATTTATTAAGATCATCATTAGAAAAAGGAGGCAAGTCATACTCAAAATCAAAATTTTCATTCATGAAAGGAGTAACAGACTCGACATACACGGACTCTAGACTTTCCTCTAGAGGGAAGGCTGGCTCATAATCATAAACAGAAGACTTAACAACTAACTCAAGTACAGACTCGATGATGGATTTGATGCTTTTATCAGTGGTATTCAGGCTAGTTGATTCAGTAGCATGAGTAAACTTGAAGTTCTTCCCAATGCTAGTCCAGTTCAGAAGCGGTTCGATAGTTAGATGGATGAGTAGATGGGGCAAAGGGCCTCCTTCTCTTTCTGAGAAAGTTGCTACTATTTCTTCAATAGTGCAATAGTTCTTCTGGATAGGTGCCTGCTTCTTCACAAATACCAATTGATCAATCTCGTGCTCTTAGAAGCTGAACTTTCTGAGGGGTGACAATTGGTGGAGAATGCTCAATCTCCTTTCTATAAAATCCATCTTCTCAAGCCTATTGAGGGAGGCCATCCCGGTGCCTCGGTCACATCTTTGACCACCCTTACAAATCTTTTCATTGCAGTTGATTTGAGCACAGTACATGCAGACCATCATTCTTTATACTCTTCTCTGCTTCGCATATACACTTCTTCCTCTGAAAGGATGAGGGTTGAGCTCATGTAGCTCTTGGGCACTTAGTTCTTGTAGGAGGGAGCAAATGTAGATTTTCAAATCAACGGAAAGCTGTAAACTCTCGGTGAGCCTTATCTTCTTTTCCCAATCTCTTTTTAGGAGGACTCGAGGACTTGGTGCCTCCTTTGACCGGATCAATGTTATAGGGTTACTAGAGGAAGACTCATTCACAATCAGTGTAATTTCTGCTATCCCAGTGATGTAACTATCTTAATCATTTTCTTTGGCTAGCATTTTCTGTTGTTCTATCTCATGAGTTACCCAGTCGAACTCATCTTGAAAGAAAACCTCAAGTCCTGATTGTATTTTTGCAGCGGTTTCATCAAACCATGGTTCAACATTTTCGCAAAAGGAAAAATCTTCTCCTTCCCTTATGAAGTACCCGTTGAGAGTGGGGTAGTAAGAGGTGGATATTTTCCTAGTGATCCTTAATACCTTCTGTCATTTGCTGCCATTCTTGCTTCTTGGTCTGGGGGTTTGAGGAATGTACCCAAGACCACTCTTTCTTTTGTTAACCACCGGAGTAAGTAATTTTGAAATACCCTGATGATATTTTCCTAATCCCATCCCTAGAAAGTATTTCATGTTCTTCATCATTTGGTTCACTGGAGGGCTCCATATGGCTTCATAGTTAGCCGAAATCTTTTCATATGGAATTTTATTGGCGAGTGCTGCATAAGTTTTTTCTATTTCAAAACCGTTAAGTTGAACTTCCTGGTCTTGTTCTTCTCCATTTTCAATGTTGGCTAAGGTGTTAACCACTTTAGGGTCTCTGGCTACTATAATCACCTTCCCTTCATGAATGAATTTTATTTTTTGATGGAGACTAGAGGATACAACCTTTATATGATGTAACCACGGCCTTCCCAAGAGCATGTTGAAAGATGCTGGTATATCAATGATCTAGAAATCAATATCAAACTTCACCAGGCCGATCATCACGGCGATGGTGAGGATGCCTAGGATTTTCCTCTTGGTGTTGTCATATAACCGTATGGTTTGGTTTGACGGCCTCATCTCTTCCATGTTGATGCTAATACACTTTGTCAATCTTAAGGGTAGAACATTCAAAGCAAAACCATTTTCAATGAGCACCTAGGGAACCACCTTGTCAAGACATTCTACCATAATGTGTAGAGCCTTATTGTGCTGGGCTCCTTTGGGGAGTTCAGGGTCTGAGAACATCAATGACTATACTGCATAAGTTGCTCCTACTATGTGCGAGAGATGCATTGGATCTATCTCGATTGGTACTTGCACATTGGTGAGAGATTTCAAGACTATTTCACGGTGTGTGTGGGAGGCCATCAACAATCCAAAAATTGAGATATTAGCTTGGGCCTTCTTGAGCTGAGCTAAGACTGGATTCTCTGATTCTTTCTTCAAGCCACTGGCTCCAGCCTCATTAGTTCTTGCCTGTTCTACTGCTAGGGCCTTGCCTTTGTAGTCCTTCCACTTCGAATTTCCATCACATTGACAAGTTTCTTCACGATGATTTTCGTAGGATAACACTCTTCATCATCACTATTTGTTATGGTAATTATTCTTACCATGGGATCATCCTCCTCTTCTGATCCTCCTTCCCTGCTGGGAGTGGGAAGTCAAGGTCCTCCACAAATATCCAGAGCCCTGGCTCCACCTTCTCGACTGCATTAGAAAGCTATGTAACTACTGTATCCACCATTTCTACAAGTGTGGCATGCCCCTTGCTTTTTCAAGGATTTTCAATTTCTTGGTGTAGCAATGTTCACTAGTGGCCACTTCAAACATTTGATCAATTTCATCAGCCTCAAGTTTAATGTCAAACAAACGAATATAGACATAACCCATATGTTCTTCTATGGGATTTGCTTCACCTTCAAAAGTGATCTTATACCCTTCACTATCTTCTAAATCTGATGCTGGCTCATCCCCTTCCATGTGAATCATGAGTGTTGACTGAATTGCATCGGTAAGGTCAATCATCGGGTCATCTTCGTCAATTGCATACACAGAATACCCTCCACATCTCTGGGTCAATAATATCCAGACTCACCATCTTCGTTATTGTCCCAAGGTCCCTGGTAGTCATCCCAGTCTTGGTACTCATCATCACCTTGAGAATTAGAGTCATCCTCATCTTTATCTTCTTTGCTCTCGTCCTCGTCCTCATCGTTGTCGTCATCATCCTCTTATTCACTGATTTCTCCCTCACTTTGTTCCTCATTAGATTCCTCCCTATCATCAAATTCTCCTACATCCAAACATTCGTAGTATTCAGAGCGTATGGACCGAAAGATTTCCAGAGGGCCAGACTTGACCTTATTAGCTCGCAGACGGATTAGGCCAGACTCATCATCTTCAATGTCACTCTCGATGTGGATTAGGGAAGTGTGTTCTTTGATTTGTTCCTTTATTTCCATTGCCATTATTGCTCTAAGGAGGTCACCTATAACTTCTTCAATTGTCTCCAGATTGTCCTCCTAAGGCACGGTGGGCTGATCTTCCCTTAAGACATTCACTAAACCCATTGATGAAGTCATCTTTGGTGAATCTGGTAAGGTGAGTATGTCTTTTCAACTGTATCCGCCAACCCATCCTTCCTTCGGATTATCCACCGATCCTTGGGAATGGGTCTGATATGAAGGTGATGAAGTATATGAAACGGGATGGTATGAAGGTGATGTGATGTGAGAGGTAGGATATGAAGATTGGGGGTGATAAGATGAGAAAATTCTTTTTCTTTAATGGTGTGGTAAAGGAGGATGCTATGGTAAAGGCTGATGGTACGGTGGAGGATGTTGGTATGGCGGAAGTTGATAGTATGGTGGAGGTTGAAGGTATAGTATGGGTTGAAAGTATGGTATGGTGGATCCTCCTATTGATAATGAAGGAGGGATAATGGATGTTTGCTCTTCTGATTCTTCTTCTGATGACTCTTCTCTTTTGGGAGCCTTCATGACCTTGGCCCTTTGACTCATGACTTTCCTATAAGCACGGGCATTCAGGTGATTCTTCTAAGCTCTAGGTGTGATGAGTTGAGTGGGGTCACTCTCAGTTGACTCTTCATTTAGGTTGTTCACGTGATCATAGAACATGGGATGAGAAAAATGTTTATCTGACTGATATATGTGAATAGCCCTTTGGAAGGAGTTATATTCTTTTTGAGAAGTATCCTTAACGAGACCACTGATGTGCCTTACTAATTCTGGAGGGAGGGACAATCTCTGCACAAGCTGGAACTTCTTTCTCCACTCATCATGCCTCTCCTCATGGTACTTCTTAGAATCTCTAATAAAATAGGTTGGATCGAAGAATCGAGGATCTCAATTATGCCAATCATCTATTGTTGCTAGCATGTCGACAGTTCTATGGTTTGGAGTGGATTGATGTTAACATTAGGAGATTGCTTGACCTTGACTTCAATAGTTCCGTTGTCTACCAGATCTTAGATTACATGTAGAAGACCTAGGCACCTTTCTTTGGTGCCCTTTCTGAGTATGGTAGGCACAATATTTGTGATCCCTATATCAAGCTAGAGGAGGATTACTGATTACTTTTGGAGCCACTATCCCTAGTAATCCTTGCTTCTTTAGTTTCTCATACACTACTGTTAGGCATTCCCAAATCAATAGCCTTATGAGTAGAAGTATTTGCTTATATCACAAATGGTGATGAAGACGTGACAGGTGAGACTAACTGTTAGACCGCACCTACCACATTGGTTTAGGGACCCTTTCCCTGTCCAACTCTGGTGTTCTTTCCTACATCTTAGGAGGATCCTTGATATTGAGCACCTCTTAGGATTCGATATTCCACATGTGTCACGGTGGCTATCAAGGCATCAAAAGTTTACATATGTTGGTAGTAAAGAACATCATAATAAGGCTTAGACAAGTTTTCAATCAACATTTCTACTTGCTTTGCTTCTGAAGGCCGATCTGCCATCTTGGCAGCCTTATCTTTAAATTGCATTAAGAAGGTGGTGAATTCTTCTCTAGGTTGTTATCTCAACCTCTTAAGCTTCCGATGCTTCACATCTACTTCAATGTTGTATGAGTACTACTTAGTGAAGGCTTTCATCACTGTTGTCCAATTTTGGGTTTGGGATGATTCCAACTGTGTGAGCCACCTTAGTGTTCGTCCTGATAGGGTTAACATAAAGGCTTACCCCATCTGGTTATCAGTAAGCTACCATGATTTGGCGATGCTGAGAAAGACTTTGTGATGAGCCTTAGGGTTCCCTAACCCATCAAACCTGTCGGTCTATCACTTGAATTTCTCGGGAATTCTTGCCCCGGAGAAGAAAATCATCTCATTGGACTCCACCACTTGGGTTTTCGAATTCTTCCCGATTCGGATCAGGTTCTCTAACTTTTCCAACTATTCTCTAATTCTTCTTTCCCTTTCTGTCTCTGGAGGTTCCATTCGGACATGTGATGTGAACTCCTCTTCCTCATCTTCAATCACTACCCTGGGAGGAGAGACCTTGGAATAGGTTCCCCATTGACCAATTGGACGGGTATGTCAAACTCCTTTCTGACCGATTGGCCTGGTGTTTGAGATTTAAAATGTAACCGCAAGCGTACGCATCAGTGTAGCTACGGGTCGAACACAGGGAGAGCAGCCACTTTATTTTTTTATTTCTTTTAATAATGCGAAAGTGAACCGATTAATGGTTGTGATCTAATTCTAATTACCGTCCTAAACATATGTATCTAAAATAACGTCCTAACCATTCGTCATCTAAGAATTTAAAGACGCAAGCCACGCAATTAAAATTAAATAAATAAATAACTGAAAATAAACAACCCACGCAATTA
>NC_056561.1:13925840-13984117 GCF_013358625.1 Macadamia integrifolia
AAATAAAAGCAATAAATTGATGGTTCTATGGCTAGGAGGGGCAAAGCCAACACATACACTAGCCATGAACCTTGGGGGAAAGGGATAGCAATAATGTAACGACTGAAATTAAAATCCTAAATTAAGAAAGAAAGGGTAGTCAGAAGAGGGAATGAGAGGGGGGAGAGAAGACTACTGAAGGAGCCTACTTACTTGAATCAATGCTTGAACTTAAAAGCTTGGGTGATTTGAGATACTACCAGTACTAAAAATCAGATCTAGAATAAACAAAATCTGAAATTTCTAGTACTAGAGAAAACAAATCTTGAAAAGAAAAATTGAACTTGAAAAAAAAAAAAGATGCTCCACGGCTCATGATCTTGTCACCTAGATCTAAGCCTAGAACTATAAATTTCAAATTACAACTTGAATTTCTTAAACAATAAAAATAAAAAACTGAATCAAAAACAAAAGTGCTTGCATTAATTGAATAAAAGTTACTTACAAAAGTGTTTAAGGCATAAACCTAGAACTAGAGCTAGAGAAAGAGATAAAGCAACTAAAAAAAAAAAACCTAGAAGTAGAATGAAGTGTCTCCCATCCTCTTACATGAGTTGTATTTATAGGGAATAGGGAGGTAGGGTAACAAATTTCTCTTTCCTAAAAGGGAGAAACCCACAATTGATAGTGAGATCTTTTGAGACTAAAAGTGTTAAGGTGGAGGAGAGAGAAGAGAAAAATTTTCTATAATTTTTTTTTGCTTATTTTCTTTCTCTTTTTTTTTTAATTTATTTATCTTCTTTTTCTCCCTCCACGCGACGATTTTTCTTCTTGCTTTGTGTGATTTGGACAATTTTTTTGTGATGATGTGGAGGAGAGAGAAGATTTGGACAAGATTTATTTCTCTATTTTTTTTTTCTTTCCTTTTTTTTTTCTTCTCTTCTTACGCAGGAACCCCTTCCACAATTTTCCTTGCTTCTAATTTGATGTGAAAATTCCCTCCATGCCTTTAGTGCTTTAAGTGAGTGAAAAGTAGGAAATCTTTAATAAAATTCTCCAAAAAAAGACAACCATGAAATTCGAACTTGAGACCTCCTGGTGAGCAAGGGAATTTTGTACACCATAACTGTGATACCCTACTTTTTAAACCTGGTTTAATTACACGGTTGATCCGGTTTAACCATGCAGGACCCGAACCAGAGGGGGTTAAGGCGGGTTCCTTATAGACCATGATGGCAAGGGTGACTTTGAACACAGGTTGGCCAGACAAGTCTGAGTCAGTGCCAGAGGAGACGGGTGTACACAAGCCGTGCACATGCACATATTATAAGGCCATGTATGGGTAATGCCAGTATGTAGCCATATCCTAAAGTGCATACGTAGAATATACCTTGCGCCGAGAGTGAGATACACGTCGAGAGTCGAATTCCATCAAAATCCCACTTGTTGGTAAATTTTTGGCTCTCAGGTAGGCGATCACAGGTGGGCACATCCGCCCATCTGAGTGACCCACCCATGTGGTTACTAGTTGTTTTCAAAAGTATAAATATCATTATTGTGTTTTTCATTTTCTCATTTATTACATTAAGGAGTTTGGTGAGAAGAGTAAAGAGGAGAGAGAAAAGAAGGGAGAAAAGAGAATAGAGAAGAAGAAAGGGGAAGGAAGAGGAGGAAGGAAAGGATTTAAGTGGCGCCAAGGTTTGATCTTTCCATTTCGATCCTGGAAGAGTGATCCCTAATGCGAGAGCTACGATTAGAGGTGAGCAAAGGCTATGCTTCTTAAACTTTCACCAAACCCAAGTACAACCCTTGATTTGGGTAGAGTTCCTTGAGATCTTGTAAATCTCACTTGAGATGATGAATTTAAGGTTTAATAGATGGTCTATGTGTTGATTTTGAAGGATTTGAAGAAGTGTTTACAAGGTTGGAGAAGAATTGGAGATTTCTTGAGCTAAGAGGTGATTTTGGGGTTTTGAAAGAAGTTCTTGAGCAAAGAAGGTAGGATGGCTTTTCAATCCTTAAATCTAACTAAGATCTAGGTTAGAATTATCTTATAAGACCTTGAATGTGTGGAAAATGTGATTGAAAAATCCCCATTTGATTCCCAATAGTTGGGAAAAATTTCAAGGAAGAAGGCAAGTTTCCGCCCTCTCAGGTGGGTCGGGACCGGTGGACTGAACAGCCCGCCTGAGGGCACCCGCCTGAGAGGGCAGGCCCTCGGTCCCCACTGATGGGCAGACCGGTGGGCTGACCGGCGGGTCATCGGCCCATCGGAGATGACCAACGGGCCGATCCTCCCACCTGAGAAGATCGGTGGGCCGTGATAGATGGGTCTCCGACGAGCCGACTAGCCCACCTGAGAAGATCGGTGGGCCGTGACAGATGGGCTGTCCGACCCACCCGAGAGGCCCCCAACGTGAGTTTTGTGTCCGAATGGAACCAAAACGGACCTGCAACCTTCTTTTATGATTCTAAACATGATTTAATCATCAAATCTTGTTAGTTTTGACCCCAAGGTGGTTAAATGCTAACCCCCTTCACTTATGATAGGTTCACAAAAATTTACGTTTCTCACGCCGGATCTCACCTATACCGGGCGTGAGTCTTTGTGCACAACAAGTAAGTTGGGAGAGGATGTTTGGCTTTCTTTTAAGGCTTGTTGTGCATCATTCAATTGTATCTAGATTAGCCATGTCATCATGTAAATTATGTGTAGCTTAGTCATCCTCATATGATTATGACATGCGTTTGGTGTTTTACTTTCTCAATGCTAAATGATTGATGTGCTTATGTGATGAATGATGGGATCACTGTGCATAATGCATTATTAGACTAGATGCCATAGTCGGCTTGGAAACGACTACATTAGTGGCCCGTGGAATGAGACGTGGTGGCACTATGCAATCGTACTATGTCATATAGAAGCATACGGTTTAGGATTATCATCTTCCCATGCTACGATCCTTCCCAACAGGGGTTGAGGTGTTGGGTTATCATTTGGGGGGAAGCAGTGGTCAGGGGTGTCGGTCACTGTGGCGGTTAGACATACGCCCGACTGGTCATTAGGACAGTCGGCAACCTCGGTGGTATATTCAAGAGGGCCAATCGTACTGCTTTTAAATTACTGGAGTCAACACCTTTACTTTCTGTCATTTACTTTTATGTTGAGAGCCGGTAGTCGCTATGCTTTACTTTTTCGAGTACTCACGGTGGGCCTTCTCCGATAGCCCTATGGGCGTATCGCGGGATGGAGTTCACGGCTTGTACCTAGAGTATACGCGCACTGTGGTTGTAGTAGCACCAAATCAAAGACTTAGTAATGTTGTTTTGGTGGATGAGATTTAAAATGAATTACATAGCATATAGTGCATATGGATGTGATTGTTGTGTGGATTGTTGTGTGGTCCTTCTTTTCACTTACTGAGCTAGTGAGCTCATCCCACATGTACACCTCTTTTAGATGATTTTGCAGGTCACCCGCCTGAAGATCAAGGGTTGGGCCCCACGGTTGAGTTCCCCGATGAGGATTGGTGGGTCCCTAAGGTATATAAGCACGATACGGATTGCACGTGCGAGGACTGTGCTACGGGACCGCAGTATTAACGTCGTACAAAGTTTTACTTTTTGATTCCTTTGATGACCCCTTTTTGTGTACTTGATACGTGAATTGTTATTCTTTTTGTGTAAATATCATGCCTGCGGGCCCATATGTATTTATCTATATACTACAATTTGGGTATCAAGTATATTGGGGGTATTTACAGGTAAATTAAGTCTTCTGCAACGTCTATCTTAGATGTGTGTATGCTGTGGTTGGATACTGTATTAGATGATCCTGGCAGGTTTGTGTTAACCGGAGTTAACCCGGTCACCAATCCGGTTCTGTGTGAACGGGGTGTGACAACGGTGGTATCAGAGTGTGATGCTCTATCCACTCACATCATACCATTTACACCTCACAGAATCTATAATAGGAAATGGGATTGGGTAAATGTAAAAACTTTAAAGAGTTAAAAGCCAAAAAAAAAAAATGGTTGCATTTAATTATTGTATTTCATGGCATGCATTAGAGAAAGTTTGCTTGGAATAAATAAAACGTTAGTTATTTGATTTCATAACCCATCGAGTATGGATTTAACAAAATTTTGGCAGCATAACGACGCTAAAACAAGATTTTTCAAATTTTTCATACATAAGCACCCGATAGACAATATATATATATATATATATATACAAATAAGCATAATCGATAGAGGCAAACTAACGTTGTTACAACCGAATTACAATAATTTATCAAGCATACAAAACTAACCACAAGTCACCAAAAACATCATAACACCATAGTAGCAAGTCCAATTACAAAGAAAAGTACAAAAAAAATATAAATAATAATGTAAACAACATAGAGACAAATAAAAAGCTGATTTAGACGGGCGAGCTAAGTCCTCAGAGACCCTCGTCATCGTCTAACTCTACTACTCCATCCCTCTTAGGCGTCGATCTAACATTGAGCTGATGGTCGTAGTAATCAAACCTTGAGTTCACTAGTTGTACATCCCTCCGGAGTCGGGAAAAATCCACTGAAATAGCGTTGGCCGTTGTGTCCAAATCCTCGCCCAATCTTAGGAAGGAACTCTCTAATGTAGCCTGCCTTTCTAAGATATTTTCCTCTCTAGTAGCACTCTCATCTAGTTTTCTCAGAAGCTGATCTTGCCCATCTTTCAAGGCCCTCATAGTAGTCATCATACTCTCAAAGTCAAATGCACCACTCTCAGGTGGCGGGGCTCTATACTGTGGGCCTGCAGCCCTCGCAAAGTCAGGATCAACATCTCTCGAATCAAGAGGCTCCTCCTCGAATTGAGGAACATAATCCTCATCCTCCTCACTAATTTCCTCCTCCTCCATGGGGACATCCTCCCTATGGGCATTCCCCCTGTCCCTGCCTCTTTGAGCTCCTGCTCCCTGAGGTACATCCATAAGAGCTTAGAGACCCATCCTTTGTAGGTTTCCTCTGTCAAATTTGTCCCCTGGAGTCTTTCCCTCCTCACCACTCTAGTCCACCCCAAAGAACTCAAATATCCTGGTGAGGGTCCTACTATATGGGAAACCTCAGTCCTCAGGGTGTGTGGTATGATGCTCTATAGTCTTTAGCATAATGTAGGGCAAGCATAAGTGCTCGGCACCTCCCTCCAAGGCCTTATATATGCAGAAGGCTATGTAGGCCGCCATGAAGCCTACTTGGTTACGGTGACCTCCTCTAGGGAGTAAATTAAACTGAACCAAGCGAGCAAATACATGAGCCTCCGGGTAAAATGTCGTCTCAGAATCCGGACGTACCTTGCTGCCAGAAATGGTCTCGAAAATGTGGTCCTGCGTCTCTGAACTTAAGGATGGGCCCACAGGCTTACTCCTTGGAGGATTGTAGAATTGATGCCCAACTGATAAAATATCTAAAATACTAGCAAAGGTGTCCACAGTCAAGCAAATGTTCACCCCCTTCACCATGCTGGTGATTGAGTACTCCCCATACTGGTAAGAGACATCCAAATTACAGTAGAATCTTCGAACCAGTTGTTCATAGCATGGACGATCGATGTTAAGGATGGACTGCCAACCTAGTCCAGTAAATCTCTCTTGAAGTTTAATCTTGTTGAAATCACTAATTGCCACGGTCTTCTCCATCATCACAGACCTCTTTAGAAAGGCCTGCCAATTAGTTTCCACCTTCAACTCCGAAAGAATCCCTCATCATAGTCTAAAGGATCGATGGGGGCGTGTCCTCGTTGCCTTATGCGAAGGACTGGGGAATTAGTCCCTAAACTTTTTCGTTTAGAAGTAGTGGCCCTACGTCGATTGGAAGAGGATGCGGGTTCCTTGCCCTTACGAGAAGACATCCTAGCAAGAAAAGAGAAGGAATAATAATAAGTAAGGAGGTTGCATAACAAGGGAAGCAAATAGGTGGGTGAGCAAGCATATGTAAATGCACCTAAATACATGATGTGGATTATTATAGAAAGATAAGTGGATAAACCATGGAGAAATGAAGAGGAGGAAACCCCCAAAACATGACATCCACTAGCATGTTGCAAAATAGAAAAGTAACAAAGGAGTATAAAGCATGGCAAGTGAGAAGTAATGGAAAGCCTCATGAGAATTTCCTCAAGTGGGTTAATTGGTGTCAAATAATGGAAAACCCCAAATTCAATGTGCAAGTTCAATCCAAAATCCCATAATGATATAGAACTTGAAGCTTACATGTCAATGATAGTAATACCTATCATTATACAATCAAGAATATGCAAAGAAATTTTCTATTATGACATTGGGATGCAAGGAATGAGAGAGATTCAAAGTCGTTCACAAGTGTGGATTCAAAATGTAAGACAAACATCATTGCACCAACAATTAATGGTAAGTGATTCAAAGTTATTCACAAGTATAGAATGATGTGAAGAGAATCATAGAAACCCAAATTTTTTTTTCAAGAAACTCACTACAAAAGAGATGGATTTTCATGGGAAAGAGATGGGATTGCAAGCATATACAAGTTTCCATGATCTCTCCAACTTTGTGAGTGCAAATCAAGGATAAGAAATCTCAATGAGTTATTAGTTGGGGAGAAAAGGGTAGAGATAGAGAAAACCCCAAATTGAAAAAATTAGGGCATGGTTTGGGATTTTCTCTCATAGATTGGGTAGTAAAGCCCAAAACTATGAATGAATCACAAAGAAAGTATCATATTTTCATGGAATGATTGTTCTATGGAAGGAAACATGAAAAAGTTCAAGTTTTTGGGAGTATAAATGGATTCAACCTCCAAAATGCATGTTCTAAGAAGGGAAATGGAGAAGGGACTTACTTGAGAGTGAGAGGAGCTTGGATCTTCCAAAATTCGTGAAATCGTTGAGTGAAAACGCGAGTGGATATGCCAAGAACCCTCCAAAAATCGCCCTGAGTGAGCAAAGGGGAAGAAATGGGAGAAAGAGGAGGAAAATAGGGTCTTAAAAAGCCCCTGTGAGTATTCGTCTCGGGTTGGATCGGCGGGCCCGACCCGAGTTGCCGCCGGTGGTAGCCCATCGGTTGGGAGAAACACAAAAAAGGGGGGGGGGAGATTACTATATATATAATATTGATATGTAATAAGAAAAAAAAAGGGAGGAGTCGAGTGGGACCATCGTCCTACTTGTCGAAGCACTAGCACCATATTTTCGGGATTTGGCTGTGGCTAGTTGCAAGACATCATACACTATAATACCCCGTGTGTTGGTATATGATTGTGTGCCGATGTAAATTCTAAGGTACTTAACCAATATTTGTGTATGGTATGTTCCAGGTGCAAGGACACGATGGTATGTACTAGATCCGGTAGCAATGCACGAGGCACCTCACGTGGTCCTCGTCCGGTCGGTCGACCACCAAATCCTAGAAGGTACCGCTCTGTGGGGCAAACCCCACTCCCACTACCTCAAGAAACCTTGGATCATGATGTGGCACAAAGGGACCCATCTGTGACTACACTTCCGGATCCTCCACCGGTCATCACTCCGGGTGATGTTGCAACCATAATCTAGTAGTCACAACAAGCCTTCCAGCAACAAATGCTCCAGCAGCAGCAGACATTTATGGCTGCTATACACCAACAGTTAGACCTTCCTCAACCCAGTCAACATCCCCAGATAATGACTCCACAAGACCCACCTGTAGGGTCTGATATGGGGCCACAAGCTGGAGGTATGCCTCCAATCCCGCCACTCAGCATTCCTCCGTATATGGTGCCCCCTCCATACCCTTATTATACGGCGTATGCACCCAATTACCCGCCGATGAATAATACGTCAAAGGTAGTAGAATCCTTCAAGAGGAATTTACCACCTATATTCTCTAAGGTGGGAAGTGATCCTCTAGAGCCGGACCAGTGGATCCAAGAGCTGGAAAAGATATTTGAGGTAATTGAGTGCACTGAGGCACAGAAGCTTATTTGTGCGGGGCTACAACTCCATAATGAAGCCAACTCTTAGTGGCAAGCCTCTAAGCCTATATTATTGGCCGCAATCCGGAACCCACATGGGGGCAGTTCAAGGAGCTGTTTTTGGCCAACCATTACCCTCGTAGCTTCAGAGACCATAAAGAGACGGAATTCATGGCCTTAACTCAAGGGAATAAGACTATCCTTAAGTATCAATAGCAGTTTGAAAGCTTGTTCCATTTTGCCCCTAGGCATATGAGGTCAGCTGAAGAAAAGGTTACAAGATTTCTGAAATGATTAAAGGCATCTATTGGGTCAGTGCTTGAGGTCTTAGATTTGACAGATTATGGCCAGATTGTGCAAAAGGCTAAAACCATGGAATATAAGCAGAAGGGAGAACAGTCCCTCACACCTGGATTGTGGAAGAGGACTAATCCATTTCCGGACATGGGCAACTCATCCAAGGTATACCGTGGGTCGTATAGTTCTGGGCCTACATACAGACAACCCTACAAGCCATCTGACTACCTTCCTCGACCAGCTGGTGGTCCGGGCTCTACATCTTTCTGCCCAAACACCAGTACGGTGCCTACAGTCACAAGGCCACCTCGTCCCCCGTCTACGTCAGGTCAGGTACAAAGGGGCCCTGCCCCAGTCTCGACGTCATAGATCCGTTGCTTTAATTGCCACTCCTATGGACATTATGCTAAAGACTGTCGGGTCAGACCAACCTTACCATCCAGTCATGATGGCAAGGGTGACTTTGAACACAGATTGCCCAGACAAGTCCGAGTCAGCGCCAGAGGAGACAGGTGTACCCAAGTTGTGCACATGCACGTATCATAAGGCCATATATGGGTAATGCCGGTATATAGCCGTATCCTAAAGTGCATACGTAGAATATACCTTGTGCCGAGAGTGAGATACATGCCGAGAGTCGAATTCCATCAAAATCCCACTTGTTGGTAAATTTTTGGCTCTCAGGTGGGCGGTCACAGGCGGGCACATCCGCCCACCTGAGTGACCCACCCATGTGGTTACTAGTTGTTTTCAAAAGTATAAATAGCATTATTGTATTTTTCATTTTCTCATTTATTACATTAAGGAGTTTGGTGAGAAGAGTAAAGAGGAGAGAGAAAAGAAGGGAGAAAAGAGAACGAAGAAGTAGAAAGCGGAGAAAAGAGAACGAAGAAGTAGAAAGCGGAAGGAAGAGGAGGAAGGAAAGGATTTAAGTGGCGCCAAGGTTTGATCTTCCCATTTCGACGCGGAAAGAGTGATCCCCAATGCGAGAGTTACGATTAGAGGTGAGCAAAGGCTATGCTTCTTAAACTTTCACCAAACCCAAGTAAAACCCTTGATTTGGGTAGAGTTCCTTGAGATCTTGTAAATCCCACTTGAGATGGTGAATCTAAGGTTTAATAGATGGTCTATGTGTTGATTTTGAAGGACTTGAAGAAGTGTTTACAAGGTTGGAGAAGCATTGGTATTTTCATGAGCTAAGAAGTGATTTTAGGGTTTTGAAAGAAGTTCTTGAGCAAAGAAGGTAGGATGGCTTTTCAATCCTTAAATCTAACTTAGATCTAGGTTAAAATCATCTTATAAGACCTTGAATGTGTGGAAAATGTGATTGGAAAAGCTCCATTTGATTTTCCAAAAGTTGGAAAAAGTTTCAAGGCAGAAGGCAAGTTTCTACCCTCTCAGGTGGGCCGGGAACAGTGGGCCGGACAGCCCGCCTGAGGGCACCCGCCTGAGAGGGCAGGCCCTCGGTCCCCACCCGCGGGCCAATCAGTGGGCTGACCGATGGGTCATTGGCCCGCCTAAGATGATCGGCGGGCTGATCGACGAGCTAACCCGCCCACCTGAGAAGACCGGTGGGCCGTGACAGGTGGGCTGTCCGACCCACCCGAGAAGCCCCCAACATGATTTTTGTGTCCGAATGGACCCAAAATGGACGTGCAACCTTCTTTTATGATTCTAAACATGCTTTAACCACCAAATCTTGTTAGTTTTGACCCCAAGGTGGTGAAATGCTAACCCCCTTCACTTATGATAGGTTCACAAAAATTTACGTTTCTCACACCGGATCTCACCCGCACCGGCGTGAGTCTTTGTACACAACAAGTAAGTGGGGAGAGGACGTTTGGCTTTATTCTAAGGCTTGTTGTGCATTATTCAATTGTATCTAGATTAGCCATGTCATCATGTAAATTGTGTGTAGCTTAGTCATCCTCATATGATTATGACATGCTTGTGGTGTTTTACTTTCTCAATGCTAAATGATTGATGTGCTTATATGATGAATGATGGGATCACTGTGCATGATGCATTATTAGACTAGATGTCGTAGTCGGCTTGGAAACGACTGCATTGGTGGCCCGTGGAATGGGACACGATGGCACTATGCAATCGTACTATGTCATATAAGAGCATACGGTTTATGATTATCATCTTTCCGTGCTACGATCCTTCCCAATAGGGGTTGAGGTGTTGGGTTATCACTTAAGGGGAAGTAGTGGTCGTAGGTTTCAGGTCACTGTGGCGGTTAGACATACGCCCGACTAGTCATTAGGACAGTCGACAACCTCAGTGGTATATTCAAGAGGGCCAATCGTACTGCTTTTAAATTACTGGAGTCAACACCTTTACTTTTTGTCATTTACTTTTATGTTTAGAGCCGGTAGTCAGCATGCTTTACTTTTCTGAGTACTCACAGTGGGCCTTCTCCGATAGCCCTATAGGCGTATCGCAGGATGGAGTTCGCAGCTCGTACCAGGAGCATACGCGCACAGTGGTTGTAGTAGCACCAAACCAAAGACTTAGTAATGTTGTTTAGGTGGATGAGATTTAAAATGAATTGCATAGCATATAGTGCATATGGATGTGATTGTTGTGTGGATTGTTGTGTGGTCCTTTTCACTTACTGAGCTAGTGAGCTCATCCCACATGTACACCTCTTTTAGATAATTTTGCAAGTCATCCGCCTGAAGATCAAGGGTCGGGCCCCACGGTTGAGTTCCCCGATGAGGATTGGTGGGTCTTCGAGGTGTATGAGCACGATACGAATTGCATATGCGAGGGTTGTGCTGTGGGACCGCAGTATTGGTGCCGTGTAGGGTTATACTTTTTTATTCTTTTGATGACCTCTTTTTGTGTACTTGATACGTGAATTGTTATTCTTTTTGTGTAAGTATCATGCCTACGGGCCCACATGTATTTATCTATATACTACAATTTGGGTATCAAGTATATTGGGGATATTTACAGGTAAATTAAGTCTTCCGCTGAACTTTTAAACGTCTATCTTAGATGTGTGTATGTTGTGGTTGGGTACTGTATCAGATGATCCTAACAGGTTTGGGTTAACTGGAGTTAACTCGATCACCAGTCTGGTTCTGTGTGAACGGGGTGTGACAATAGCTCACCAACTACACTAGGTAGTTGTTATTGGAGAGATATGACGCCCGATAATGCTTAAAGCCTTTAAAATACAAAACCTGCAAAAAGAGAGTAAAAACGAAGGTAGCTCCATTCTAAATATATAAAATGCATGTTTTATTACCCTAGATATCACACATAAATGTGCTCATCACTTACCCACTGTTATTTACGTGATAAGAACTCCACCAAAGCCTACTACCACCTAGGCTAGGAGTAGCCGGCTAGTCTATGGGAGTGTCTAGAGGTGTAAACGGGGTGCCATGGAGTAGAACAAGGTGACACATGTCCTGTTACCTACACTAATGGGGTGATATAGGGGGGTCCGTGTAAACCCTTACACAATCCGTGTAAGGCCTTACTCGGATTTGTGGGGGGCTTACATGGATTTGGCCCTCCTGTCATGGCCTCGATCTTTTAACACCCTTGCCCCTCCTCCTCTCTTATAAATAGTGACCCCTGGGTCACTGTAAAAGCTTGGCAGAAAACAACAGGCAGAAAACAACAGAGAGAAAAATCCCTGAGAAAAATCCCTAAAGAAAACATTGTTCCACAAGAGAGAAGAAAAGGAGAGAGAGAGAGAGAGAGAGAGAGAGAGAGAGAGAGAAGAAAGAAAAGAGTATAAGAATCCTAGGCTAGCTGAAGTTGATTGTCTCACTGCTGGAAGCCCAGGTTGTCCATATCAGGTTAGTGTTGAACTCCTGTTCAAGTTTTTTTTTATTTATATTCAATACTTTTATTATGGCTCGGAAGCCCTACCCAAAATTCCCGAGCTGATTCCAACCCTAGAATATATGGCATGGAAGCTCTGCCCAAAATTCCTGAGCTAATTCCAACCAATACGGCACAAAAACTTTGCCCAAAATTCTTGAGCCGATTCCAACCCTAGAAGTATGGCACGGAAGCTCTGCCTAAAATTCTCAAGCTGATTCCAACAAATACGGCGCGGAAGCTCTGAATGAAATTTCCAGAGTTGATTCCAACCCTAGGATTATGATGCAAAAGCCCTACCCAAATTTCTAGAGTTAATTCTGATTCTAGAAATATAGTATGGAAGCCCCATTCAGATTCCCAAAAACCAGAATCCGTAGTCACACTAGCAAAAAAGCCTTGTCAACTTTCTTTCCCAGGTGCCAGAAGGTTTTAATTTCCCCAAGAAAGAGAGAAAAAAATTGAATCGTTGCCCCTGAGTCAAGAAAAATTATCAAAAAATTCACTATTTTCATCTGTTATTATCATATAGATACTATATTGTAATTTCATTTGCCTCATTTCTGTATATAATGTTTTATGTGTTTATTGCATAAAATAATGATTTACTGTTATAGTTTTATATATTAATTTTAGTATCTGTTCATTAAATGTAATTCGTTTCATCATTTCATGTGTTACCACATGTGTTCCTCACATGAAATAATGATTATGATTTTCCTGTCATAGAGTATTGCATGTGCATGTAGATAAGATAATTACATTTTTTATTATTTTATGTAAATTTCATTATTTCATGTGGAATTCTTTCAAGCATGTTTAGGTATATATGTTTGCATTATTTCATGTAATAGAACTTCTGTGCTAGCTTAGACTGTTAAAATTCTTAGGGAAGAATATACAAAATCTAAGCTTCTGGTAGAAAGACTGAAAATTCCTGGCGAGGTGGTGCCTATCCCACACTCGTAACCTGACACAGACCCCTATCTCTGGAACAAACCAAAGTATGAAGTCAAATTTGGGGGTTCCTTCCTTTCACAGAAATCCAACCCCCTATTCGAGCTTGATCCCTCGATCGAAATTGGGCTCCACCATAGGGTTCTAGGGCATGAATCCTAGATGGCTATTCCAAATATCATGCTTCCCCCATCCCTGTAATAGTCGCCAGACCATGTTTTGGAGACCATTCAGTCCATTCAACGCCTGCTAAGGAGACCAGAGGTGAGAAGGAGGAAAAGAGCAAAAAAAGAGAAGGAAAAAAAAGGTATTTTCCATTACAGTGGTGACTCCACTGGGGACTATCAAACTTTCTATACCAGAAGCTTACAATGAACGCTAGAATTTTCTCCCCCTCATCATCATTGTGTGCAAACATGTTTGTATATTGCTTGCTTACTGCATTATACATCTTGTTCGAAGTGAAATCACTTTACGAGGGTACTCCCTGTAGTGCTTACACCCTCAGGGAAGTCAGTGCACAATATACTAAGTACTCTAAGATCAAATGATGCCCACTTCCTACATAAGAGTGCTTGAAGTGAAATTGGTTGACAAGGATGGTCGTCGATAGTTTGAAACCCTCAGGGTGATAGAACATATCGGGCTATTCTGAGATTAACTAATGGCCACTTTCCACACTACACTTGTGCACGCATTCACTTATGGATACACCTATCCCTGTGATTAGCCGACTGAACCCATGTAATGTCATGGACAATCACCGGCGAAGTCACACCCCTTGATATAGTACCATCTGGTATATCAAAGGAACCACGTACCCATGATTCACTTTCAGTGATAGATGTATCAGTTCTGTCAAGGGTAACCTTGTTCTGTCCTACAGCCTTACCCATTGCATTGCATCATATAGGAATTAGACCATTAAACAACTAGGGTACGTCACAAACTGACTCAGTAATTGTTTGCGGTTCAAGTTATAAGCCTTCTAGCTTGTTTCATCTAGGGTGAGATTTTTCCTGTATATGTTTAAACCTAATGTGTTCTTTGACAATTGGGAATTGAGAGATGCAACTATATCGGTTTTGGTTCATGCAACTATGCTTGTGGGGTGATTCCTGCTTTACCACATTATATTAGCACGTGTTCCAAACTGATAATGTTCTATAGAACCAATCCCAGAGTCAGGAATAATTAGGTATTTTCATGCTATGGGGAGAAACAAAACACCTATGTGAAATCAGCTGCGAGATTGTTCTTGCGTGAACTAACTTGTTTGTTTTTCCACACCATAATTTGTGTTTAAATTGGGCCCTAAAAAAAATATGTGAATACCAACTGAAAATTGGGACAAAGTTAGACACTTATTATTGAGGGGGAGTAATTTTGTGTGTGCATCATAAAAAAAAAATAAAAAAATATAATAAAAATAAAAACAAAAATCTAAAATTTAAATTTCTTGGTTTAGGTCAGGCATGATTCCGCATCAAAAAAATTATCCGCTGTCTGTGTGGACCCATTAAGATAATCGTTTGATCTAAGTCAACCCTGAGAAGTCCTTACCAACAGTGGAACTTATAGTTCAACTCATGCCACCATGTTCACCTACCTCAGCATCGTCTGAATAGTCAGTAAATATGGATCCGTCTAGTGGAAGTCAACCAGATGCCCAAGAGAAAAGGAGAGTGGATATGATGCAGTTAGAGTTAGAAGAATTACACCATTTATTCAACCAGTTTACCAATGCCAAGCAGCCTCAGCAAAAAACTTAACCTATTTTAACCCCAGGAGAACAGGAATGGGCCAAGATGGGGTCCAATGCACCTCGTACCACACTAAGGCAGGTGGTCGAAGATGATGAAGAGGAAATCCAACCAGATCTTCCAATTGAACCCCCTGAAACTGAAAGGGAAAGAAAGATGAGGGAAGAATTAAAAAACTTGAAAAGTTACTGTAGAAGGGGAAGGTCGTAGATGCTCAAGCCACAAAAACTGATGAGATGGTCCTCCTTCCCAGAGTTCGCATTTCAGAGAAATTTAAATGGAACACTGATAAGTTTGATGGCAAAGGTGACTCGAGGGCACACTTGAAGGTCTACATTAATATTTTCAGGTCATGGGGATTTACTAAAGAACAAATGGGGTAAGCATTTTTACTTTTCCTTTCAGGCCCAGCTCTTCGTTGGTTAACTCAGTTGGACCCTTCCCAGACTCAAAATTGGTCAATGATTATGAAAGCATTCACCAAGCAGTACTCTTACAACACTGGACTAGATATAACTCGACTAGAGTTAGAAACTGTTCGACAAGCTCCAGGTGAGGGTTTCACGGAGTTTCTCTTAAGGTTTCGAGATAAGGCAGGTATGATGACCTCTCGACCTACTGAAAAAGAGCAAGTTGAAATGATTCTAGATACCCTGGCAAATCCCTATTATGATGTTTTATACAGTCAGCATATCGAGACATTCTCAGCATTGCTAGCAACAAGGAGAAGAGTTAAAAATTGAATCTTTAGAAAAGCGTAACACTAAAACATTCCCTAGGGTTCCTCAGAGCAAAGTAAGAATATAAGGTATAGTAAAGGACGTAATATAGAGGTGAACACTACAACTACCGCAAGCACCGACCAACAGCCTATAGTGCATGCAGTAACTCTTAAGCCTACTCCAGTTGTTTTTAAGCTAAGTCTTCCAGCTCAAAAAGGTTCAGTACAGAGAAGGCATTTCTCAAATTTGGGGATGCCCTTATCTGTATGTTATGAGAAATTAAGAAAGAAGGCCTCTTAAGTATGACACCTGCCCGTCCAATCAGCAACCCTCCACCTCCTTGGTACAAGGACAATGAATATTGTTCTTTCCATAATCAAAAGGGTCATCTCACCAACCAGTGTATCACCCTGAAGCATGCAATACAAGATTTAATTGAATCAGGGCAGATTGAACTGGAATTGAAGAGCCAGCCAAATGTGACTACCAATCCCTTTCCGAATCATGGAACAGTTGGAATGATACAAAGTGATTCAGATGAGAATGATCATACTCAAAGGATTCAACCCTCACCAAAGAGAGGATGTTTACTGCCTGAGCTTACCAAGCCTTGCTCAAAGCCAAGCATTCAAAAGCAAAAGAAGAAGAGAATTGAAGAAATTCGTTCCTGGGAAGATGAAAGTCTCTCACCCAGCAATCTTACACTTCCTCAGATAGGATCACCTTCATATCACCCAGCATCCTATCCTTCATCACCTTTATATCACCTACCATCACTTTCTCCATCACCTTCATAACACTCAACATCCTATCCTTCATCACCTTCATATCACCCAGCATCATACCTTCCATCATCTTCCTATCACCCACATCCTCCATCACCTTCATATCACCCAGCATCATACAGTCCATCATCTTCCTATCACCCAGCATCCTCCATCACCTTCATATCACCCAATATCACCTTCCTATCACCTGGCATCACATCCTCCATCTCCATCTTACCATCCAACACTAGACTATTATGTCCCAACTCGGGAAGGATTACCATCACCAGTTATTGCCCCATCTTTACCGCCATTTCACCCAGAACCTTGTTATTTTCCAATTCCATATAACCCTTATCCTTATCCATCACCGCCAGAATACTTTCCCATGAATAGATGGTTAGAAGAAGGGATCCAACATCAGTGTTCAGAGGCAAATTGAATAGAACTTCTTGGACTGATATGTTAATGGATCTAGATACTCCCACTCACTCCTCTACCGGATCGGTGAATCTCATAGATAGGGAAGAAGAGTCCCAGATTGACCCTACAACTCTCATTATACCAACAATAGAAGATGTCATGCCATACTTGATCAGGACAATGGTGGCATTGACTATTGGAGAAATGATTTTTGAGGAAATATACCTAATCCATATAGGTGGAGAGAGTGACAGTGATGACAGTGGTACTGAAACAGTGAATGCTATTGGAGGAAATATGCTCGATGTGGATTCAAAAGATATCATTCTCCCAATTTTCCCTTCTAATGATGATTCAGAGGAAGAAGAAGACGGGGATGAGGATCACTTAATCCATATAGGTGGAGAGAGTGACAATGATGCTGAAGAAATTTGTGAAATAGTGAATGCTATTAAAGGAAACGTGCCTGATGTAGATCCAATATATATCATTCGCCCAATCTTTCCCTCTAACGATGATTCAGAGGAGGAAAAGACAGGGATGAGGATATAGAAGGTGATCAAGAATCAGGAAATGAAGATCTAGAAGGATATCTTGTAAGGAGAAGATGAAGAAGAAGGTCAACAATCAAAAAATGAAGATCTAGAGGAAGATTTTGTTAAAGAAAGTGAAGATAATCAAGAGTCAGAAAGTGCATATTTTGAAATTGAGTTTGAAGAGGAAAGTGAAGAAGAGAATCCCTCCTACGACAATGTGCTCTGCGTACTGAATCAAATGTGTGAAGATATGTTAGTAACTGAGAAAATGTTGAGGAAAGTGGCAGTCCGGCAAGAAACTGTCAAAGAAGTTTGTGAAAATCTTAAGGTTAATTTCGAGGATGAATCATTTGTCAAATGCCTTATTCTGCATCTGAATAACATTATTCAAATAGTTAAAGCTCAGACTATCGACATTTCGGGGTCCTCCAAGTCCACTATCTGCATATGAAGAAGGGATTGAAGAACCTATGGTAGGCATGATTGATGATATAAACAAGGAAGATGAGAGTAAATACCCATATAATATTCTCATCAAAGAGAGGCCTGAAAGATCTAAGAAAGTGATGGCCACTAGAAGTGGGAAAGACTACAAAGTCAAGGGGTTGATAGTGGAACAACCAATTGTCACGGAGATAGGGCAGTGTAGTAGACAGCCACAACCTGAGAATCATGTATTAATCCAGTTGAAGAAGGTGCAGTCCAATGTCTCCATTTTCAGGGTTGTTAATGGCATCTCCTGCCTATAGGGAAGCTGTAGTGAAGTTCCCCACCAGTGTGCAAATACCTATAGAGATGGATCCATCATGATTATCTCAGATTGTGGGAGCCACGTATGCTATTCAGGCATTGATGTTCTCTGATATAGACTTACCTTCAGAAGGTATCAAGAATACCAGAGCTCTGTACATCACTGTGGAATGCAATTTGAATACAGTGCCTCAGCTCCTTATTGATAATGGATCAGATATGAATGTTCTACCCTTGAGGGTTGCCATATGTATAGGCTTTAATCCAGATCAATTCAAACCCTCAGCTCAGATCATTAAGGCTTACAACAACACCAGAAGAAATGTTGTCAGAATTCTCACAACAATTGTGATAATAGGGCCAGCCGAGTTCTGTGTTAAATTCCAAGTGATAGATATCCCAGCCTCCTTTAACATGCTTCTAGGTCGTCTGTGGCTTCATAAAGTAGGGGCAGTGTCATCTACTCTACACTAGAAAGTAAAATTTATCTATGATGAGAAGGTAATTACTATTTCTAGAGATCCTCAGTTAGTCAACACATTGGCTAACATTGAAGTTGGAAAAACTTAAGAACAGGAGGTGCGTCTGAGTGGCTTTGAACTAGAAAAAGTTTGTGCTTCTGTTATTGAAGACCCAATGAAGGAGAACGTTCTAATGTCCTATGAGGGCATGTGGAATACCACTGTTGGTCGAATGATGAAGCAGATGCATTATTTTCCTGGAATGGGATTGGGAAAATACCAGCAAGGACCCACGAGGTTTCCTGAATTCCCTCATGCTACAGGAATGCGTGGTTTAGGGTTTTTTAAAAAGGAAGAACAAAAGATGTTAGAAGATATAAGGAGAGGCCGAGGTGGAGCAAGAGCCTATCGAGGGTTTGAGAATAAAAAAATGCTTGTAATGGAAAGAAAGGAATCCTCTTGCAAGAAAAGGATTGTAAATTATCTTACCTTAGAAAGGTACTTTGTAAAGGCAGCATAAGGTTTTCCCAGTTGTGAGGATCTTGACTTTCAACCAAAGAAAGAAGCAAAGAAAGCATATTCTGAGTTTGAAGCCATCTATTAAGATCAAATTGATTGGATCACCTATGAGCTAAAACGTCTACCATTTAAGGAGGATAGTAAAGACAATGGTATCAGTGACATCTTTGAGATAGATGTGATTGCCACAACTGAAGAAGAATCTACAGTTAACCCTGCATCCCTGATTCGATCATCACAGAATCTCAAGCCTCGTCTTACACTGAAAGAAGTTTGGCAGAATAAATTAAGAGCTACCTGGGGTCTTAATATTCCAATCAAGATACGAGTTCACATCTATTCTTACCTACGGAAGATGTATCTGGAGGAGCTGAGAAAGGGGCAATATCGCTCTTTTTGTGGGAGCAGTTCATATGCTAGAAAGAGAAGAGCTAGAAGGATGAATATCTACCCTTACTGTGCTAGAAGCAACTACAATGGTTACATCAGAGATGGAGGTCAATGGTGTGATCGTGGCAAGGGGATTGCCTCACATAAAAGACTTGAGAAGTTAGATTTTCTAGAGTGAGGGCTGAGTAGCCTGGGGCGAGGTGCATCCCTCAAAAGATTTGGGTTTACAGATCATGAGATTGATCAACTTATTTTTATTACAAAAAGTACCAAGAGTAGGCAGGTTGAATCTGAACTCTTTTGCCAAGAGAAACTAGGGCATCTTCAGCTCCATGAAGAAGGTGAAACTAGTGGTATCAATAAAACCCTTGATGTAGATGTTATTGCCACTGAAATGATAGAGGAGGGACCAATGCCATATTTACTAACTCATCCAGCCCGCGAACCACTACTTAATTGGACCAGTGCAGGATATGACTTCAAGTTCACTAAGACTCAGGGTCCAATCAGTTCTAAAATCACCACACAGTACACCGAAGATTCTCTTTCTGTTGACGAGTCTCCTTTTACTTATACTTTTTCTAAATTTCCTTTTGTTAATGAAATTCTGCACTTTTAATATATTGAGTCTGTAGTCTTTCTAGCTGTCAATGAAAATTCTAATTTTGAGTATGATTTGTCTCTTTCTGATGATGATCTTAACAAAATAACTGATGAATATCATGAGTTTTTAAAACAATCTAAAGAAAAAAGAGCTAAACCAATGAGTGTGGACACTCGACTCATTAACTTAGGATCCGATCAATGCCCTAAAGAAATTAAAATTGGTGCAACCCTGAATGAAGAAGAAACCTCTCAAATGGCTAGTTTGTTAAAAGAATTTGCAGAGGTTTTCACTTGGTCTTATGAAGACATGCCTAGTATTGACCCAAAAATAGTGCAGCATCGACTCCCTACGTATCCAGATGCGAGGCCTATCAAACAAAAGGCTAGAAGAATGCGGCCTGAATTGAGTGAAAATATTAGAGAAGAAGTAATTAACAATGGAATGTAGGATTTTTGCAAGTCATAAAATACCCTCATTGGTTGGCCAATATTGTTCCAGTTCTAAAGAAAGATGGAAAAGTCAGAATGTGTGTGGATTTCAGAGATTTGAATAAAGTTAGAATGGATCCTATAAAGTATTTATTCGTAAAGCTTGCACTCACTGGTAGAATGGCAAGGTGGTTGCTATTACTCTCAGAATTTAACATTGCATATGTCAATCAATAGTCTATCAAAGACAGAGCAATTGCGGATCACTTGTCTGCACATCCTACAGAAGATGGAAGATCATTAGACGATGCTTTTCCAGATGAAGAAATCATGGTAGTTGAAGAAGGAAACACTATTAACATATAGCAATTATATTTTGACAGAGCAGCCAATCAAAGAGGGGGTATGGGGCAAGAGTGTTATTCATAATACTCAATGAGCTATATTTTCCTTCATCTTTTTGACTTGATTTTCCATACACCAATAATATTGCTGAATATGAAGCACATGCAATCAGCCTGGAGATAGCTCTGACAATTGGGGTAAAAAGGATCCAAGTGTTGGGTGACTTATCCATTGTAATCTGCCAAACTCAAGGGAAATGGAAGACTAAAGATGAGAAATTGAAGCCTTATCAAGAATATCTGGAGAAGATCTCTAAACACTTTGAAGATATCTCTTTCGAAAACTTCCAGAGAGATAGCAACCGGTTCGCCGATGCTCTTGCAACATTAGCATCAATGGTTGAGTGTAGTCCTATTGCGCAAGACCTTTTCTGGTTGAAAGAAAGGTAAAGCCCATCTATCACGATTCAGTGAATGCCTTGACAACAAATGGAAGATCTTTATTTGCTCCTATTGTGGACTTTATCAAGGAAGGAAAATATCCTATGGAAGCAACATCAGGGGAAAAGAAGTTTCTCAGAAAATCTGCCACCCAATTCACATTACAAGACGATTTGCTGTACAAAAGATCGTTCGATGATATTCATCTATTGAGTGTGGATGAAGAATAGGCATAGATTGTGATAGAAGAAATACATCAAGGTATCTGTGGGCCTCATATGAATGCAAGAATGCTAGCCAAGAAAATCCTGAAATTAGGATATTACTGGTGCACAATGGAGGCAGACTGTGTAGATTTCATTCGGAAGTGCCACAAATGTCAGATATTTGCCAATATCATACATATTCCACCAATGGAATTGCATTCGCTCAATTCCCCTTGGCCATTCTCTACATGGGGTATTGATGTTATAGGAAAAATTACTCCCAAAGCATCAAATGGTCATGAGTTCATATTGATAGCAATTGAATATTTCACCAAATGGGTGGAAGCACAGTCATATTCAGTCCTCACTGCTGCAAAGGTGGCCAAGTTTGTTAAAGAGAACATCATTTGTCAACATGGGATCCCGTAACAACTAATATCTGACCAAGGCACTCATTTTCGAGAACAAGTCGATAAACTTTGCACCAAGTTTGGGATTGGACGGCATAAATCCACCACTTATCATCCACAAACAAATGAAACAGTGGAAGCAGCTAATAAGAATATGAAGGTAATTATCTAGAAGATGGCATATACACATAGAGATTGGGCAGATCACTTACCATATGCACTATGGGCATATAGAACGTTGATTCAAACTTCTACAAGGGTAACTCCGTATTCCCTGGTATACGGAATGGAAGTTGTGTTGCCAATTGAGATAAAAGTCCCCTCTCTTCGAATCCTTATAGAAAGCAAGCTACCAGAAGGAGAATGGGTATAGGCTAAATATGATGACCTTAATCTGTTGGATGAAAAAAGAATGAAAGCCATGGAGAATTTAAAAAAATATTAGTTGAGAATGGCAAGAGCATTCAATAAAAATGTTCGCCCTTGCATTATTGAAGTTGGAGATTTGGTTCTCAGAGAACAAAAAGCACCTACACAAGATCTTCAGGGAAAATTCCGACCAAATTGGAGTGGTCCCTTCACAGTAAAAAAAAAAAGTCTTATCAGGAAAAGCTGTACTACTTATGGAATTGGATGGAGATGAATTGTTAGGTTTGGTTAATATAGATCAACTGAAAAAATATTATGTTTAAATTCAGGGTAACTATTAGAACAATGTTTAACCTGATTCCTCACAATGGATACGTAGGCAAATCGGCATGTTCAAGTGCGGCCTCATCTGTCCCAAACTCTTAAAAAAATAAAAAATAAAAAAATTAGGACATTGATTGAAAAAGAAAAAAAAAGAACAAAAAAAAAAAGATCTGGACTTAACTTGCCTTTCTTATGAAATCTACGCAGACCTTTGGTAGGAGATATTTTGAGGAACACTTTCTCTCTCTCTTGGAACTCCATTTCCTTCCTACGACTATCTGCATAGCTCTTTTGACATGTCTGAGCTACTTTAATTTTTTCTCTAATGATATCAAATTTATCACATGTCATCTGAATCATCTCCGGTCTAAGCATTCGACTTCACCTACTTCGTTTCAGTATAGAGGAGTTCTGCACTTTCTACCATATAATGTCTTATATGGAGCCATCCCAATTGTAGCTTGGTAGCTATTGTTGTAAGACAAATCCATAAAAGGTATATATTCCTCCCAACTGCCACTCATTTCCATGGCACAGGCTCGAAGCATATCTTCTAATATCTGTATTGTCCGCTCAGACTATCCATATGTCTATAAATAGAAGGCCGTACTCAGGTTCAATTGTGATCCCAAGGCTTGTTGGAAGCTTTTCCAGAATCTAAAGGTAAACCTTGGATCTCTGTCTGATATAATGCTCACCGATAACCATGCAAGCATACCACATTATACATGGAAAGCTGTGCTAGCTTATCCATGGTGTAATTGGTCCTGATCAGAATGAAGTGAGCTATCTTAGTAAGCCTGTCAACTACTACCCAAATTACATATATTCCCTTCAGTAAATGTGTCAGTCCGGTGATGAAGTCCATTGTAATGTTATCCCACTTCCATTCAAGTACTGGGAGTGGTTGAAGAGTGCCAAAAGGTCGGTGCTGTTCAGCTTTGATTTTCCAATATGCAAGGCAAGTCGACATATATAGAGCTATTGTGGACTTCATTGCTGGCCACTAGTAGTGTTGCTTTAGGTCTTTGTACATCTTGGTACTTCCAAGGTGAAGAGAGTACTCAGAACTGTGTGCTTCGTTTACTATTTTGTCTTGTATTACCTCATCGCAAGGTACACACAATCTGCCCTGAAATAATAGTGCTCCATCACTGGCTAATGTCCATTCATTGTTTGCTCTTGAATCTTCTCTTTGATCCACTGCAACTTAGGATCCAAAGGTTGCTTCATTATGATTTCTTCCCTGATGGATGAGTGTACCTGTAGAGCTGCCAAGGACATAGTCAACTGCTAGACATGCTCTGGACTGACAGCTAGATAGACAAGTGATACAGTTTGAGCTTTCCGACTTAATGCATCTACCACTATATTGGCCTTCCCTGAGTGATACTGAATATCACAATCAGTCTTTTATAAACTCAAGCCATCTCATTTGTCTCATATTCAAGTCTTTTGTAGTGAAAAAAATACTTAAGACTTTTGTGGTCACTGTATAGTTCACACTTTTCACCATACAAATAGTGACGCCAAATCTTTAAGGCAAAAATGACCGCTGCTAGCTCCAAGTCATGGGTAGGGTAGTTCTTTTCATAGTCCTTCAATTGTCTGGACACATATGCTACCAGACAGTTGGCATTACCACCTTCACTCAGCAATGTTCGCAATGTCTTCCATGTATTCATATTGAAACGGTATGTTCATGATCCATCCCACGTGCTACCTGTGGAACCGGAATACTTAGAAGCTGATATGACATATGAAGAACATTTGGCTGAGATCTTAGACCAAAAGATGAAAACTCTCCGCAACCGCTCTATCGCTTTTGTGAAGATTCGATGGGCCAACCACCCAATCGAAGAGACATCTTGGGAGAAAGAGGATGACATTCAAACCTTATATCCTCAACTTTTTGGACAACCAGGTGCTACAATTTCGAGGATGAAATTTTCAAAAAGGGGAGTAACATGATACCCTACTTTCTAAACCCAGTCTAATTACCCATATTGACTTGGTTTGATCATGTAGGGGCTGAACCAGAGCGACTAATGCAAGTACCATATGGAACATGGTAGCAAGAATGACCTTGGACTTGGGTTGACCTGACAAGATCGAGCGGGTACCAAGGGTAATATGTGCACCCAAGCCTTGCACTTGCATGCACCACTAGGCCATGTACAAGTAGTAAAGGTACGTGTTAGTAATTTTGGGTGCCTATGTAATATAATTATAAGTATGAGTTTATCCCTATTAAAGTTCAAGTGGAACACTAGCAATGGGCTGACTAGAATGGTATACTCACCTAAGATATACTCACCGAAGATATAGCCACCTGAGATATACTCACCTGAGATATACCCACCTGAGAATATCCACTTGAGAATACCCACCTAAGATATACTCACCTGAGAATATCCACCTGAGGTATACCCACCTGAGAATTCCCACCTGAGATGCCCACCTATGACTAGAAGATTTTTTTTGGGACCCAGGCATAAAAGAAGAGACATTTATTGTCTTTTCCCTCATTAATGATAGTTGGTCGGTGGGAGAGTAAAGAAGAGAGAGAAAGAAAGAAGAAAGGAAATCAATCGTAGATATTCATCAAAGCTGGGTCTTGGTATGTTGAACCCGGATAAATGATCTGCTTGTCAGAATCTTTGATTTGAGGTAGGTATTGTACATATTCCAAGGATTCTTAGAAAAATCCCTTTCTTAAACCCTCTTTTTAATTTTTGAGAAAGAATCCACTTGGATCTTACTAATCCTACTTGGATAATCAAATCCAAGGTCTAATGGAAGGTATGTACAATGATTTTGAAGGATTTGGAAGGAGTGTTGGTGAAGACCTAGAGTATTTGAAGTTCTTGAGCTAAAGAAGTGAAATTTAGGGTTTCATTGGTGTTCTTGAGGAAGAGGTAGGAATCTCATTTTTCTTTTGATTTGATCTTAGATCTAGGTTGAGGATACATGATTGGGCCTTAGATGAGTGATTTGAGTATACGGATCAACCCCAAACAAGTTCCCTAAGCCGGAGAGAAGATGGGAAAGATGATGGAAGAATTTCATTTCAAGACTAGGGGGTGTTCCAGACCCACCTGTCTTTGGGTCTCTAGTCCACCTGAGTTCCCAGAACTCAATTTCTGAGCACTGGTGTAACCAGCGGGCATGAAACCGGTGGGCTCCAAGGCCTGCCTATCTTTGGCTCATGCCCACCTGTCTTTCCAGAGTGCCCAAAATGGGTCCAAATTGGATGGGTAACCCCCATTTATGATATTAAACTCAATTTTAGTATTCAAACATGATGATTTTGACCCCAAAATAGTGAAATGATAAACTATTATGCTTATGATAGGTTACACTCATTATACACATACCCACACATCGGATCTCTTGTGTACTAGGTACAAGCACCGTGTACATATACAAGTAAGTGGGGAGTGGACTCTGATTTAATTTCAGAATGTTATGCATCATTTAATATGTGTTAGTCTAGCCATGTCATCATGTCACTTGTGTGTAGACTAGACATCACGTATGTCATATTATGCATTATATGTGCATTTACATAACATGCTATGCTTTTCTTTGCTTTATAATGAATATTCTTTATATCAACAACCCTATGGGCGTATCGCGGGATGGGGTCCGCAGCTCATACCCGGGGTTTACGCGTACTTTGGTTGTGAGTAGCACATAGCCTATGACCTAGTAATATTGTTAGGTGAATAGGGTTAAAATGAATTACATGCATATAAGTGCATTTGTATTGTGACTCATTGTGTGGTTTTTCCTTGTGTGGTATTCCTTTCCACTTACTGGGCTAGTGAGCTCATCCCACGTGCATAAATATTTTTAAATAATTTTACAGATTACCCGTCTGGAGATTAGGAGTCGGACCCTACTGTGGAGTTTTTCTCTGAGGACTGGTGGGTTTCTGATGAGTTCGAGCACAGTACTGATTGCACGTTCGAGGATTGTGCTGCATGGCAACAGTGACTCCAGAATGATTCTTCTTTATTCTTTTGATGTACTCCCTTTTGATGACTTGATGCTTAAATTGTTATTTTTTTGTATATATATCATGCCTTCGGGTCCAAATGTATATAAATTTTATAACTCAATTTGGATATCAAGTATTTGGAAAAAAATTACAGGTATTATTATGAACAGGTCTTCCGCTGGAAATATAGGTCTTATCTTAGTTTTGTAGATGTATGTTGTATTGTAGTTACTACATAGTTGATCCTAGCAGGTTGTGAGTTAATTGGAGTTAACTCGGTCACCGACTTGGTTCTGTGCGAGTGGGGTGTGACACAATATATGTCATGATCTCCTAAGAATCCCATTCCAAATATACTTCATGTAATATTATCTTAATATAAACACCTAGCCAACTAGGGTTCTACATATACTGTATGTATATCCTCTATTGAAATATTTTTATTCAATATAATGAATCCTTAAGTTATCATAGTATCAGAGCATCCTGTGCTCCGCCGAGCTTCCTCCTCCTCCTCTTCTTCTTGAACTCCACCGAGTTCCCTTCAATCCAAACATCTATAACCCTAGTCGGCATCATCATGTCAACTGAAGAGACTCCCTCTATCGGTACAATCTCCACTCCGATTGATGTCTCTCCATCTCAGCCTTTAGAACTTGAAACAGAAGCTTGAGGAGTTTGTCACGCTTCTTCTCCAGTGAGCCAAACTTCTCTCTGACGAACTGGCCATCGATGGTGAACCTCTCAAGCAAGCAAACTTTAACATTCATGTGCTTCGCTCCCTTCGTGAAGATCTCCAAGGTATTGTTCCATCTATTCTTGCTTGTCAAGACATACCCACATACTTTGAACTGTATGATTTACTTCTCACCTGTGAGAGCTTACGGGTCTTCACCAAATTATCAGTCTCTAAGAACCCTGACATTATCTCCTCTCCTACAACCAATACCACACAACAATCCTCCCCTCTACTAATGAATCTGGAAATAATACTTCTAGTCGTGGGTCTAATTAGGGTTGCGAGAGGCGTGCCAGATCTGGTCGTGGTCGCGGTCGTCAATCTTAGTAGCCATCTGGGCATCTCTACTGCACTATTTGCTAAAGGACTGGCCACAACTCCAACACCTGCTTCTATAGCCCTCAAGCCAGCACCAACCCCTACCGTCAACACTATTAGCCCTCCCATGCCTACACTCCCACCGCCCATTATGCCCAACCTGCTCTTCTACCCACACCACCCTACCCATCCCTGTCTCCCTACCCCTCTAATGCACTCACCTAGTATCCGAACACTGGGGCTACTCATCATGTTACCCCCGATCTAAACACTCTCCTCATATGATGGCTACTCAGGTAATGATAATCATCATGTTGGCAAAGGTAAGGAACTTCTCATCTCTCATTTTGGTTCTTCTTCTAGTCCTTTTAGTCCTCATCATTTTTTCTTAACTAATGTTCTCCTTGTTCCTTCAATTACAAAACCTCTTCTCTCTGTCCATAAATTTGCTAAAGCCAATGGTGTATTTTTTGAGCTTCACCCTTCCCATATTTTTGTCAAGGATCTGGGTACCAAATTGACACCCATCTTTTTGTCAAGGATCTGGGTACCAAAATGACGCTTCTCCCCAATCCGCGTAAAGGCGGAATCTACACCCTGATTCTACGTCATCTTCTCCTCCCGCTGCCAGTATTTTTGAGTGAACCACTTTAGATGATTGGCATTCTTGCTTCAGTTACCCTCATTAACGTCTTCTTTGTCAAATTGTCTATCACATTAACTTGCCCTGCCACTCTTCTCGTCTTTAGTCTCTCTCCAATGCCTACTAGTTTGGCAAAGCAAGCCATCTACACCTCTCATTATGTAGCTCATGTAGTTTATTTCCTTTAGATCTTGTGTTTAGTGATGTTCGGGGTCCATCCGATACACCCTCCATCTCTGGGTATCGTTTCTTTGTAATCTTTGTTGATGATAATACCAAGTATATCTGGTTTTACCGTTTAGTGCATAAATTTGAGGTGTTGTCTATTTTTCATACTTGTAAATCCCTTGTTGAATGGAAATTCCCTCTCCAAATTAAAACAATTTAGACGGATTGAGGGGTAAATACCGTTCCCTTCCCACTTTCTTCTCTAACCTTGGGATTGCTCCTTGAATTTCCTGTGCCACATTCATGAGCAACAAGGTTCGGTTGAGTGACATCATCATCATATTGCCAAGATGGGTCACTCGCTCTGAGCCCATAGTTTGGTTCCCATGCAAAATTGGCATTTCACTTTCGAAGCCGCCGTCTATCTCATTAACAAGATTCCCTCCGAGGTATCTAACCACCTTTCCTCTTTCCAACTTATTCATAATAAGGCTCCTGACTACACATTTCTTTGTACCTTTGGGTGCCTCTACTATCCCTATCTCTGTCTCTATAATCACCACAAAATAGAATTTCGCTCTACCCGTTGTGTCTTCCTCAGGTATAGTCCCTCTCATCATGGGAATCGATGTCTTAATTGCACCTCCAACAAATTCTATATTGCAAGGTACGTTCTTTTTTATGAATCTTCATTCCCCTATCTCTTATTTGATACGTTTGCTGGCTTTGCTACCTTACAAGCGTTCTCAGATGTTGACTGGGCCGAGCAATGGTGATGGCCGTAAGTCTACAGGTGGTTATGCTCTCTAATTTGGCCCCAATCTCATTTCTTGTTGTTCCCGCAAGTAGAAGACAGTTGCTCGCTCCTCCACTATGTTCAATTATAAGGCTTTGGCTGATGTTGTGGCAGAGCTCATTTGGTTGGAATCTCTATTCCATGAGCTCGGTATCTCACTTCGAAGCCCGCGGTCCTCTAGTGTGATCATGTAGGGGCTACATACCTATTGGCAAACTCAGTTTTTCTTGCTTGGACAAAGCACATAGAAATCGACTTTCACTTCGTCCGTAACCAGGTTTCCAGGAAGCAATTATCTGTTCAATTTATCTCTACCGATGACTAGCTCGACGACATCTTAGCAAAGGCACTTCCCATGGCTCGATTTCAATTCATGTGAGACAAGTTGAAAATATGCCCCAGCCGACCCTCAACTTGAAGGGGTGTAATAACGTATAACAAGTCCTCCATATATGGGAACTCAATATACGTCCTGATCTCCTAGGAATCCCATTCCAAATACACTTCATGTAATATTATCTTACTAAAAACACCTAGCTGACTAGGGCTCTACATGTATTATATATATCCTCCATTGAAAGATGTTTATTCAATAGATGCCCAGAGATGCCGGTGTATACCAGCCGGCATCTGTAAGCAAGGAGAATAAAACTCAGAAGGAATCTTTGTGCCCCAACCAGCACCTAGCCCTTGCTGGTACTGATTTTCTCATTTCCTCATTTCCTCATTTCCTCATTTCCCCATTTCCTTCCTCTCTCTCTCTCTCTCTCTCTCTCTCTCTCTCGAAAAGCTTCTCCACCTATGGAAACCAAGCATGGAAGAAGAAACTCCCGTACCTACACACTCTCCCCTCTTTTATAAGTTTTAAACTAGAAGCCTATACCTCACTTCCTTCTAAGGGCCAATAGAAAATGAGCTTACCTTGCTGCTTTTTGTTGACCCAACTTAGCCCAATAACCCATATGCAACCAACTTGAACCCCTTGAACCCATTGAACCAAGTGAACCAAAATTCACTTAAACTGACCCCACGGTATTAGGTAGCCCAATAATTTGGGCCTACTACTGGTTATTCATCCCTCTTTTGGGCTGGCCCATTCCAAACTCCATTAAATAGCAAATTCCTAAACTAGCCCAAGTGATTCAATTAAATCAATGGTTACATGACACAAGTTTAGGATTTAATTAGCTTGCTAATATACATCCCATGATCATATATTAATGTTAATAACATAGAATAGGAATAGTATAATAGTAAATCAATCATGATAAAATTTCATATTAGTTAATCCAGTAATATAAATTAATTAAGTATAATGGTTTTATTTCATTTTATTTTATTTTTTTATTCTTTAGAAAGATATTTTATTGCAAAGATGGCAGGGATTGCACATGACGTCCTGATTACAAAGATCATGGATTCAAGGACTATAAAGGGGTCAATCTGTCTTACTTGTCAATAAACATGGCTTTCCAACCATGATGGTGGAGTGGCCTTCTATAGATGAGTGAAGGCCCATAAGCATTGCAAGCGCTTCACCTGTGAGGGCATCAGAGAAGGGCATTGGTTCTGAAAACGCATCCATTTAGGTCCCTTCGTGATTGCGCCCATACCACAAGATTCTGAATCACGGGGAAGCTTGATTTGAGGAATAGGATCGGATCGGTCAGGATCGATGCAATTGGATTGGAATCAGTGTTAGACCAATCTCAATTCTTGACCAATATTGTACCGGTGGAACGAAAATGAACAAAAGTAAAATAGTAAAAAATGATTTTTATTTGACAACGGGGTATTTCTGTCCGATCCAAAATGATAAAGGTTCTATACCAACCTTGATCGATTCCATTCTCAATCCCAAGTTCTCAAGCCATGCGGCGAAGAGCCACATGAATGTTCAATTTGAAGACCCCTAGTGGGGGAGGGGACGAGGGATAAGGCGGGACCTAAGTAGATTGGACATGGATCCTTGATGGCTACTAGTGTCATGGCCAACTAGCATAAATTCCTGGGAAAGGTGTTTCGCTTCAAGCTAACCATAGCTATTTTTCACCTCGACTAACCATCTATCCTTGGGGAGACTAGGGTAGCAACCCACCATCATGATCTCCACTTAAATCAGAGATGCACAGATGGTGAATCGAACCTGAGACCGTGCACCTATCCACACAATCCCCAATTCGCCTTAACCATCTAGGCAACCGACAGATGGGTGAAAGAAAAGAGACTAAACACTTCACTCTCCTTCTTATTAGGACAACTGATTTGATCTGAGGTCTCAAGCAGAAGAGAATTGAGAGACAACCGAGGAGGTTCATTAATGCAAATAAATTTACCCAAACTAGAATTAGCTAAAAATAGTCTAATATATGTATTTCCCTCCCACCCTCATGGTCTCCACTTAAATAACAGATGCATAGATGGGGAATTGAATCTGAGACCGTGCACCACCCATCGACAGGATCCCCAGTCCACCCTAAGCATCTAGGCAACCCATGGATGAGAGACTCAGTACTTCACTCTCCTTATTAGGAAAGATCATTTGATCCTAGGTCTTAGGGAAAAAAAAAACCTCGGATTTGAAGAAGAAAATGAATACGCTTCGTTCATATCTTCAATCGCTGGGTCTCTCTACTCTTTTTGAGGAAAGATTGCCTTGTGGACGATAGTATGCTTTGATGATCAAGACATCCCAGTGTGGGGATATAACGAGCAATGTGTCACAAGATTGGTTAAAAGAACTATGGGAATGGAAAGAAAAGACCTACATTCAAAAATTCTTCAATATCAGCGGCGATGCTACTATATTCTCTTTTTTCTTTTTATAGCAGAAGAGAGTCGAGAGACAACCGAGGAAGGTTCATTAATGCAAATAAATTTACCCAAACTGGAATTAGCTAAAAATAGTCTAATTTATGTATTTCCCTTAGGTAACAATACGCTCATTCCCAGCATTTGTCGATGTCTCTTTTGTACACACTTAGGGGTGTCAATTATGAGCCCGCACCAGTAGGCTCGACTGAGCCAGATATGTTTATGACCCGACCTAGATCGGCTCGATTAATAAACGTGTCAGGCTAAGCTGGCGTGTGCCGGGCTTGAGCCCGACACATTTGTTAAACGAGCGTTCACAATGCAAGTAGCTAGTCCATCGGACGCGGGACCGAACTGACACATTTATATGCCCGATTTGAACCGACTTGTTGTAGCCCGACCCCCTTTCATGCTACATGAAATTCCTATTTTGCCACTACTAGTAAGAAACAAATTAATTAAGCTTTCTCAGCCTTTGCTTTGTAATAAGATTTGATTTAATGAAGCTTTATTTAACCATTATCTCAAATCATTTCTCTTTTTTATTGAAGATTTGACTCACATGTTTATGGGCATTGAACCAACTTAAGAAAAGAATTTTAAGGTAGGCACGTTTGAAGACCAATTAGAACCCATTTAGAATTAAATAAGTCCGTAGCTCAGTTAAAACCCGTTTAAGGAAGCCCGATTAAAGTCTGACACCGATCAGCCCGATTTTAAACCGTACCATGCCCCCCCCAAAAAACTAGGCCCGTTTACTTAAATGGGTGTTCACGGTGCAAGGCTTCCAAGTGGTTGAGTCTGATAAAGCCCGATTGAGACCGACCCGACTCGACCTGATCGATTGATACCCCTATACACACCTATCAGCAAGGAAATAAAATAATATAAATACCCGGTACAAGGTGGGGTGTCACAATAGATGATGGAATTTCCAAAGCTAGAGGCCCACTTTCGTCCAAATGATCTTGAAATTCTATTATGTTTATATTTTTAGGAGTGATCCATTCAACTAGCTAGGAAGGTGAGAAATCACGGAGAGTTGCTCAACCACATATAAGCCTTTTTTTTTTTATTAAAACCACATATAAGCCTAGATATTAACGTGACGCAACAGCAACCAGAGTTTATGGCAACCACTTTTGATGGTATCCATAATGCTTAATTGTGATCCATCCCTTCTATTTGATGGCACAAATAGGGGACTAGGGTTTATTTTCCGTGATAATAATGGAAGTCAGTTACATGTTATTTTTGAATCATTATGTTCAACCATTTTAATGGGTGTAACAATAGTGACTTGATCGGTGAACTTGATTGTTGATTATTTGGCGAGAGATACTGTAAAGACAGGGATTTCAGGCTCAAATATAACTTTTTCAAATCATGTTATGGAGTTCATCAGGAGAGATGCGGATGGGTGACCTAACTATAGGTTTGACTAATGTGCTTTCCTCTCCCTGGCTGATGGCAATACCGTAGGTGAGGGTTAAGAGAGCGTTATTTTGATGCTTCATTTCTTTTTTGTAATGCTGTTTATCTTTTTATTTTTAATGATATATTATTTTTATCGAAAAGAATTGACAGATATTCTCTAGGCTATTGAAGATAATTAACACCATATAATTATTGAATTTGACAACAAAGTATTAATATCTGTCCTCATTGGTGAATGCTCCAACTGGCCACCACTATTAATGGTTCCTATTGTCGTGGATACTCAATTGGCATCAGGTTTAGAATAGTATTCAAGGAGAGGAATAGTCTGGTTCACTCTCTCGCCAAGAGAGTTCAGTCCTTGACGTGTTGGACTCTTAGACCTATTTCTACTCTATAAATTTTTTTATCTTTTAATTAAGCATCACATGTTCTTATCAGTAAAACTTTATTTACAGAAAAAAGAAATATCTTCGATTATATTTTCTGATATTACTTTTATCAAATGGGAAGATAGAAAACGTAAAAATGCTTCCAACAGGAAAATTATTACCATTATTAGAGCCCACTAGCATTTAGTACATGTAGTAGGAGTTCAAGGATGGGAGGTACCAAAGAATTAAAGACCAACAGTATATACAAAATTTAAGGATTTGAATAGATATTCAACAAGAACATGAAAGTAGAAAATGGCAAGGCAGGCGGGTCTATAAAACAGCTATAGTTTACGTTACAATTTATGTAGTTTATTTTTCCTTCCCTTCTCAATTTTGGTTGTAGAATTGTTAAAATAAATATATTTTAACTAATTTCTATTTTCCTAAATACTACCTAACTTACTAATCTGCAGTAATTAATTTACCAAATACTTTGGAATTTTATAATCATAATATTTAATTTAATAGGTACTACAAATACGTATTCTCCATCGTATCCAATTCATCAGATACCATGGAAATAATATACCAGTCACATCAGATAAACAACATAATATCGATTTGTACATACTTGACCAAATACAACGAAAATTTTGAACCATCGGATAAATTTGACCAGATAATACGGAATTTAAATCCACCGTATCAAATTCACCAAATACTATGGAACTTTCAACTGTCGTATACATGTCACTAGATACTATATGGAAATTTAGTGTCCGTCATACCATATTCACCAAATACTAGAGTATATTTTATCCCGTCATATAATGTTACCAGATATGATGGTTTTGATATTTTTTTCCCCATGAAATAATATGTTCAAATAGTATGGTATAATTGGCCCATCGTATCTTGTACACTTTATATTATGGTTATTGTTTACCATTATATTACGTTACCAATTACTATGATATTTCGTCTATTAAGGAGGATTCACCGAATACCTGAAATAGAGATGATCATATAAAATGTGAAATATTTGATAGGATCCGTTTTGGGAACATGGAATGTAAGAGAAATTCAAATGTTATAACTTTTGAAAGAAAGCAACAACTACAATCATAACCTTATCCCAACTGAATGGGGTCGGCTACATGGATCCAATATGAAAAATAGAAAGTAAACAAGCATAAAGGATATGTTAAAAAGAAGAAACATGGGGATAATAGAAAAAGGTACAACAGAATAGAAAGACGCATCATGGAAACATCCCTTATAGGAGGGGGTCAGTAGCATGGGTCTTTGTCCTCTACGCAACTCTATCCGAAGTCATACTAGGGTCGAGCTCTATTCTTTGCATATCTTTTCGGACTACTTCGTTGATAGTCATCGTAGGCCTACCCCTACGTACCTTTTCTAGCTCCCTCAAAATGAATCTAGTCACTCTTCCTTACTGGGGCCTCCATAGGTCTCCATTGGACATAGTCATACTACCTCCATCGGCTCTCATGGAGTTTGCCTTGGATTGATGCAACCCCCAAATCATTTCTAATATGCTCATTCCTTATCCTATCTCTCCTGGTCTTGCCGCACAGGCCTCTCAACATTCTCATCTCCGCTACACCCAATTTATTCAAAATACTCTTCTTGATTGCCCAACATTCTGCTTCATACGTCATAGCTGGTCGTAAAACTATCCTATAAAATTTTTCCTTGAGTTTAATAGGTATTCTTTTGTCATGAAACACTCCTGATGCACCACGTCACTTCATCCACCCCACTTTAATCCTGTGGGCAACATCATCCTCTATATTCTCCCCTCTTTGTCAATGATAGATCCTAAGTATTTAAAACAGTCCTTCTAGGGTAGTTCTTGTCACACCCCGCTCACATAGAACCGGGCCAGTGATCCGGTTAACACCGGTTAATCCAAACCTGGCAAGATCATCTGATACAGTATTCCAGCACAACATACATACAACTAAAAAGTACTCATCAGTTCAGCGGAAGACTTGGTTTACCTGTGAATATTCCCATAATACTTGATACCAAAATTGTAATACAATAGTTAAGTACATGTAGGCCCGAAGGCATGATATTTACACAAAAAGGATACAATTCACATATCAAGTACACAAAAGGAATCATCAAAAATTAGAGAGTCAGCTCAGCTCGGTATTAGAAGTAGGGCTCAGCTCGGTATCAAAAGGTAGAGCTTAGCCCGGTATCAGAAGGTAGAGCTCAGCTCGGTAACAAGACAAGGCCCAGCTCGATATCAGGAGGTAGAGCTCAGTTTGGCATCAAAACTGCGGTCCCGCAGCACAACCCTCGCACGAGCAATCCATGTAGTGCTCTAATTCCTCAGGGACCCACCAATCCTCTTCAGGGAACTCAATTGTGAGACCCGACCCGTGCTCTTCAGATGGATGACCTGCAAAATCATTTAAAAGAGGTGCACACGTGGGATGAGCTCACTAGCTCATTAAGTGGAAAGAAGGACCACACAGCAGTCCACACAACAAATCACAACCATATGCACTATATGCCATGCAATACATTTTAAAATCACATCCACCTAAGCAACATTACTAAGTCTTTGGTTTAGAGCTACTACTGCCACAATGTGCATATGCTCCGGGTACGAGCTGCAAACTCCATCTCGCGATACTCTCATAGGGCTGTCGGAGAAGGCCCACCGTGAGTACTTGGAAAAGTAAAACATACCGACCACTGACTCTCAACATAAAATAAATGATATAAATTAAAGGTGCTGACTCCAGTAATTTAAAAGAAGTACGATTGGCCCTCTTGAATATACCACTGAGGTTATCGACTGTCCTAATGACCAGTCGGGCGTAATGTCTAACCGTCACAGTGACCTGACAACCGCGACCACTGCTTCCCCCCAAATAGTAACCCAACACCTTAACCCCTGTTGGGAAGGGTCATAGCACGGGAAGATGATAATCCTAAACCGCATGCTCCTATATGACAATAGTACGATTGCATAGTGCCACCGCATCCCATACCACGGGCCACCAATGCACTCATTTTCAAGCCGACTACGGCATCTAGTCTATTAATGCATTATGCACAATGATGTCAACATTAATCACATAAGCATATCATCACTTGGCATTTAGAAAATAAACACAACACCCATGACATAACAATGTGAGGATGACTAATCTACACAGCATTTGCATGATGACATGGCTAGTCTAGATACAATTTAAATGCATGCAAAACAATACCTTGAAACAAGGCCAAACATCCTCTCCCCACTTACCTGTAGTGTACAAGGACTCACGCTCGGTACGGGTGAGATTCGGTGCGAGAAGCGTAAGATTTGGTGAACCTATCACGAGTGAGCGGGGTTATCATTTCGCCACTTTGGGATCAAATTAACAAGATCCAATGACAAAATCATGTCTAGAATCCTAAACGAAGGTTGCACGTCTGTTTTGGGTCCAATCGGACTTAAAAATCACGTTGGCAGCCTCTCGGGTGGGTCGGACAACCCACCTGTCTGACCCACCAGTCAGACCCACCGGTTTTGACCGACGGGCAGGTCAGCCCACCAGTTGCCCACTGGTCTGGCTCACCGATTGGGCCCGAGGGTCCTGCTAAGACCGACGGGCAGGTCAGCCCACCGGTTGGGCCCGCCGGTTGGCCCCGAGTGTCTGCCCTCTCCGGCGAGTGCCCACAGGCGAGCCAAATGGCCCACCGGTTTGACCCACCGGTCTTGGCGGAAAAATGCTATTTATTCCCAAACTTCCCCTAACCTTTGGGGATTCAAATAGGCCTTTTCCAAACCCATTCTTCACACATTCAAGGCCTCATAAGATGGTTCTAACCTAGATCTAGGTTAGATTTAAGGAATGGAAAGCCATCTTACCTTCTTTGCTCAGAGAACTCCTTCAAAACCCCAAAATCACTTCCAATCACCAATGCTCTTGCAACCGTGGAAACCCTTCTTCAAATCCTTCAAAATCAACACATAAATCATCTATTAAACCTTAGATTCATCATCTCAAGGGGGATTTACAAGACCTCAAGAAACCCTACCCAAATCAATGGTTTTACTTGGGTATGGTGAAAGCTTAAGGAACCTAGCCTTTGCTCACCTCTAGACGTAGATCTAGTGTTGGAGATCACTCTTCCAGCGTCGGAATGGAAAGATCAAGCCTCGACGCCACCGAAATCCATCTCTTCTTCCTCTTCCTTCTCTTCTCCTCTTCTTTCCCTTATTTTCTTTCTCCTCTTTACTCTTCTCACCAATGTCCGAGTGTCATAAATGAGAAAAGAGAAAGGAAAATTTAAATGCTATTTATACTTCCTAACATAACTAAGCAACCACATGGGTGGGTCACTCAGGTGGGTGGATGCGCCCACTTGTGTCTGCCCACCTAAGGGCCAAAACTTGGCCAACAAGTCGGATTTTGACAGAGTTCGACTCTTGGCACGAATCTCACTCATGGCATAAGATATAATATACGTATATGCTTTAAGATACGGCTACATACCTGCTTTATCTGTACATGACCTTATGATAGGTGCATGTACACGGCTTGGGTACCCCCGTCTCTTTTGGCACTGGCTCAGACTTGTCGGGCCAGCCGGTGTTTAAGGTCACCCTTGCCATCATGGTCCATAAGGAACCCGCCTTAACTCTCTCCAATTCCGATCCTGCATGGTTAAACCGGGTCAACCGTGTAATCAGACCGGGTTTAAGAAGTAGGGTATTGCACATTTGGTGCAACTCAAATTTAAAATGGGCGACAATAGCCATAATGGTCCTGAAGGAATCTTTTGAAGAAATTGAGGAGAAGGTCTCTATGTAGTCCACACCCTCTCTCTATATAAACCCTTTTGTTACCAACCTAGTCTTAGAGCGTTCAACCCTTCCTTGAGAGTCAGACTTGATTTTAAAAACCCATTTGTATGCAACTTGCTTGCATCCCTATGGAATTTCTACTAGCTCCCAGACTTTATTAATTCCTCTTCTATTGCTTCCACCCATTTTTCTGAATTGTAGTGATTCATGGCTTGTAGAAAAGTGGTAGGATCTTCCTCTTAACCAATCTCATATTCACACTCATTCATGATAGGTCACATAGTCTGAATGGATGGTGGACTTGCATGTCTTAATGTATCTCCTTGAAGGTTCAGGTGCTCCAACTGTGTCAGTTGACAATTATGCTTCTACATGTGTGGGTGCAGGATCATCTGCTATATTTAGCTCGATGGAGACATTCTCATCATCAGGCATGAGGGAATGAGAATCTTCTAACTTGGAGGGGTAGATGTGGTAGAAACTACAACTCATCATCAAACACCAGATGTCATGGCACTGCTGGATATTCATTGCTTTCAATGAACCTTGCATGAGGGTAATCTCCACAATCCTATTTCCTCCAGTTTGATAATAGAATTTGTAGCCCTTGGATATCCAATAAACTGACATCTTATAGCCTTAGGGTCCCAAAATTTCTCATGGGGATTGAAAAGTTTGGCTTCAGCTCGTCAACCACAGACTCGTTGGGGTTTAAGGTTATGCTTCTTTCCTGTCCAGAGTTCGAAAGGGGTCTTAGTCACTACCTTACTAGGCACCCTATTGAGAATGTATATGGTAGTTTCTAGTGCCTCTCCTCACAAAGACTCTAGTAGATCAGTATCACTAATCATGGTTCTAACCAGGTCCTTCGAGGTTACGTTCCTTCTTTCTGCAACTCTATTCCGCTGAGGTGTCCCAAGCATGGAATACTGTGGTGCTATCCCATATTCTTGTAAAAACAAGGTAGAAGGTTCAAGAAACATTCATTCAGGTCTATGTTGTCTAGAACTCCCTCCTTCCCTAGCCTCTCCATTCTCTTTATAGAGATATGACCTAATCTTCTATGCCACAATACTAAAGACTTGTCATCTAGCAGTGAACGTTTCACATCAGCATTCATTACCCATAAGGAATTGTAATTCAATCTATAAAGTTCATCGACCAAAATATCAGAACTTATAGCAATAGAATTATGCAATAAAGTGAAGCCATTCATATTAAAACTAACTAAATATCCATTTGAATATAGTTTGAAAATTGAAACCAAATTCCTCATGGAAGGAATATAAACAACATTCTTCAAGTCTAAAAACAAATTTGAATTTAAAGACATCTTAATGATTCCTGTGGCTTCCACTAGTACTTGAGCTCTATTCCCCACAAACACCTCTGCAAGGAATGAGTGACGTGAATAAACAAAGTTGAATCCAACCACCAAGAGTCTACTAGAGCATTAATAAGACAAGACTTAAAACAAACCATAGATATGTGCCTACTAGTGTTCTTCTTCTTCTTCAGATAGGCCTTCCTCTTGAAGTAGTCGTTCTTCATCTGACCGTTTGCCTTGCACCAGAAACATTCAATACCACTCAAGCCTTTTGGACCCCCTGCCTCTTGTTCTTTTTGTATCGATGTACCTCCCCTTCTTAGAGAATCTTATGTTATTTCTAACATGGCCATCTGGAGAATTTCCCTTGGTATGAGTTAGGTTAGCACTTTCAATCTTGGCCTTTCTATTCTATGTGTTCTCTTTGGAGTCACCACATTTATCAGTTCATCGATACCCCCTAATCCTTCAGTGCATTATAAGTTGTCCTGGGGTGCCTATAAGAGTCTGGTAGGGAGTTGAGGACTATAGTCACCAGGAAATCATCATCAAGCTTGATTCCTAACCCTCTGATCTTGTTTTCCAGTGAAAATAACCCCAGAATATGATATCTAGAAGTGCCAATTGCTTCAAACCTAGATGTGGTAAGAGTATTCATCAAGTCTCCAACGTAAGACTTATTGGAACAGTCAAATTTTGCCTTGATTGCTTCTAGATAATCAACAACTATTTTATTCACCGCAATACTTTCCTTATCGTCTCAGGCAAAGCACTCTTTATAACTATCAGTGCTTTCCTGTTTGGAATTACCCACTTTTCATGGTCATTCTTTTGGGAAGATGTGGTAGAAGCATACACTACAGCTGGTTCAGGTACCCTCGTGCAAAGATCTAGGTCCCTAAGGCACATGTAAGTTTCCAAGTCTTCAAGCCACTTCTTATAGTTATCACCAGTTAATTTTGGGATTTTCTTAATTGCATAACTAGTTGAGATCTTGCTTAATAGTTCAATGAAAATAAAACATTCTATCACAATCCATGCATTATAGTCCATGGATACATGTATATATTGGCACACGTCGGACATAACCAGTACTAATGTTACATGGCTAACCATTAAACATCCATAAGTGTGTAAACTAGAACTATATTCTTAACCTTTGGGTTTGAAATACATTGGTCCACTTACATCTTTGCAATTATTGCGGGCTATACTGTCACTTCGAAGTTACTGTCACCTTTCGGTGAATAGTAGCTCCTATGCTAAGGTACTCCCAAATTCATGTGCATTTTGTACTTATTTAGACAATGTCATCTTTGGATGAACATCATCAACTTTACTGTCCCATTTTGATTCTTTGAGATATGCACCCATTATGGTAATACTGATTCTTACCACTTTGGTGGATTCAAAACAGTGTTCTTCTAATGGTGCACATCCCTAGTCTGAAAAGACAATTTTATGAGATACATATAGTAACATTGATATCCATATCATTTGCTATAACCTTGGGTCTAACAAAATAAAATTACCAATACACTAGGGAGCAAAGTCAAATAAGTCAATTATTCCCTAAAATTAGAAAAATCTTGCTTCAATGAATACCAAACATATTGATATTGCATGTCAAATTAAAGAGCATGAAAAAACGAATCCAACAAAGAAAACCACATAAAGAAATTCGTCCGTACGATCAATTAGAAAACTATTCCAGGAAGCCCTATGAATTTTTTTATTATTTCCTTGAGCCAAATGGATCGAACTATACATGGTTGAATTGGACCAGTTCGATCGATCGAGAAATGTATCAGGTCAACCAGGTAAAAAAATGAGTTTTTGGTTGGGTTAACGATCAACAACTGATGTGGATCGAGTCAACGGGTTTAGGTCAGGGTCAAACGGATCTAGATCGATTGAATCGGGTTAAACCAAGTTGGGCCGAGTCAACCCAATCCAAACCCAAAACCTTACCGGGTTAACCTGATGACGATCCATCTACAACCGAGCCAAGCACGTGAAGCTCATTCGTAGCTCCCGACGGCACTCCACCCGTCGTTGTGACCGTCTTGATCTCCTCTATTTTCGTATACAAAAATCCCTTACTTTTGACAGTAAAAATACAGACAATGGTTGTTTTCTGTCCCCAAAACCTTGATTTATCCAAAATTCGATTTCTTGGGTTCTATGTCCGAGAAAGGAGCCTCTAATACCACTTGTTGGGGAAATAATCTGAAGTATCTCCCCTTCTTAGTCCTTAGAACACCCACAAACTATGAAATGTTGTTATAAAGAAGCAATCATGCATTAGGGACAGTTAATGAAACTAAACTAAAATCATACTTCAATTGTAGTTTGGGAAGCCTCCACAAGCTTTTATCACGAATTCAAGTTCCTCACGCTTGAAGATAGGTTTGATGAACACCCCTTGAAGGCCTTCTGTAGTCTCCCTTGCAGATCTCTCCCATAGCTCTATGAGTAATTGTGTCTCACATAGTGTGACTGAAAGGACCATATAGACTACTTATAGTAGTCCACCTAACCCTAAATACTCCCATAATAGTTGGGCTGGGCCTATCCTTCAAAGTGGGCAAACCACTATGGGCCCATATGGATCACCCATAATAGTGTGGCCCAAAATCCAAGAACTCTCACTCGAGTCCTTGATTTAGCAGATGGAAGATGGGAAGAAGAATCGAAGAATTTGATTTGGATTTGGAAACATTATTTCCCAAGATCCTTTTTTTTTTTTTTTTTGCAAAAATAAAAAGGTTTATAAAGTCATCCACATTATTTGTTTATAATTCGGTTCGCACGAATTATTCACGATTTTCGAAAGCATTTGAAATATATACAAAATTTTTCAATTTTTATTTTCTAGTCGGATTCAAACAGAATTATTTGTATTATTCGGAATAAATCTGTTTGACAGAATTATTCAAGAATAATTCGCATAATTAAATAACTAGGGTAGGAAATGGGTGGAGTTGAAGAAGATGATATGGGTCCCATTGTTTTCGGATATTAGAAAAATTAAAAAAATAATAATAAAATAAAAACCAGAAAAAGAAGAAGAATAGTAATGACGAAATAAAAAAAAAAAAAAAAGAGCTTAAGGTAGGGTATTAGTAAATATATTACATGTAAAAGAGTGATAGTAATTGCTACTAGTTGGATGGATAGTGTATAAAGCCTGAGTTCCACATATGTGGTCCCATCGGTTTGTTGTTAAATTTCAGTGGAAAAGTGCAATTCCCCTATTTCTTTTGCTCCTATATTTTGTTTTTTTAACTCTAGTTTCTTGCATGGTCTACATAAGAATTGGCTTCTTATGTTGCCAATATCGGACACAAGTCAATTAAGACTCAAATCCCCAACTCACATAACAAATTTCAGTCTAAAAGAAATCTGTTTAGGAGCAAATTTTTTTTTACTGCAACATTGAGTGGAAAATTAGAGTTCTTAAAAATCTGAACAATAAAGAGTGCAAAATATTGGTCCCAATACTAATAGGAATCCATCGTCATACAAGGAAATGCATGGAGAAGTACTCAATTGAATTAAACTCTAACATTTGCCATGTTGCTAGTATTATATCCTCTATTCAGGATCAAATGGTCGAAAGAGGCATCACCAATTGTCTATATGGAACAATGACAGGCAACCATGGTTTGACCAATCTGGGATTGGCTATCACAATCAGAAGGGGGGTAAAATCATAAAAGAACTTAATTTTTATAAAAAATAAAGATAAAATTAACCGATCCAACCGATATAGACCAATCTAGGATGGCAACGCAAAACATTAAACCGGAAGTGCGAAGTTCCTTCTTTTCTCTACCTCTAGTGTCTGTATCCTCCAAACAGAACTTGGGCTTATTTTAGGTTTCGCAAGGCATCTCGAACCATACCATGTCCCTTTCATTTTTATGCTAAATTTGAAGTGTTGATATATATCATACTATTATATAAAAGTATGTACTCATGCTTTGTGGTTAATATTTTCTTTGATAATTTTATCCTTCTTACTTATTTAAATACGTCATCTTTTTCATTATCTTTTTTGTAATAACATAAAAGTATGTACTCATGCTTTGTGGCTAATATTTTATTTGATTATTTTATCCTTCTTACTTATTTAAATACGTCATCTTTTTCATTATCTTTTTTGTCAAACCTTTCTATTTTTTTTGATATTGTTGGTACCCTTTATATATTTTTTTAATATTTATATATTTTATAAATTTTAGTTTGTTTATTTCTATCGCATTCCTTTCCTTATCTCTCCCTCCCTTTTTCTCACTTTCCTTTTCTCCCTCACCTCTCACACGTTCTCTTAAGTTGGTCTCTTTTTTTCTTATAATCTTTATCTTTCTTTCTTTTCTTTTCTTTTTTTCTTTTTTTTGGTAAAGAAATCTATATCTTTCTTAAAGAAAAGAAAAAAATCTATATTTTGAAGAGTTTTCATAATACAAAAAAAATTTATTTCTAAATTTTCTCCTTCCCCTCTCTCACGGTCCTCTCTTTTAATCCATATGTTTCTTAAGAAAAAAAATTATAAAAATCTCTACATATTAGGAGTCTCTCATTCTAAACTTTCTTTCCTTTTTCCTTATGGTAAAGAACTTTCTTCCTCCTCTCTCTCTCTCACTTATTTTTTTAAATAAATCTTTCTGAATTTTCTCCCTCCTCTCTCTTACTCTTTTAATCCATTTCTCTCTAAATTAAAAAAACTATATTTTAGAAATCGTTTTTACCTAAAAATAAATAAAATTCTTTCTATATTTTCTCCATCTTCTCTCTCATGTTTCTATCTTTCAAAAAAAAAAAAATCCATTTTCTAGGAGTTTTTTTTTCCCACCTCACTCTCATGTTCTTCTGAATTTGAGATTTTTCGTCCCGATTTAGCTATTTCCGATGCAGCGCACACCGAGCTTTCCTTCAGTGTTCTCCATCTTCAAACTTCGATTGCTTCGACTCGCCTTCACCACCCGATTTAGCTATTTCCGGTGAGAAGAAAGTTTTTCCGATAAGGGCTTTACTTGCTTCAGATTGCTTCGAATTTTGAAGATTGTCTGATGTACTACTCGAGAATTCCGTTAAACATGATGTAGAAGAAAGTCATCCTCTCTAACATTAGTTTCTTTTCTCTATCCTCTGTCTCTCTCTCTTGCTATTTCTCACTCACTTTTATGTGGTTTCATCATCATCTGCAATAGAGGACGGTGTCTTCCCCCGCGCACGTTGTCAACGACAAGCCAAGCACAATCTAGAGGTCTTCTTGGGCATTGGAATAGCAGATCCACCAATGTCTCCCTGCTGTTGGGTTCTCCCAGGTAATCATCCCATCTCTTTGCTTTTATCCCAATTATTCTTTTTTCTTCTTAGACTTTTTCCTGTACAATTCGTATAAGAAGATTTATATGGAAAATAGTTTTATTGGTGCTGCAATTAATATTTGTTTTTTTTTTGTTTCTCTGAATTATATTGGTTTTGATGATTTATGTGATTTAAATTTAGCTTATAACTGGTTTTGTTTCATCTTGTAAGAGGTTTTGAATTCATTCCACCTTGAAACGATTGTGATGTTTTTTTGTTTTGGTTATTTGCTTTATAATTCCGTTGAACTTTTTAACTTCTGAGAGAGAAAAGAGAAAGGATTTCCTTCCTTCTCTGAACCCAAGCCCCAAAAGCTGAACAGGTAAGGGATATTGATTATTGGAGCTTATTGGGCTTCGACCCATACAATACCTGTATATTTACTATGCCTTGTTTACTCTCATAGTTTATTTACTGATCAACGTTCATTATTAGAAAGGAAACTAATAGGAGATTAAAAAAACCCAAACACACTAAAATCTCTGAGCCAAATTATTCCACTTAAAAGAGTGATTCCATCGAGCATCTCAAGGTTGTTCTCAGTTTATCTTAAGATTTAGCATCTTGTTATGGACCATTGAGGTATGTATGCCAATATGAAAATACAAACCTGAGATTGATCAAAAGTAGTAGTACCATTCCATCTTGGCTCAGAGCTATAAAAGAATAAAATCTCCAGTAGCATAGACATCTTCATGTATCACATATTCCCTCTTATTTTTATATTTTATGGGGAAATGAAACAAATGTGACACAGTATTCTCCAGTCTCCACTTGCATGGAAGGATTGATTCTTCTGAATCCCTAAAATGTTGTTGTAGAGAATCAAGATAGAAGAAGGAGATGTATATGGATACATCATCTAGAACAAGCAGAACCTCTAAGAATGTCTAATAGCAGCAAAAATAAAATAAAATAAAATAAAATAAAATTCAGCCTTCTCCCAAATTAAGCCTGACAAAAATCGCAGTTCAAGTAAAACGCACTACTGATTTCAGATAATCCAGCCAACTAACCAATAATCCAAGCTTATCCCCCACCCTTCCTTCGTGTTTTCTCTTATTGTAGTTTCATCACCATAAAAACAGGTTCGGTTCAAGGATTTTCTTTTCATTAGTTCCTTTTGAAATAAAATATGACAGATAATTTATTTAACAACCATCCCCGAATCATTATCATTTTTGTGTTCTGTGCTCTATACTGGTATTTTTTTTTCCTTCCTTTTACCTTCAAGGTTATTATGTTTTTCTAATTTGATCTGTACTCTATACTAGTGTTTTTGTTTTCAAGGTGTTCTTTACACACCTACGCTTTGTGTGATGGGTGCTAACTGTTTGGGGATTTGATTCGATGTAGGGAATATGATTACTTCTGTTATGGTTATTATTTTGAATACTACTTGAAAATCAATCTAAGTTAACTCTGGGTCGTGCCCTTGATTCCCTGGCTTGTGGTAGTGAGTTCCATGCCGCTATAACTAGAGTACAATATACACTTTTGATTTCATTGATTCAGAACCATCATTTTTGCTCTTTACTTGGATATGGACATGAAAATGATTTGATTTTCTCTTCCCATCTCTTTTGCACCAAAAGTTTTTTATATTGTTTAATGTGTTGAAACAATAATTGGATTTATGGGTAATTTCTAATTTAGAAATTGTTTTTTCATTCTCTTATATAGTTGTACTAGATGTTCCAGTATACAAGTTTTGGTTCAGCAATCTATAGGTTTTGATTTTCATAAAAAAATTGTAGACAAGCTCAATTTCTATTTCCTTTCTTCGTGCTTTTCTGTTGTTTTAAATGCTTTGTCTCATTCCTGCTATACTATTATTGTTCGTTATTGGTGGGATTTGCATTCATCATTTGGAAAGTCACTAATACCCAATTTATTTTCAGCTAAAATGAGAGTGAATAATTCAAGGTAGGAAAATATATATTACCTTTGAAGCTTTTTTGTCTAAGAGTGGGCTTCCTGAAGACAGAACTCCAACTTCAGTACCCTCTTCTTCAATTCCAAATCAACTATTCTCTGGTGTTTCTCCAACTGTAAACAGGTAAAATATGAACCATCTATTTTGATAAATAACAAGAGATAAAATTTTTTGATAGAAAAGGAAAGCTAAAAAGGGAGTTGTTCAAGGGAGAGTACAAAAAAGGGGGGGGGGTGTTCAGGGTAATTACTTGTGACTCCAATAGTTTTTATTTTCCAATGAGTGCAAGTAAGCTTGATCTCATCTCTCAATTTGGCTATCTCTTCATCCTTTGCAATTGACCCCTAGATGCCAACTCAGATACATCAGAATAGAGAGTTATCAACTTATTTTTGTTTTTCTTAATAGGTAGTAACCCACTTTATTACTTTTTCTCTTAAAATAAGGAAAAAAAAGGATCGAAATCCTTTGTGGCCGTAATCCCTGGCGAAGGCTAGCGGAGGGTATGTCTAATTTCAACATATGGCATCGTCCATGTGTATGGTGGATATAGGGTTTGTCGGTCTGAAATCTGACTTTTAAAATGAATCGGTTCATTTCATAGACCAAATATGTGTAGGGTGGTGAGTCCCAAATAGGGCCCCAAATAAGGACTTCCAAGATTCTATAACCCCATTTTTTTCCCTTTTTTTTTGTTGTTGGTATAACATTCTCACCTTTCCTAATTTTTTAAAAACTTTTTGTCCAGGTTGTTGATATATTTCATGTTGTTTCTGTGAAGTTGGTATGGATTTCTTAATTACCTTTTTGTTTGAATTCCATATATAGGGTATATAACCTTAAACATGTCCCCCATTGTGCATAGTATTTACTTCCAATGGATTTGCATTTTAAAAGTCAAACTTGCTCAAATTATAACTCAATTGCCTTTCCTTTATTAGATCATTATGCCACCAAAATATATAGCAACTGACACTCAATGTTAAACATACAATGCAAATAAAAGGACTATTAGAGGAAGCCTGCATACAAATAAAAGAAACAAAAATCAGACATGGCTACTGAAAGCCCAACTTACCGAATCAAGTTCTACAACTTCAAATTCTGAAAATTTTGAAAATCAACCATCTAGTATGAAAGCTTAGTATTGGAATAATAATCTTTTAAAATTTAATAAGATTAATTTGATTTTTCTTTATTTCTTATATTTTATTTTTTGGATACATGATTATTTGAACCACAAAATTCTGAAGTACATGTACTTAAAAAAGTACCTCCATGTACCCATTATGGAGGGAAGTAATTTGAATATGAACCACCTTCATTTTGTTGCTATAATGGAAATGTTGTTTTGGCATCTACAACAATTCCAGATGAATTATATTCTTTATTTACTTCTCAAACATCTGAAGCTATTGAATTCCGTAGATATATATGTGCTTACAATAGTATAATTTACTTCACATCTTTTGGAGTTCATATTGACCAAGATATTGCAAATCGAAAAGAAAGTATATATACCTTTAGAGCTCAAGGACAAGTATATCATGATTTGCCTCCAATTTGGTTAGAAAAAGATAATCCATGTTATTTACAATTATACTTTAATGATACTAATAATGAACTTCAAAATAGGGTGAAAGTGTTACAAGATTCAAAACTCAAAGAACCTATTATGTCAAAACTAATAGATATTCTATCAATTAATTCATATGCAAGGTTCTTAAAAGTTTGAAAGATGTTCCTTTGTTAGAGAATAATGAGATCATAATCACAAGTGACGTACATCTTGATCAGAGAGTTTACAATTTACCATCAGTTGACCAAGTTGTAGCTACTTGGGTAGAAGGAAATAATCTCAATAGAACTGAAAATTGTGATATAATAATAGAAGGACATTCAAGGAGGAAACATTGAGTGATACATTATTATAGTTGTTATGATGCCTTACAGTATCCTCTTTTATATCCAAATGGAGAAGTCGGCTGGCACAGGAGCATTAAACAAAAGAATGTACCAGATAGAGTTGATTGAGAAATACCATTCACCCCTGTTTTAACTCCAATTAAAGTCCCTTTAAACTTCTGATGAGAAGCAAAATTTTGGATGCACAAGTACAAAGGAATGAATAAGTAGGTGAATGACATTAAAGTTGCCATTACAAAAAGCAGTGTTACTTTCTCCAAGTTTGGGAATTGAGACAATATAATTCAATTCCTCAAAAAATTAACATATATAGAATCCTTGATGTTCCACAGCCTGCATCATGACCCTTGTAATGGAGACTATTTGATCTTTTCACAACCCTGTTTCATTTACAAGAGTAGAGAATATTTGAACAAGAGATTACTCTAAACCCCACCCCCACCCCAAAAAAAATAATAATTATTATTATTATAATTATGCTATTTTTAAAAACCATCATATTAATTCATTTGCCTATTTATAGGGAATACCATGAAATTAATTCACTTCCCTATTTCTAAGGAAGCTTAAAAGAAAAAATAGGTACTATTTTGAGAAGGGCAAAATTTAGTTTCTTTATTAAACTACAAATCCCACCACACAATCTCTCTCTCTCTCTCTCTCTAATATTAGTTTATAATAATAATTTCTTTCTTCATAAAAAAATTATTTTCTTTATTTAATTCTAACACTCGCCACTTTCTCTAAGATTCGCACGCCACCTTCCATTAAAAAAAAAAAATCCAATCCCCACCCTACACTTAAAAAGATATGCATTATCCTATTTTTAGTTACCATGATATTAATTTACTATCCTATTTATAAGGTTTTACTCATTAATAGATACTTCAGAAAATTCAAGATCAAAGACTCAACTGAAACAATAACCGTGACAATCTTTGAGGAACTTGAAACACTTATAAGATGTTTGGCAATTGAATATGCAACATCATCAGAAAAGGTATAAATATTGAATGTTAATCTGATTTTAAGAATTATATTAAATTAAAATAATATATTAATATATAGTGATAATTGTAAATTTATTTTCATGTGTTGTAGTACAAACAAAAACTGAATGCGTGTCTATCAAAGAACTATTATTTCTACTTCAAAATGGATTCAAAAAATGATGAAAGTCGAAAATAAAAAAGCATTGTTATAGATATCATGAAAGAACGAAATGTGGAGAAAAAAAGAATCATAGATGTTGAAGAAGATGAAGACAAAAAAGAAAAAAAAAATAAAATAGAAAAAGTTAAGCTTATACCACTTGATCTTTATTCCAAAATAATTATTATTTGCAGTGGCAAATATTCATGGGCTTCCTTAAATAATTTTAAATTTTAAAGTTATGTTACAAATGTAGGAGACTTACATACTTTATTTTAAATAATCTCTCTTCATCTCTATAAATTTAAGTTATTGCATTCTTTCTTTATCTCTATAAATTTTAGTGGACAATCTTTCTCTCTCACACACACGACGTAAGATAAACAAATGAAACTTTGATTTAATATTACTCATTTATGTTCCCACATGCATTTTCACGTCTCTCTCTCTCTCTCTCTCTCTCTCTCTCTCTCATAACGTAAGAGAACAAATGAAACTTTGAATTAATATTACTCATTTATGTTCCCACGTGCATTTGCACGTGTATTTCTTACTAGTATATATATATATATATATTTCCCTAATTTCTTTTAGTTACCTTATTAGTAAAAACTCTTTAAAATCTTATTTTCAAACTTTTGTTACAATATTGCAACAACTAACAAAAGAGAATTAGGGTTCCAACAAAACAGGGTGTTGAGAGGCTTAGGGCCCGTTTGATAACGTTTCTGCCGTTTGTGTTTCAAGAAACGGCAGAAACAGAAATTTTTGTTTCTAGAAACAGAAACAAGTAAGAAAGGTGTTTGATAATTCTTGTTTCTGGAACCAGTGGGCTTTGGCAATGGATTGGACTATACGTCGCTGGGATTTGATAATCATCTCCGTCCTCTTGCTCTCCATCTCCACTCTATACTTTTCTGTCTCCTTCATCATCTCCATCTTCATATTCTCTATCCGAACAAACCCTTCCCCAAATGCTCTAACCACCGAAGCCAATTCCGAAATCGGGTCAACTCCCTCTTCCTCCTCCCCCTCCTCCTCATCCATCCCGAAAGATTTTCTCTTGCGAAACATCGAATTCCTTAAAAACCTAGAAGCCCCAGGAGGCCCTGCTACTCCACCGCCACGACCACCATCATTCCACTGCTGAGGATACGGTGAGGCCATTGGTGGTTGGCGAAGTGTGTGATTGATGCTTCGAGATTTATTAGCTTCGTCGTCGTCATCATCGTCATCGTCTTCATCTCCGTCTCCGTCATCGTCGTCTTCATAGTCATCATCTCTGTTACGATGCAGATCGATGGTGGCAATGGGAAGGGCCCCGATCGGGAATGGCCCAAATTCCATCCGTTCCATGAGGTTGAAGTAAGGCCAAAGAGAGGGAGACGAACGTTTCTTGTCTGAGCGGTAGCGCTAGTGAAGCTTCTCCATCTTGTGGCGGCACTGAGTAGTAGTCTTCGAGAGCTCCTCGTAGCCGCACCGAGCAGCGACGGTGATGAAGAGGGCGACGAGGAAGGTGTTCCACCAACGAGATGAAGAAGGGTCCGTAGTTGCAGAGCTCCCCGTGGTCGGGTACGCAGGAGAAGCAGTGAAGCTTCAACGTTTCAAGAGGAAGGGGGTTCTGCAACGTTTCACGCAGGAGAAGCAGTGAAGCTCCCCGTGGTCGATCGATTGTTTGTACCCCAATTTTGTTTCGAGAAACTAGCGAAACAAGTAAAACTTGTTTCGTCATTCATGTTTCTTGAAGCATAAATTGTTATAAATTTCAATTTATGTTTCAAGAAACAAGTGGAACAGAACACTTTTACCAAACGGTATTTATGCCGTTTCTTTGTTTCTGAAAACAAAAAAACACAGAAACACGTTTTTGGTTACATTATCAAACGGCCCTTAGAAGCTGACGAGAGTAGGGGAAGCAGTTCTGACCATACCAAACGTTCAGAAACCGTTCAAAATGCACGGCTCCTCTGTTGAGTCCTGAATCCAGCTATTTTTGCAATGTCAAATCCTACTCAGAATGGTACGTGAACTCAGACTAGCCTGTATTTATGAATTTTATGTATTAAAAAACATTGTTGCTGATTTTTTTTTTTTTTGCTGAATGCACCCCTGAAGCAGCATTCTCCATTGTGGGTGACACTGTCGTATTTGCAAGTGGAAGTCCATTCAAAGATGTGGATTTGGGTATGCACTATAATACATGCATTAATATAAAGAGAAGCCATAATTATCTACTTTATTTATTCGTTTTCCATACTTTTGATGGGAAACAAATTAACACTTCATTAATATAAAGAGAAGCCATAAATCCTGCAAATAGCATGAACCTAACATAGTGAATACGTACAATGTGAACAGCCTTGACACCCATTAGACACACTAATCCTCTTCGGCTCCCAGTGGCAATGATTTTTGCCTTACCCCTCACATGCTTCATATGTTCTAAAGAAAGTTGCTTCTCTTCCTTCAAAATTTCAAATAAGCAATGCCTTTTCTTTACTTTTTGATGCATGCTTTGCATTTCACATGCATTTCGAATTTGATGGAAGATTGAATTATTTGATGACATAAGCCTTTTTGGATCACCTCCTGTGAATTGTCGCAGGAAATGGTCGAATTGGCCACAGCAATCAGGGAAACATGTACCTCTTTCCAGGGTTAGCGTTAATTTATGTGTTTATATTCTGAAGGTTAGCCTTCCTGGGGATGAACCGACTATCTATCTGATTATGCACGATTGTGCTAGGTACTCTTCTATCTGGCTCACGCATATTCAATGTTTCTGTTGCAATGTATTTTATTGAAACCCATAAAACCCTTAAAATCCCTGATTCAAACCAAAGAGGTAGAAACCCTTCTCACTGTCTTTCTCTCTCCAACTCTCTTTCTGATTGCATTTTAATTTCAGAAAAGAGGGGAAGTTCTTTAGTTGTGAGAGCTGAGGAAACAGTGACCTCTGCATCCAACATTCGATCTTCACTGCGGATTTGGTAAGATTTTCACTATTATTTTAATTTTAAGCAGGTGTTTCTCATCATAAATTTTTTATCTTTTAAATATTCTAACTCATACAGTTTGTGATCCGAATATGGTTTAAGGCCATCTAAAATGATGAATTCAATGATTTGATGCGTTATTTGTCACTCAGAAATTTAAATTTCAGATTCCATGCTTTTCCCTTGACCAGATTTCAGCGTTCTATAGCTTTATAAGTCTATTCTTTTGTTGCATAGGTGATGCTAATTAGGGGATTTTCTCATTATCAAAATTTGTTTATTGAGAAGCTCTTGTAGTTAAGTTTGTAATTCATCAAACTAACTCAGATATGGTGATTTCCTTACTCTTGAAGGTCGTCTCATTTCAAGCTTAGCAACCAATGGCCATTATTTAGATTTTTGCGTAGTGTTTTCTTATGTTCAGTACCCATTGTTGGATATTTCCTTTAATCCACCCAATATGAATATCCCTACAGGTGTTGTGATGGCTTGGAATTTTTTTTTTCTTTTTTTTGTAATGATATTCAACAATCTTACCATGCCATTTGAAATTCAGATTTTTAATGTTCTTGTGATTGCTTCACATCTTAGACGTATGAGGTTTGAAAAAGTTAATTCTAATGCTTTTTTGTAAAAAGGTAATGTAGAGATAGATTATTGTCACATATTCTCTTTAACTTAGTAGTTAAATAGGGGAATGAACAAGATAAACAATAGCATTTATTAATTATGGATAGACTTGGAACTAATTTTGTTGGCGTACCTCTCCCTCTCTCTCTATTTGCATTGGAGTGCATTTATTTAAACTAATTTTTTTTGCTCTTTTTTTCCCTACAGATATTTTGATAATAGGGCAAAGGGGATGAATTATTGCTTTGATAATAGGGCATAAATTTGCACCAACATCAATTTGATATTCTGTTCAGAGATAGATCTCTTTGCGATCGTAAAAAAATAATCATGAGTTACCCTCTCTCTCACTTTCTCCTTCTCCTTCTTGAATCTAGGTTGTTGTCTATCTTTCTCCTGTTCAAAGAAGGATTTGAATTTTTTACAATTTGAGATTTTATTTGCTATTTTTTTTTGTCACATCGATTTCTCACCCCAATCTCTCTCTCTCTCTCTCTCTCTCTCTCTTGCATTGGAGTGAATTTGTTAAGCTCTAATTTCTGTTGCTCATTTTTTTCCCTACAGATAATTTAGTACACAGATTGCCAGTCTCAGAGTCTTACAACAGCATTCAACACTCCCATCACTAGCGCTCCTCTCTTGCATCCCTCTTCATGTTTGATCATTAAGGGTTGTTCTCCCACAATCTTCTCCCTTCTTTTATCTCTATCAGTCCTTCTTCATCTCTCTCTCTCTCTCCTTGATCCAACTATTTCTCTCACACGAGAACTCTTCATACCTATTTTTTGTAGGTAACGTAAAAAGGAGTTGAGGCATGAAGGCTCAAGAACATATCCTGTTTAGGTCATTGAACAAAGAGAAAACCCTCTGTGATAAGGAGTAGCTCCATATCCCAATCATGTGATGTTTCAAAGTTACGTTTTATAACATTGATGCTCAATACAATGATTTTTTTTTTCTCGTTCTTTTTCTCATGTGAAGTTGTAGCCGAAAATTGGTTTTATTACAGAAAGATTAAAAAATACTATGGGTAAGATTTGTACCTTCCACCTTATTTTCATGTGTCCGTTGCTTTATTTGCTTTGTTGATCATTCTCCCTTTCCATCTCACTCTTCAATGTATGACCACACGTGCATTTGCACATGTAATTTTTACTATATATATACACTAGTAAAAATATATATATATATATATATTTGGCAGTAATTAAATTAAAGACCCATATTTGGGTGTCTAGGTTTAAAGAGAGTTAAAAAAAAAGAATTAAAGAGAGCAGTTACTCTTATTTTCCTAAATGGGATGAAATCAGAAGTGCATCGGATGGTTGAGAGGCACTTGGGATGCGTGGCCCAATGCTTACTTAGAATGTAGATATATTCTTGGCAGTAATTAAATTAAAGACCCTTATTTGGGTGCCTAATGGTGAAAATCAAACCAAACGGTTTAAACCTAGCCCATACATTAAATAAAGCAAAGAAATAAAGAAACAAAATTAGAAATGATTGCCAAAGAAAAATAGGCCTCATACCCTATTTAGGAGTAGAAAATAGATTCTACTTGAATGCCGAGTTAGAAGTGGTATATGATTCCTGAATATTCAAAAGAAATTGATAAATTGCATATGTACTATACAATATGAACAATATAAGGAGCAAGTGAATTTCCATTTATTACAAAAATGATCACACTTATGCCCAATCCCGGCATGTTGGTATTGCAAAACTATATTGGTCTTTTTATTCCAAACTCTGTCTGATGAGTGATTAAATATTCTTAAATAATGAATATGTTGTAGGGCTGTAGGGCTTCATAAGCAAACTCATACATTGTCCAGATTGCAAAAGAAATCACAAAACATGAAAAGAGAAAGAAAAAAAAAATGAGAAAAAGCCTTGATATCCCCATCCTTTAGTTTAGGTATTAACTTTCTATAATGAGAAACGAAAGGATCGGCATTTGGAAATATCATATGAAGATCTTTATCTAGGTTGGAACAAATAAATCCACAAAAAGAATAAGAGAATGAAATAGCCAAATTATCGTGATCACGAAGATTGTATTAAGGAAGGTAATGAAGGATATTTCAAGTTAAAATCAACTTGAAAGAAACCAATAACCAAATCAACTATTTGCAAATATCATAGTGAAATGCTAAAGTCCTCTTATAATTTCTTCATATCTTACCATAATAGAATGGTATCAACTCACCATAAGTTAGGCCAAGCAACATATGAGCAAGTTGTATTAATGCTTATATGTGTAAGCATTAGTATGATAATCTTTCATATGCACAAAAATATTTGGGTTGATCTTTCATTGGTTGACAAATCTCAACTGGAATGCCATGATAATTGTGTTCTATTGGATTAATTTAGAACAACTTGTGACTTTTGATATCAACTCATAAGATGCATTGGTCATGAGTATCAGTTAAAACTGAAGAATTACATGAAAAAGTATAGAAGATTTCTTCCTTCCAATATATCATTATGAGAAGCTTTCTTGTGGGTGCATCCTGTTGTATGCAATAATGAACTGGTTACCTTGATTGGATGTCATCAAGTCAATATTCCCATGTCCAAAAACAGTCCATTCTTGTTAGCCATCACTAAATTCAGGATTAAGAATCATACCTACTCTATACTATGGTTTATGGGTTTCATTGAAACACTGAAAATCAATATAAAAGAATATATCAATTAAAGTTCTTATCCATTCCTTAATAGGTTGTAGTACACTTTCTGTCAAGTTTTCTAGCCTTAGTTTGAGCTCCTATTGTATGAACTATGTTTGCAGTACATTTGTTATCTAAGTTTGCATATCTAGATGACTTCACATATAAATAGAGCCAGTCAATTGATGCTTTGCATTAGAAACCTTTGGGGTACGGTATTTGTAACATAAACTATAAGATTTCCACTATAGGAAGTTTTTTTTTTTTTGGGTAGAACTACTGTCGGAAGTTGCAAAAAAATTAAATCAACATATTAATTATTATTAAAAAAATAAAATTTTTCTGACACTCATTAGAGGGTTAACCCAAGATCAGATATGATAACACCATAAACGAATAGAAAAAATCCAAACATTTCTTGAATCATAAAAGAGGAAACAAATTGTATTACTCGTTAGATGATAATATAAAAATCATTTAAACTGAATCTTGACAATTTAATTATGTAGAAAAAGTATGGATAAAAATTCCTAGATAACCTAAATCAGGAAACAAATTAAAATATGAGTAAGAAAAGTGCTATTTTCTAATTTTTTATGCATTTCATCAAACACATATTTCACATCTTTTTGGGTAAGTCCATCAAATGCATTTGTGTCGATGTAATACAACATATGATATCACAAGGTTCAATTTTGCTCATGTGTCTTGGACTTTCTTAGTCTAGGTGAATTGTGGGGTCATGCAGTGGCTGAGGTTTTCCTAGTCTACCCAAACTGTGGGTTAAGTTTTCTCAGTCCAAAAAATAAAAAAAATAAGATAAAATAAATAAGTAAAAATTAGGGATAACATGTTTCATGATCAATAGCTTAATTTATAGTCCCATAGGCCAGAAGAATGCTAAAAGACATGTTTCCAATTTTGTGGGAAGATAGGAAGATACACAACATGAGAGCAAAGAATTAATCCAATTTAGCCAAAAAAATTGTCTTTACAAGTATGTGTTCTTCAACAAGGAGGCATAAAAAAAAATAAAAAAATAAAAAGAAAAAGAAAAAGAAAAACTAAGAATCCATTTACATCTGAAAATAAATTTAAGATCCATAGATAAGATCTTTTTTTTTTTTGCTAAGAGGTAATTTTATTAAAAGAGAACAAAGCAAAAGAAAGCGAAATACAAAAGGGCAGGCCGATCCCACTAAACCCACTTGCAACCTCCACCTTCGGCATGGCCATCAGCAGAGGAAACAAGCAAAGGGCTTAGCCAAATCGATAACGGTGCCTGTCCAACGCATCAGAAGCTAACTCATCAACTACATGTCTCGGGAACTCCACTGAGAATTCTGAAGTACAAGATTTAGATGCTTTCCTAGCCAGAAAATCAGCGACTACATTAGCTTCACGAAAACAGTGAGTGATCTTCCATTGCACCAACTCCAAAAAGGAAATAACAGATCTCCATTTCTGCAGGGCAAACCATGAAATCTCCCTTCTCTGAACTGCTGAGACCACGGACGCTGAGTCTGACTCAATCCAAACACCCCTAGCATGATAGTGTCTAGCTAGCAGAATACCCTCCAAGACTGCCTCAAATTCAGCTTCATATATTTGTTTGA
>NC_056561.1:13986717-13991717 GCF_013358625.1 Macadamia integrifolia
AGCCACTCACGCGCATTGCGTCCACTACCGACACAATCCACCGCCAAACCTACTACAACGTAATAAGGATTTGGTAGAAGAAAAATCAATAGCCCCGCTAAGCACGAAAATCACAACAATCAACAGGGGTCGAGGGACTTGAGATCTATCTCTGCCTACAAGCTTGCAATTTTCTTTTTAAAAACAAAAGTGTGGGGGGGGGAGGGGAAAGTGGAGGGACTCGTGATCTGTCTCCACCTGCAACCTTGCAAACCTATGTTCTCCAGAGACCCACGTTAATGTCGCATCATAACACTTGCGGCAGGAGGCATGCAAATACCTCCGCACCCAGGCACGACTTAGAAACGTATTTCTCCAAATACCATAAAGGCCACAAAATCGAGCATGGGAAAAAACTCTTGCAAGCAACAAACCCACGAGAATGTAATTTTCTTTTTAAAAAAAAAAGTGGGGGCAGGGGAGGGGGAGGGACTCGTGATCTGTCTACACCTACAAGCTTGCAAACCTATGTTCTCCAGAGACCCACGTTAATGTCGCATTATAACACTTGCGGCATGAGGCACGCAACCACCTCCGCACCTAGGCACGACTTAGAAATGCATTCCTCCCAATACCAAAAGGCCACAAAACCGAGCATGACAAAACTCTTGCAAGCAACATACCCACGAGAATGGAGATTTTTTTAAAAGCAAGGAGGGGGGAGGGAATCATGATCTACCACCACCTACAAGCTTGCAACCCATGTTCTCCAGAGACCCACACGTCATTGTTGTATTACAACAACTGACGCAAAAAGGCATGCAAGCACCCTCCACACCTAGGCCCGACTTAGAAATGCACTTCTCCAAATAGCATAGGCCACAAAACCGACCATGAAAAAACCCTTGCAAGCAACAAACCCACGATAGTGCAATTTGAAAAAACAAAAAACAATGGGATGGGGGGGAGGGACCAACCAAATATTTATTGTGCACATTGACTTGACCAATGATTCCGTCAAATGTAGATAACACCCCACCCCTTGCACCATGACCTACATATGACAACAAGCCATAGAGCAAAGAAGGGTGCAAATGTGTGACTTCGACCACGCTCGTAAACAGTGGCACTAGAAAAACTACACATGGAAGGAAGCAAAGCACGTCAAACTACCACAGTGCCTAGATGGGATTAATCAACGGGGCCAATGCTTCATTTGCACGTTTTTCTCATGCCATGACTCCCTTGGCATGCTGTACAAAACTAGCAAAAGTTGCAGTAGGCTGCAATGAGAGTGTAACTACAGTGTGCAGGCAGCCATGCAAACCCACCAGCACGCATTGGCCGGCCAAGGTGCAAAACAAGGGGCTAATCATCCTGACCCTCATGCCATGTTGCTGTCCTTCACATGCCATGCAACTCTTGGAAATGCTGTGTGGCTACTGGCATATGTGGCAGCAGATATGCAAGGAGCCATGCACACCCAGCAGCACTCCATGGCCGGCCACAGCGCACATCGAAGGCAATCATCGGAACCAACGTGCCTTGATGGTGATTTTCACATGCCAAGCCTATCTCGGACATGCCATGCAGCTGCGGGCGCATCTGGCGGTAGCCGTGGGGGCACGGCAGCACGAGGCAGGAACCCTTGCGCACCAATCAGCCCGGGGTGGCAGGCAACGGTGTGCGGAAGAAGGGCTGCACATCGGGACGCATTGGCCATTTCCTTGTTTTTAAATGCCATGCCTCTCTGGAAACGGCTGTGCAGCCACGGACACGTGTCAGCAACTGTGGGGGCATGGCAGCAGTAGGTAGGGAGCGAAGGGCACCCAGCAGTACACGGTTGCTGGCATTGGCGTGCGGCAGATAGGCTGCCCACCTGGACAAACGAGCCATGTACTTGTTTTCACATACATGCCAAGCCTTTGTTGGGCTTTCGTTGCGGCTAAGACCGCAGGAGGCAACAGCCGTCGCGACATAGCGGTATATACTAGGCAACCACGAGGGCAAAGCAGCACGCCGTGGCAGGCGCAACGCACACCAAGGGCAAAATCTTCGAAACCAACATACCGTGAATGCGTCTTACACAGGCGATGCCACTCTTGGTCATGCTATACGGCGTTTGACACATGCGGTGCAAGATGTGGAGGCACTGCAGCACAAGGCAGGCTGCCCTGCGCGCCCAGCAGCACACACTGGCAAGCAACTGTGTGCGGCAGAGGGGAAGATTGTCGGGACGGACGCGCCATGTACATGTTCTCACAAACCACACCTTCCTTGGAAATGCTATGCGTCGAGGGGTAGATGTGGCATCAGAAGTTGGGGCGTGACAGCGCATGGTACCCGTCCATGTGCGCCCAACAGCCCACGGTGGTGAGCAAGGCCATGCGAAAGAAGGGGGCGGCGTTGCTAGACAGAAGGGCTCACCATTCGCAAGCACGTCCACCTTCGTAGAGCATGCTCTGCCACCACTGGCACACGTTACAGCAGCTGCGGGCACATGGCACGAAAGGCAGGCGGCCATGCGCGTCCAGCCGCACGCAGTGGCAGGCCTCAGCGCACACCGAGGGCCAACTCATCGAAACCCATGTGCCATTTCACTTCATTTACCATGCCATGGGTATTTTCAGATTGCCTACCATGCCCCCTCATCGTCTGCTGCCCCTCAGTGCGGCCCCTCAAAAACCACCCTGGGAGTGACACCCCCCTCCCTCAAGGTAGCTCTTATACTCTTTGCCCATTTCCAGAAGGAGACATGACCACCCCCAAAAATATACCGTTCTATTTTTTGAGCTACAAATATCCAAATCAAATGAAACTTGGTAAGAAATTAAGGAAAAATCCAAAGATTATTTTCATATAAAAATCGCCGTCTTCGGATAAATATTTATTTTTTTATTAATTTTTTAATATTAAAAAATATATTAAATTCAAAAAACTATGAAAAATCCATTTTAATGTATTTTTCTGAAAACTAAATTTCGGATGTCTTCCAAAGGTTGATAGAATGTTCTGAAAAAATATTGGACCATTCCAACATATTTTGATTTTTTTTATTATTTTATGATTGAAACATTACGAAAAATACCCAAAAAAATGGAAATGCGGGGTTTAATTGAAAATGATTGTACTTTGGGTGCCAAATAGCCAATTTCATGGCTTTTCTAACCCAAAGGGATGTTTCGCACAACATGATTTAAAGACCCAAACTACGTTGTGCGGGCATGGCCTTGGCGTGTGCAGCAGTCGGTGCCTCGTGTGCAGCCGAAGGCCACAAACGAGCCTCTGTTGCATGGACCATGGGGGCCACGGAAGCACCCATGTGTGAGCCACGTGCGTGCGGCTATGTGCACGGTGGACTAGACCTAGGATCGATGGTGCGGCAATGCGTGCAACCTTACGCGAGCCATGTGCCGAAAAGCCCGTGGCATGTGCGGCCATGCCAGCCACCAATATCGACGCATGGGAGGCCGTGCCAGCGAACTTGCTCGCGATAGTGCACTCATGGGCGGTGCATGTGGACCACGCAACGTAACCTTACGCGCGGCGGTGCAGCCGTGTCTGCAACCTCTTGCGTGGCACTTCCGGTAAATCCCGAAACCTGGCGCGCGACGACGAAGCGATGGGCGTGGCACACGCAGCCATGCATGCGACCTGGGGGGCGGTGTGAAGCAATGCACGCAATCTTGCGAGCTCTAGGGCAGCAAGGGGCGCGGCATGTGCGGCCATGCAAGCAACCTTGCGCGAGTTAGTGCGGCCAGAAGCGCGGCATGTGAGGCGTGGAACGTAACCTTGGGCGCAACTGTGTAGCCATCTGCGTGTCATGTTCGCCATGCGCGCAATCATCCGCGTGGCATGTGTTGCACCCGCCAAACCATGTGCGAGGCTTGTGCAGCCGTGGTCGCAGCCATGTGCGTGGAAGTGCGGCACGGGCAGCAACCCTGCGCGCGCTGCCCACACCATTGCCATCCGCCATGTGCATCCAGGCCTACCACCTTTCGTGCGGTTGAGCAGCATTTCCAGCAGTAATGTGCATTGTTGCCTGCCGCCTTACGCGCGGTGTGCACCTTTGCCCCCAGCCATGTGCGCGCGGTAGCCTGCACCCCTGCGCGTGAGAGTGGAACCTTACCCCCAACCGTGCCCGAGGTTGCGTGCAACCATATGTGCGGTATTGCAGCAACGCCCGCATCCATGCGCGCGGCAGCCTGCCTCGACGCCAGCAGACTTAGCGCGCTAGTGCAACCTTGCCCTCGGCGATGCCTACGCCTTTTGCATCCATGCCAGCTGCCTTCCGCGCGGTAGTGCAGCCATGCCTGCCACCATGCACGCACATTGTGCGGCCCTGCGTGCAGTACTGCCGCCTCGTGCACTGCCTTCATATGCACTTAGGCACCCTTAGGGGGGCACGCGTTGGCATTGTCATGGGCACGTATATGTGCACACTTGCGGCATTCAAGAGCACAATTAAACGACACTTGGGCTACACTTGGGGCATTCGAGGGCATGCACAGGCACACTTGGTTGCACACTTGGGCAACAGTTGTGGGCAGCATGGGCACATCTAGGCAACACTTGGGTCATTCATTGTGCACTTGTAGTCAACACTTGGGGTGTTGTGCGGCCATTCGCTGTGTACACGTGGGCACACGTAGCCAACACTTGGGGGCATGCGTAGGCACACACTTGGGCCATTCAAGAGCACGTTGTCGATGCTTCAGACCTTTCTAAGCAACCGCACCGGCACTTAGCACTTTCACTAGCGCTAAGTCAGCCTAACCACCCTCCTTAAGGGACTAGGGAAGAGAAGAAGTGAACACAAGAGTGAGTTTGAGAAGAATGAACCTGTATAGCACTAGAGAACTCTTGAGTACAAGGCTTGAGAACTCACTTGCTTGGTTGAACACTCTTGGTTGGTCCTTGGTGAGTGTCTTTGCCAAATGAGGCAACACCTACCCCAAGTTACAATGGATGGCTAAGATATTTACAAATGTCCTCCATCCAACGGTTGGGGAGGAAACTAG
>NC_056561.1:13996717-14007738 GCF_013358625.1 Macadamia integrifolia
AGTATCTGATGATCCTGGCAGGTTTGGGTTAACCGGTGTTAACTCGGTCACCGCTCCGGTTCAGTGTGAACGGGGTGTGACAAACGGTGGTATCAGAGCGTGATGCTCTGCTCCACTCACAGCATACCATTAGAATCCCATAGACTCTATAATAAGAAAATGGGGTTGGGCTAATATAAAAGCTTTAAAGATTAAAAGCTAAAGAAAGAAAGTATAAAAAGGGATTTCATTATATATTGCATTCATGGCATGCGTGAGTATAGATAAAAAAGGGAATTAGGTTGGTGATGTAACCTATAGAGTACTATTTTGATGAAATTTCGGCAGCATAACGGCGTAAAAAATGGGATTTCCAAAAATTTTACACAAACACCTGATAAACAACAGATAATAATATAACAAAGAGCATAGATAGAAAAATCACATAACCACAAAACCACACAGGTACTCCACATATGAAAACACCACAAAAAATCCACTATCCAAAGGTATTTTATTCCATAAATGAAACCAGTTACAATACATATACAAGGAATGAGAATAAATAAATATACAATGTCTACAAAAAAGGAGGAAACGGGTAAACAGCTAGTGTGGGTGAGCCAAGCCCTCACTGGTCGTCGTCATCGTCGTCGATGATCACCACGTTCGCTGGAGGCCTGGAGTTGACGTCGAAGCGGTGATCGTAGTAATCGAACCTCACGTTCACCAGCCGTACCTCCCTCCGAAGCCGGCCATAGTCTGCTGAGATAGCGTTGGCCCTGGTGTCTAAGTCCTGACCCAGCCTAAGGAAGGAATCCTCCAAGGTGGTCTGCCTGGAGGCAATCTCGTCCAGCCGCCTCAGTATCTGAACCTGGCCATCCTGCAAGGCCCGCATAGAGGACGACATGCCCTCAAAGTCGTAAGCACTACTCCCAGGTGGTGGGGCTGTAGCTCTAGAAGAACTAGGACCAGGACCTCTCGACTCCTGAGGCGCCTCCTCAGGGATGCTGCCACCCATCAGATCCTCCTCCTCGTCCTGAGGAACGTAGTCCTCATCCTCCTCACTGGACTCCTCCTCCATGAGGACATCCTCCATCAGGGCAGCCGTCCTACCCCTACCTCTCTGAGTTCCTGATCTAGGAGGTGAATCCATGAGGGTCTGAAGACCCATCTTCAGGAGGTTTCTCCGGTTGAACCTATCAGCCGGAGTCTTCCCCTCTTCACCGCTCAGATCCACCCCGAAGAACTCGAAGATCCTAGTGAGGATCCTGCCGTAAGGGAATCCTCCATCCTCTGGGTGGGAAGTGTGGTGCTCCATCGTTCTGAGAATAATGTAGGGAGGCACAAGTGCTCGCCGCCTCCCTCTGCGGCCGTGAAGATACAGAAGGCAATGAAAGCCACCATGAAACCCACCTGGTTCCGATGACCTCCTTTGGGGAGCAGGTTGAACTGGATCAACCGGGCGAATAGACGAACCTCAGGGTAGAAAGATGTCTCGGACTCCGGGCGACTGCTGCTGCCGCAGATGGTCTCGTAGATGAAGTCCGGTGTCTCCAGGCTCATGAATGGTCCCTGAGGCCTACCCCTGGGGGGACTGTAGTATCGGTGTCCCACCGCCGATATACCCAAGATACTGGACAAGGTGCCTACCGTCAGCTGGATGTCCACTCCCTTCACCAAGCTGTTGATGGTGAACTCCCCGTACGGATACGACACCTCCAAGTTACAATAGAACCGACGGACGAGCTGCTCGTAGCATGGTCGGTCCACATGAAGAATAGAGTCCCAGCCCAATGCTGAGAACCTCTCCTGAAGCCTAGCCTTGTGGAAGTCCTCGACTACCACGGTCTTCTCCATCAACACTGACCCCTTCAGGAAGTTGGGCCAGTTGGCTGCGGCCTCGGCACTGAGGAAGTGCTCCTCATCATAGTCTGTAGGGTCAGACTGGGCAGGTGCAGGTCTCCTGTGCGAGGAGCTGAAGAGCTGGTCTCCGCACTCTTCCGCTTAGAAGCGGTGGTCTTGCGTCTAACGCCAGAGGAAGATGGTCCTTTGCCGGTGCGGGATGACATCCTGGCAATAAGAAAAGAAAGTAAGGATTAGTACAGAAAGGAAAAGACAGCAGCATTAAGAAGGGGAAATCCAAAACCCAATTCATGCAAAACGGGAACGGCGACAATCTAGGAACGATAGGAAACTTATGACATAAAGCACGGTAGTTGACAACGCATAGAAACATGCCAAGACAGTAAAACGACAGCAAAAAAGGAAAAAGCATAAATAACACGGGAGGATTCGATTTCAATGCACCAACTCTTTCACAAGGAAGTAAAAGCTTGAAACCCCAGGACTAGAACGAAATGCCATAGTAACGGGATCATGAAAGTGCAAGAACATACCCAAATAGACTATGAAACTCCATGAGCACAAGTATGGATGAAAGTCAAGGAAACCAATGCCAAAATAGGAATTTTCATGGAAATACATGGGGATTCCAAGCATAATGGATGATTCATGAAATCTAAAGCATATCAAGCACAAAACAAGTGAAATGCATCACAAGGGAATCATCAATTGGAGAAAAGGATCAAAAAATTTAAGAAACCCCAAAATTTGGAAACCTAGGGCACAAATTGGGGTTTTCTCCAAATGAAGAGATAAAAATCCTATAAACTACAAATGAGCACAGTGAAATCATCACAAACACTTAGTAATACTATTCTATGGTGGAAATTATGGAAAGGAAGCTTAGAAAGTAAACCCTATTCATGCATTTTATACAAATGGAAATTCTGAGAAAGGAAGATGGAGGAACTTACTTGAATGAGGGTGAGTTGACTCTTCTCTAAGGCGTCGAGTAGGTGAGTAGACTCGCGAGTAGAAGCGCCGAGGAGACCTCCAAGATCGCCCAAGGAAGAAAGGAAGAAAGAGAAAGGAGATGGGGAAAGAGACAAGACTGAACAGGGTCTGTAGGGCCCTATTCGTGTTTTAACACGGGCAAAACCGGCAGGTATAACCGGCGGGCTCCTACCCGCCGGTGCCACCCGCCGGTGTGAGGCAGTAAAACCAGCGGGTATAACCGGCGGGCCCCTACCCGCCGGTTCAGCCCACCGGTTATGGCAGTTGGGGAATTTTGAAGATTTTTCTTCTTTTCTTGTTTCCCTTCTCTCCTTCTAGCAATGATTTCATTGATTGTCACTATGGATGTTATTCCTATGATTAATATGCTATGGTGAAGTGGGACCATTAGCATGTATGTTGTGAACTTTGCCTGTATCTTGGAATTGAGCTATGATTAATTACAGGCTATCATACACTACAACACCTCATGTAATGGCATATGATTGTGTGCCGAAATCAATTCTATGGTGTTTAACCAATGTGGTGTGTGATGTGTTCCAGGTACAGGCATATGATGGTACGTAGTAGATCCGGTAGTAATGCCCGAGGTACCTCGCGGGGTCCTCGTCGGGTCGGTCGACCACAAAATCCCAGAGGGGCCCGTTCTGTGGGGCATACCTCGCCTCCACTACCTCCAGAGACCCTTGGTCAGGGTGGGGCACATAGGGACCCACCTATGACTACACTCCCGGACCCTCCACCGGTTATTACACCGGGAGATGTTGCTACTATAATCCAGCAGTCCCAACAAGCTTTCCAGCAACAAATGCTTCAGCAACAGCAAGCATTTATGACTGCCATCCAAAAATAGTTGGATTTTTCTCAACCGAGTCAACCGCCCCGAGTACTCTCTCCGCAGGACCCACCTGTAGGGTCAGGAACGGGACCACAAGTGGTGGGTACACCTCCAATCCCACCATTCGGTATTCCTCAGCATGGGATGCCTCCTCCATACTCCTACTATCCTGTCTATGCTCCTAACTTCCCGGTGATGAGTAATACGTCAAGGGTAGTGGAGTCATTCAAGAGGAACTTACCACCTGTATTCTCTAAGGTGGGGAGTGATCCTCTGGAACCGGATCAATGGATCCAAGAATTAGAGAAGATATTTGAGGTGCTTGAGTGCATGGATGCCCAGAAACTTATTTGTGCTGGGTTGCAACTCAAGAAAGAGGCAAATTCTTGGTGGCAAGCCTCCAAGCCTATATTGATGGCTGCTCATCCAGAACCTACTTGGGAGCAGTTCAAGGAGTTGTTCTTGGATAACCACTATCCGCGCAGTTTCAGAGACCGAAAGGAGACTGAATTCATGGCCTTAACTCAAGGAGGTAAGACTTTCCTTGAGTATCAGCAACAATTCGAAAGTTTGTTCCATTTTGCCCCAAGGCATATGCGAACAGCTGAAGAGAAGGCAGCAAGGTTCCTAAAAGGCCTAAAAGCATCTATTGGGTCTGTTCTTGAAGTCTTGGATTTGACCGAATATGGCCAGATTGTACAGAAGGCCAAAACAATGGAAGATAAGCAGAAGGGTGAACAGTCCCTCACTCCTGGACTGTGGAAGAGAACAAATCCATTCCCAGATGCGAGAAATTCCTCCAAGGCTTACCGCGGATCATACAGTTCTGGGCCTATGTCTAGGCAGCCCTATAGGCCATCTGGCTATCCTCCTAGGCCAGTTGGTGGTTCGGGTTCAACCTCTTTTCGCCCGAACACTAGTGTGGCACCTACAGCTCCAAGGCCACCTCGACCTCCATCTGCAGCGGGTCAAGTGCAGAGGGGCCCCGCTCCGGTTTCGACATCTCAGATTCGTTGCTTCAACTGCCATTCCTATGGGCATTATGCGAAAGACTGTCGGGCCCGACCAGCCTTACCCTCCAGTCAGCCCTCTGCGTACCGACCTCCCGTACCTTGAGGCAATCAACCGCAGGGAAGGATGTACGCCCTATCAGCCGAGGAAGCTGAGGCTAGTACAGAAGTTGTAGCAGGTACATTTTAAATTAAGAAGTTCATTATGATTAATATTGATGACCTGCTGAAATTTTATACATTGTTATACTAGGTATCCTACCCATATCGGGCATACCAGCCTATGTTTTATTTGATTCAGGAGCTACTCATTCATTCGCATCTAAGAGATTTGTAGGGAAACTTGGGATGTCACCCGGGATCCTAGACCATGGAATGATTGTTAGTATGCCTACTGGTAAAATTGCACAGTTGAAGGAAGTGTATGGGCCGTGCCCAGTGGAGATTAGTGGGAAGAACTTTGATGCACAACTTATTAAATTCAATATGCAGAACTTTGATGCTATATTGGGTATGGATTGGTTGTCGGCTCATCGAGCTAATGTGATCTGTGCGGAAAGGCTGATTAAGGTAACAGATGACGAAGGGAAAGAGTGGGTGTACCGAGCAGATACCATGAAAAGGGTGAGGAAGGTTCTGGTCTCCGCTCTTCAAGCGGTAAAGTTGCTAGAAAGTGGATGTCAGGGTTTCATAGCCTCGGTACTCGATGTGGATGCAAGAATTACACCTCTAGAAGAAGTAAAGGTGGTTAAAGAGTTTCCCGATGTTTTCCCAGATGATCTAATGCAATTACCACCTGATAGGGAGTTGGAGTTTGCCATAGACTTGACTCCTGGAGCAGCTCCAGTATCTAAGGCTCCATATAGGATGGCACCAGCTGAATTGAAGGAGTTGCAGATGCAGTTGCAGGAACTATTGGAAAAGGGGTTTATTCGCCCAAGTGTTTCACCTTGGGGTGCCCCGGTGTTGTTTGTCAAGAAGAAGGATGGTAGTTTGCGTATGTGCATAGATTACCGGGAGTTGAATAAGCTGACCATTAAGAACCGGTATCCATTGCCACGCATCGATGATTTATTTGATCAGTTGCAGGGAGCCCGAGTATTTTCAAAGGTAGACCTTCGGTCCGGCTATTATCAGCTCAAGATAAAGAGCAGTGATATACCCAAAACAGCATTTAGGACTCGATACGGCCATTATGAGTTCCTAGTGTTGTCCTTCGGGTTAACCAATGCGCCGACAGCATTTATGGATCTAATGAATCGAGTATTCCAGGATGTGCTCGACAAATGGGTAATTGTTTTTATTAACGATATCTTAATCTACTCCAAGACCGAGGAGGAGCACACTCAACACTTGAGAATGGTGTTACAGAGGTTGAGAGATCAACAGTTGTTTGCCAAGTACAGCAAGTGTGAATTTTGGCTTGAACAAGTTGGATTCCTGGGGCACGTAGTGTCTAAAGCTGGAATCGAAGTGGATCCTGCTAAGGTAAAAGCAGTAGTGGAATGGGAAAGTCCCAAGAATGTTACTGAAATTAGAAGCTTCCTGGGATTGGCTGGATACTACCGGCTTTTCATCGAGAATTTTGCTCGGATCTCAGCACCAATGACCAAGTTGACTAAAAAGGGTGTGAAATTTGACTGGGCAGAAGAATATGAGAAGAGTTTCCAGGAATTGAAAGAAAAGTTAGTGACTGCCCCTGTGCTGACTATTCCTGAAGGCACAGGTGGAATGACGGTCTATACCGATGCTTCCAAAGTTGGGTTGGGTTGTGTTCTCATGCAACGCGGAAAGGTAATAGCGTATGCATCCCGATAACTAAAGGAGTACGAGAAGAACTACCCCACTCATGACTTGGAACTAGCAGCAGTCATTTTTGCCCTTAAGATCTGGCGACACTATTTGTATGGGGAGAAGTGTGAAATATACAGTGACCACAAAAGCCTGAAATACTTCTTCACTCAGAAGGACCTGAACATGAGACAGAGAAGATGGCTTGAACTCATGAAGGATTATGATTGTGACATTCAGTATCATCCCGGCAAGGCTAATGTAGTGGCAGATGCATTGAGTCGGAAGACACAGACTGTGTCGCTTTCATGCTTAGCAGTAAGCTCACCACTTGTGCAAGAGGCGATGCAAATGGAAGAGACCCTCTTGTATGAAGGGGCAACCCTAGAGCTTGAACCTCAACCAGAAAACCTTAAATGGTTGACGGTATCCTTATCGGCTCTACAGGTGCATCCGGCAATTAGGCAAGGGGTGATACTGAAGCAACCTTTGGATCCTGAATTGCAGCGAATCAGAGTTAAGGTTCAAGACCAAACAATGAACGACCCAGATTTTACTTTAGCCAGTGATGGGGCATTGATGTTTCGAGACAGATTGTGCGTACCCGATGATTTGGATATACAAGATAAGATAGTGAAAGAAGCACATAGCTCCGAGTACTCACTTCACCCAGGAAGTACCAAAATGTACAAAGACCTCAAACAGAGTTATTGGTGGCCAAGCATGAAAGTCACCATAGCTTTGTATGTGGCGACTTGTCTTACCTGCCAGAAGGTGAAAGCTGAGAGGCATCGACCTTATGGTACCCTTCAGCCACTCCCAGTACCTAGAATGGAAGTGGGAAAGGATTACAATGGACTTCGTCACCGGACTACCAAGTACACCTAAGGGAATGGATGCGATATGGGTGATTGTGGACCGACTTACCAAGACTGCTCATTTCATTCCTATCAAAACCAAGTTCTCCATGCCCAAACTAGCACAACTTTACATGGATAACATAGTGCGTCTTACATGGAGTGCCAGTGAGCATTGTTTCAGATAGGGACCCAAGGTTCACTTCCAGATTTTGGAAAAGCTTACAGCGTGCCTTGGGATCGCAGCTGAATTTGAGTACAGCTTTTCACCCACAGACGGATGGTCAGTCGGAGCGAACCATACAGATATTAGAAGACATGCTCAGGGCATGTGCAATGGAGATGAGTGCAGCTGGGAAGAATATATACCTCTTATGGAGTTTGCATATAATAATAGTTACCAAGCTACAATTGGGATGGCTCCATATGAGGCGTTATATGGCAGAAAATGCAGAACTCCGTTGTATTGGGATGAGGTAGGTGAACGTCGAATGTTAGGACCGGAGATGATCCAGATGACTTGTGACAAAGTCGACGTTATTAGAGAACGGATTAAAGCAGCTCAGTCCCGTCAAAAGAGCTATGCGGACACCCGCAGGAAGGAGATTGAATTTCAGCCAGGAGAAAAGGTATTTCTCAAGATCTCTCCTACTAAAGGTTTGCAAAGGTTTCACAGAAAGGGGAAGTTGAGCCCAAGATACATGGGACCATTTGAGATCTTGTCCCGGGTTGGCTCAGTAGCCTACATGCTTGCTCTGCCACCTTCGCTTGGAAATGTTCACAATGTATTCCATATATCCATGCTGAAGAAGTACGTGCATGATCCATCTCATGTACTACCCGTGGAACCAGGGTACCTAGAAGCTGATATGACCTATACAGAGCAGCCAGCTGAAATTTTGGACCGGAAGATGAAAACCCTTCGCAACCGCTCCATTTCCTATGTAAAGGTGCGATGGGCTGATCATTCACTTGAAGAAGCATCTTGGGAGGTAGAAGAAGAAATGCGAGCCAAGTACCCTCATCTTTTTGATCAACCAGGTACGCAATTTCGAGGACGAAATTTTTCAGAAGGGGGGGTAATGTAATATCCCGCTTCTTAAACCCGGTCTGATTTCGCGGTTGAACCGGTTTAACCATGCAGGAACCGAGCCAGAGGATGTTAGAGCGGGTTCCCTATGGGCTATGATGGCACGGGTGACCCTAAACACCGGCTGGCCCGACAAGTCCGAGCCAGTGCCAGAAGAGACGGGAGTGCCCAAACCGTGTACGTGCACCTACCATAAGGCTATGTACGGATAAAACAGGTATTATATCTGTACTTTAAGATATATATGTACATAAGGCTATGTACGGATAAAACAGGTATTATATCTGTACTTTAAGATATATATGTAGGCTACAATGTATGCCTGGGGTGGGGTTTGAGCCGAGGTCCGAGCCCGGTCAAAATCCCAAGTTTTGACTCTCGGATGGGTATGTCAGGTGGGTACACCCACCCACCTGAGTGACCCATCCGACACTATTCACTTAATTAGGAATAGTATATAAGGCTTTATGACTTCTTTTCTTCCATTTATTACCCTCGTACGTTTGGTGAGAAAAGTAAAGAGGAGAGAGAAAAAGAAAGGGAAGAAGAAAGGAAGAGGAAGAGAGGAAGGATTTCAGCGGCGCCGAAGCTCGATCTTGCCATTCCGGTGCCGGAAGAGTAATCTTCAACTCGAGATCCACAGTTGGAGGTAAGAAAAGCTGGGTTTTATGAACATTAACCATACCCACGCTTTAAACCCTTGATTTGAGTATGGTTTCTCAAGATCTTGTAAACACCCTTTGAAATGTTGAATCTAAGGTTTAATAGATGATTTATGTGTTGATCTTGAAGGATTTGAAGAGGTATTGACAAGGTAGAAAGAGCATTGTGAGTTGGAAGTGTTTTTGAAAGGTTTGAAGTCATTTTGAGCAAAGAAGGTAAGATGGTTCCCCTCACTTGATTCTAACTCAAATCTAAGCTAGAACCATCCTATAGGACTCTAAAGGTGTGAAGAATGGGTTGAGAAAAGCCCTATTTGGGTCCCCAAGGAATGGAAGAAGTTGAGAAGAAACTGGGGTTTTCCGCCAAAACCGGCGGGTAGGACCGGTGGGTAGACAACCCACCTGTCCGACCCCCCTGTGTGGCCCCGAGGGTGATCCGGGGGTCCGATTGAGCCCAAATCGGACGTGTGACCTTCTTTCGACGTTCTAAACACGATTTCGAAGTCGGATTTCATTAATTTTGATTCTAAGATGGTGAAGTACTAACCCCGCTCAATTATGTTAGGTTCACCAAATCATACCCGATTCGCTCCGGATCTCGCCCGTACCGAACGAGACTTCGTGTACGCTACAGGTAAGTGGAGAGAGGACGTTTGGCCTTGGTTCAAGGCATTTGTTTGGCATTCATATAACTATATCTAATTTAGTCATGTCATCATGAATATGCTATATAGATTAGTCATTCCACTCATTGATGTGCATATATGCTATGTTTACTTTCAATTGCAAATTAAATGAGATGTTATATGTTGAATGTGGACATCATGTTGCATAATGCATTGATAGATTAGATGCCGTGGTCGGCTTGGAAACGAATGCATTGGTGGCCCGTGGTATGGGACACGAAGGCACTATGCAGTCGTACTGCATATAGGAGCATGCGGTATTAGGATTCTCACCATCCCGTGCTACGACCCTTCCCAACAGGGGTTGAGGTGTTGGGTTGCCATTTGGGGGGAAGCAGGGGTCGCGGTTGTCGGGCACTGTGGCGGTTAGGCATTACGCCCGGCGAGTCGTGTAGGACAGCCGGCAACCCCGGTGGTATTTCAAGAGGGCCAATCGTACTGCTTTTAAATTGCTGGAGTCAGCACTGTCATTTAATTTATTTACATTTCTGTTGAGAGCCGGTGGACAGCATTGTCTTTATTTTTCCGAGTACTCACGGTGGGCCTTCTCCAACAGCCCTATGGGCGTATCGCGGGAGGGAGTTCGCGGCTCGTACCCGGAGTATACGCGCACTGTGGTTGTAGTAGCACTAAAACTAAAGACTTAGTAATGTTGATTAGGTGTATGTGATCTAAAATGATTTGCATGGCATGTAGTGCATATGATGTGTTGTGTTGTGTGGACTGTTGTGTGTGGTCCACCTCTCTATTTACTGAGCTAGTGAGCTCATTCCACGTGTACACCCCTTTTTAGATGATTTTGCAGGTCATGCATCTGAGGAGCAGGGGGTGGGTCCCACCGTTGAGTTCCCTGAGGAGGACTGGTGGACCCCTGAGGAGTTTGAGCACGGCGTAGACTGCGCGTGTGAGAGCTGTGTTGCGGGGCAGCGGTTCTGAGGCCGAGCTGAGCTCCAGCCTTGATACCGATTCCGGGCTGTGTACTCTGATGTTTTTGATAATTTCCTGTATATAATTGATATTCAAACTTTATTCTTTTTGTGTATATATATCATGCCTTCGGGCCCAAATGTATATAATTATGGTATCGCCATTTGGGTATCAGGTATATGGGAATTATTACAGGTAAAACTTAGTCTTCCGCTGATTTGATGATCTTGTGTTAGTGTGTGTATGCTGTGGTGGAATACAGTATCTGATGATCCTGGCAGGTATGGGTTAACCGGTGTTAACCCGGTCACCGCTCCGGTTC
>NC_056561.1:14007758-14021263 GCF_013358625.1 Macadamia integrifolia
AACCGTTCCATTTCCTATGTAAAGGTGCGATGGGCTGGTCATTCACTTGAAGAAGCATCTTGGGAGGTAGAAGATGAAATGCGAGCCAAGTACCCTCATCTTTTTGATCAACCAGGTACGCAATTTCGAAGACGAAATTTTTCAGAAGGGGGGGGTAATGTAATAACCCGCTTCTTAAACCCGGTCTGATTTCGCGGTTGAACCGGTTGAACCATGCAGGAACCGAGCCAGAGGATGTTAGAGTGGGTTCCTTATGGGCTATGATGGCACGGGTGACCTTAAACACCGGCTGGCCCGACAAGTCTGAGCCAGTGCCAGAAGAGACGGGAGTACCCAAACCGTGTACGTGCACCTACCATAAGGCTATGTACGGATAAAACAGGTATTATATCTGTATCTTAAGATATATATGTAGGCTACAATGTATGCCTGGGGTGGGGTTTGAGCCGAGGTCCGAGCCCGGTCAAAATCCCAAGTTTTGACTCTCGGATGGGTATGTCAGGTGGGTACACCCACCCACCTGAGTGACCCATCCGACACTATTCACTTAATTAGGAATAGTATATAAGGCTTTATGACTTCTTTTCTTCCATTTATTACCCTCGTACGTTTGGTGAGAAAAGTAAAGAGGAGAGAGAAAAAAAAAGGGAAGAAGAAAGGAAGAGGAAGAGAGGAAGGATTTCAGCGGCGCCGAAGCTCGATCTTGCCATTCCGGTGCCGGAAGAGTAATCTTCAACTCGAGATCCACAGTTGGAGGTAAGAAAAGCTGGGTTTTATGAACATTAACCATACCCACGCTTTAAACCCTTGATTTGAGTATAGTTTCTCAAGATCTTGTAAACACCCTTTGAAATGTTGAATCTAAGGTTTAATAGATGATTTATGTGTTGATCTTGAAGGATTTGAAGAGGTATTGACAAGGTAGAAAGAGCATTGTGAGTTGGAAGTGTTTTTGAAGGGTTTGAAGTCATTGTTGAGCAAAGAAGGTAAGATGGTTCCCCTCACTTGAATCTAACTCAAATCGAAGCTAGAACCATCCTATAGGACTCTAAAGGTGTGAAGAATGGGTTGAGAAAAGCCCTATTTGGGTCCCCAAGGAATGGAAGAAGTTGAGAAGAAACTGGGGTTTTTCCGCCAAAACCGGCGGGTAGGACCGGTGGGTAGACAACCCACCTGAGACACCCACCTGAGAGGACCAGGGGGGTCCCTGGCCAAACCGGCGGGTAGGACCGGCAGGTCCTACCGGCGGGTCCATACCCGCCGGTCCAAAACCGGCGGGTAGGACCGGTGGGTAGACAACCCACCTGAGTGACCCACCCGAGTGGCCAGAATGTGATTTTTAGGTCCGATCGAGCCCAAATCAGACCTGGGACCTTCTTTCGACGTTCTAAACACGATTTTGACGTCGGATTTCATTAATTTTGATTCTAAAATGGTGAAGTACTAACCCCTCTCAATTATGTTAGGTTCACCAAATCCTACCCGAATCGCTCCGGATCTCACCCGTACCGAGCGGGACTCCTTGTACGCTACAAGTAAGTGGAGAGAGGACGTTTGGCCTTGTTTCAAGGCATTTTTTTGGCATTCATATAACTATATCTAATTTAGTCATGTCATCATGAATATGCTATATAGATTAGTCATTCCACTCATTGATGTGCATATATGCTATGTTTACTTTCAATTGCAAATTAAATGAGATGTTATATGTTGCATGTGAACATCATGTTGCATAATGCATTGATAGATTAGATGCCGGGGTCGGCTTGGAAACGAATGCATTGGTGGCCCGTGGTATGGGACACGGAGGCACTATGCAGTCGTACTGCATATAGGAGCATGCGGTATTAGGATTCTCACCATCCCGTGCTACGACCCTTCCCAACAGGGGTTGAGGTGTTGGGTTGCCATTTGGGGGGAAGCAAGGGTCGCGGTTGTCGGACACTGTGGCGGTTAGGCATTACGCCCGGCGAGTCGTGTAGGACAGCCGGCAACCCCGGTGGTATTTCAAGAGGGCCAATCGTACTGCTTTTAAATTGCTGGAGTCAGCACTGTCATTTAATTTATTTACATTCTGTTGAGAGCCGGTGGACGACATTGTCTTTATTTTTTTCGAGTACTCACGGTGGGCCTTCTCCAACAGCCCTATGGGCGTATCGCGGGAGGGAGTTCGCGGCTCGTACCCGGAGTATACGCGCACTGTGGTTGTAGTAGCACTAAAACCAAAGACTTAGTAATGTTGATTAGGTGTATGTGATTAAAATGATTTGCATGGCATGTAGTGCATATGATGTGTTGTGAGGTGTGGACTGTTGTGTGTGGTCCACCTCTCTACTTACTGAGCTAGTGAGCTCATTCCACGTGTACACCCCTTTTTAGATGATTTTGCAGGTCATGCATCTGAGGAGCAGGGGGTGGGTCCCGCAGTCGAGTTTCCTGATGAGGACTGGTGGACCCCTGAGGAGTTTGAGCACGGCGTAGACTGCGCGTGTGAGAGCTGTGTTGCGGGGCAGCGGTTCTGAGGCCGAGCTGAGCTCCAGCCTTGATACCGATGCCGGGCTGTGTACTCTGATGTTTTTGATAATTTCATGTATATATTTGATATTCAAACTTTATTCTTTTTGTGTATATATATCATGCCTTTGGGCCCAAATGTATATAATTATGGTATCGCCATTTGGGTATCAGGTATATGGGAATTATTACAGGTAAAACTTAGTCTTCTGCTGATTTGATGAGTTGATTTTAGTGTGTGTATGCTGTGGTGGAATACAGTGTCTGATGATCCTGGCAGGTTTGGGTTAACCGGTGTTAACTCGGTCACCGCTCCGGTTCAGTGCGAACGGGGTGTGACATGTAGAATCTTCACCTAGGGTTGTCATAGTTACATTGTTGATCTTGATGACACCTGCATACATATTGTTTGATACGAGTGCATCACATTCATTTGTATCTCTGACTCTTGTTTCTAAAATGAATATTAAGTCAAAGACGTTGGCACACAAACTAGTACACCCACAGGAAGTGAAGTAGGATTTGATGAAGTGTATGAACCATGTCCCATACAAGTATGTGGAAGGGAAATGATCGCTCACCTAATCAAATTAAATATGCATGACTTTGATGTCATTTAGGTATGGATGGGTTATCTGCCTATCAAACATGTATGTTATTGCTGAAAAGAAGAAAGTGTTCAGTCCTTGAGAGGGGGTGAATTCATTTTCAAAGGAAAGAGGGTGAAGAAATCCAAGAACTTGGTTATATCAGCACTTCAAGTCAAGAACTTTCTGGATTAAAGATATGAAGTTTACTAAGCAAGTCTTTTAGAGGAAATAGATGTAGTGAAGAATTTTCCAGATGTATTTCCTGAAGACTTGGTTGGAGTACATCTGGACAGAGAAATAGAGTTCATCATTGACTTGGTCCTTGGGCAGCACCTGTATCCAAAGCCCCATATAGGATGACACTTTCAAATTTGAAAGAGTTGAAGGAACAATTGCAAGTTTTGTTGAAGAAGGGATTCATCAGGCTTAGTGTGTCTCCATAGGTGTGTCTCCATAGGGAGCACCAGTGCTCTTTATCAGGAAGAAAGATGGAAGCATTAGGATGTGCATAGATTATCGGGAGTTAACAAATTAACAATCAAGAACCAGTATCTGTTGCCTAGAATTGATGACCTTTTTGATCAATTACATCATGCAAATATATTCTCCAAAATTGACCTTAGATTTGGGTATCGTCAACTCAAGATCAAGGAGTGTGACATCGAGAAGACAACTTTTCGAACCCGTTATGATCACTATGAGTTTTTAGTTATGCCATTTGGATTGACAAATGCACATGCAGTTTAATGGAACTGATGAATGAAATGTTCCATGGCATGTTGGACAGTTTCTTCAGCATGTTCATTGACGACATTCAATGTTCATACAATATCTATTACGTATTATTTTACCTTTTTGATGTAGCTTGACTCAATATCAATGGCTCATATCTATTGATCCTTATCTAGCAGTATCGAAAACTCGTTCACCTTGTAGCTCAGGAAAACTTTGCCCCTTTTTTTTTTTAACAAATCATTTGCACAATTTTGAATAGGTTTAATCAGCATATTGTTTTTTGGATTGCTACATCTGCGGTGCAGACAATTCACCACGGGCATCCAGGCTGCTCGGTGGAAACATGCAGTGAATTCACCATGCTTGCTCTGCTCAAGAAAATTTTGTCCTTACTTTTCAAATGAGGAAGAGATATTTTTAGGATAATTTACAGTGCCACCTCCTAGAGAATGCCAGTATTATAGGAATACCCCTGTTTAATATCAAATTTCGTTTAGACCCCCTGCCGTCAGTCTTTGTTATAGAATGTACCTCAAATGTTAGCGTCAACAACTTCTTTTTTTCTAAATACCATTTTACCCTTAAAAATGCTGAAGTACTGATATTACCCTCTGTTAGTTGTGGGTCCCACGTAAGGATTAGTACGAGCTGTCCAACTTGACAGACTGGTTCTCTTCTTCCTCTCACCCTATATACAACACAGAAGCAAAGCCTGCCCACCAAACCTTCTGCACCCTCAACTCCTCAAGCCCATAACCTAAATTCTCTCTCTCTCTCTAAAGAAATTTCGATCTCATCAAAGAAGCGAAGAAACCCATCTCTCTATCTTCATCTTTAATCATGGCAGAAGAAACCCAGATGAAAGCAGAGGAAGTAGTAGTTGTGGCTGAGACTGAGGAAACGACGATTGAGAGAGACAAACCACCAACACCGACAGTGGAGGTGCCAGAAAGAGAGGAGCCTATCAAGCCAGCCGTCGTGGAAGAAGAAGCTGCTGCTCCTACTGCTACTGAAACAGAAATGTAATTAGGATAATCAAAGAGCTTTATATTAGAAATGGAAGGAAACATACCGGAAAAGAGAAGCAGATTTCAGCCATAGTAATACCAACTTACCAGGTGAAGAATGACACAACCACCCATCCCGACACTAGACTTGCAGGCCCTACATAAAGCAAGCTCGAGCCATACAGTGGAGTTATCCCTATGAAAAGAGTCATTGTGGAAAATGAGATTGCAAGTGTCTTGAATAGAGTATGCAACAATCAAACAAAAAGACCCATCTCATCAATCATGAAAAAAAAAAAAAGGAAAAAAAAATAAAAATAAAAGATAAATCAAACCGAAATGAACTTAGGTATAGAATAAAAGAAAGCAATACAAACAACCCTTAAGAAAAAGGAAACCAGTAGGGGAAAAATAAACCATTTCTAAAGCAAACTAATAAGAGAAAGTGAAAAGAAAGAAAATGAGTTGGGATTGAGATGGGTAACCATTTCTCTTCTGAGTTCTTGCTTGTAACCCAATTCATTGAGACGCTTCTCTCATGACTCATCTCAACCCTCGACGTAGTCGGTGAACCCTCTCACGTTATAGACATCAAGGGTCGCTTCCAAATCCCAAGTAATTGGAGTTGCAGCTCAAGAGGAAACAGAAAAAAAAAATTGCTTTCCTCATCAACAGGGAAGAGATGGTATGCATGAGAGTCATACTTTCACAACAGGTTTTACTTCAGTTGAACCAGGTGGAAAAAAAAAAAAAAAAAAACCAACTGCAGCCAAACTAGGTGGAAAAAGGAAAGAATGAGAGAATGGTTAATGAAAATGGGACAATACGGTGAGAAAGAGGGGTAATTTTGGGTTAATGAAAATGGGTTACGGATCAGTCTTTTATTCATAAGGGCTAAAGCATCATTTCATAGCATCACTTAACAGAGACTGACGGCAATAGGGGTGTCAATCGGTCAAGCCGGGTTGGTCTCAGTCTGGCCTAGCCAGGCATGACCGGCCTATGTCCTCCGTCCATGATCTACCTGTTTAAGAAATGAGTCGGTCTCAATCGATGTTGTGTCGGGCTCAATCGGATTTCGGGCTTTAATCGAGCTTCTCCTAATCAGGCTAATTGGATTATAATCGGGCCTTAAACGTGGTAATGTACTAATAAAGCCTTAAACGAGCCTTAAACAATCTTTACTTCTTAGATTTAAGATACTTTAGTTTATTTTATTAAATTATCAACAATTTTGAAAGATATTACACTTAATTGCAGTCAATAATTGATAAAAATATCAATATATACCCTACTCTATCCCAAGAAAATCAAAATACCTGTATAAACAGTTGGGCTAAACGTGTTTTTTCTAGTCGGGCTTGTAAACAGGTCGGGCCGAGCCAGGCCATTCGCGAGGTCCATTGGGCTTACCACTTGCACCATGTACTACCTATATATAAACAGGCTGGGCTTAGGCCCGACATGTTTGTTAATCAGATCAGTCCAGGTCAGATTATAAATGTGTCATACTTTGATCAAGCCCACCAGTGCAGGCTTGGAAATGACACCCTAGATGGTAGAGGGTCTAAATGTAATTTCGTATTAAATAGTGAGTGTTTCTAAAATACTGGCATTCTCTACGGGGTGGCATTGTAAATGATCCTATTTTTTATGAGTCGGAAGAGGTCATAGGCGGTTCACACTACGAATAGAAGGAAAACATAATAAAATTACATCACCGAACCCCATGAGGAACTTGGTCCCATTCTTCTATAAAAAAATTTGCAGTAACTTTATCCTAAGAAAGCCAAGAATCATTTTCTTCACACCAGAATCTTAGCCATTTCTGTCAACGTGAGGAAGTGTTACAGCAGAACAAAACTTTGAAGGGCCAAGACTATTGAGCCGCCCTTGATATTAATATGCTTTAACCCTCACAACATATACCCAGGTATAGTTCCTGTTAGTAGGAGAATCCCCAACATGATTCCACTGGAATGCATTGATTTGCCCTTCTAAGTCGCCACTGCCATCATCAAAGTTGAGTGCGTAGCTTGAAGGGTCATACTGGAATGTGAGCCGCTGCTTTCCTCCACCCTTGACGGCCTTCTTGGTTGCTGCTTTAACTCGGCGGAAAAGGCTTCTGCTATGCTTCTTCCTATAATCATTCACCCATGCAAGTAGCCCCTCCCAATCCTTTCGGTTAGACACGAATCTCAGCTTAAAGACCATATTGAACTGAACTGGAGTGAACTGATTCAGAAAGACATATCCAATTCTCTTTTAAGAAGTTTAAAAAGGGCAACAATTAGTTGGAACCCGAAAGCAAATGCGATCTGCTCGCTCTTTTAAAGGGGCTTTTCAATGCAGTTTCTTCACTGTCGCCGGAGGAGGTGGAGGTCATATGGGGAAGCTAAGATCCCAGAATATCAGGTCCACGCACGCACTTGCTTCCCTGCAATTATATCTGTACCATACCCTGCTAGAGTGCTATGATGGGATCGTGAGAGCACCGGGCATGATCACCTTGCGCCGCTCGCTCGTCGATTCGTTCCTTCATGGGCCTATGTATCTATAACAGTGAATCAAATTGCCTTTTCCAAGACCATGATAGGCAGTAGATTCGATCGATTGGCTGGGGACCATTTCTCCATTTGAATTTAGAAAGACCCTGTCACCATCTAAAGGAAAAAAAAGACCCTGTCACTTTGCGGGTCCCATCTATTCGTCTCTAGTGTTCTGCAATGAAAGACAGGGACCCATCGAATCTGAGGCGTGCTTCAACGGTCAGGATGATGAACGTATCAGAGATCAAGACTAGTTGTTGAAGGAATGATCGCCTACGAAAGGGTTCTTGAGACTCCTCCGTTTGATCAATCAAATCACCCTTGGCTTTTTTGTTCCAAGGCTAACTCTTTTCTGACTGACTGAACCCAGAAAGGCAAATAGGATTTGATGGATTGATACCCAGAGAGGCAATGGGAATGGAATTGGAATGGATGGATTGAGTAGTCTTTTCAGATCTTAACGCTCGGCCTACACCTACAGCAGTCCCCATTCCCATCTTTCTGGTTGTCATTTACATGTTACCATTTTGGCTTGTCATTAAATTACTTTTGGCCTTATTCCGGGGAACTCCCTCGCTTGGCATAAGTGGGTCAGTCCCCACGGTATCTTGGAATTTTTTATTTTTTTTTTATTTTTTTATTTTTAAATTACACCTCTTCCTTGTAGTTTGATAAAATTACAGGTGGATCTAAAGGTTTGAAAGAGTTACGTCCTTCTTCTCTTACAATTTAGGTCAAATTCGTTAGTCTCCATAAAATTGAGGCTGTTAGTTAATGACATCACCTAATATCATACCATCTAATGCCAAAAAACTACCCTTATATATACAAGAACTTACCTATATGCCCTTCCATTAGATAAAAAACAAAAAATGATTGAATCTCATCTTTTACCTATATTTCTTCTAACTATGCTTCTCCACCCTATTTCTTCATCAATCTCTATTTTTAATTAACATGGAATGACTCCAGGGAAGTTGAGAAGAGTAGAGAGCAAAGTCGAATAGGCACCATAACTTCCATGTTTTGTGAAGTCCTTGCGCCAGCGAATTACCTCCACTCTTGCGACACCTAAGCTTCAATTGAAGCTACAATCGAATGCCACACAACAGGTCGTGGATGGAAGGAATTACAGTTATCCTTAACAACTATTGGCTTCAATGGTAAGTATTCCCCTTAATTCATTGTTTTCTTTGTGTTCCTTGGTATGAATCTCTTTTTTAGGGTTTCAAGGGACATAAATTAGGAAGAACAAAGCATAGTAGATTTAGGGTTCCTGATTTAGGTAATTTCCAAACACTGCATGACTTTAAAAACTATTTAATTCCTAAAAAATCATCTGGACTGGAAGAGTATGAAGTGGCAACCAACTTGTGGGTAATGGTCTTTGATTGTCTTTGCAAACAAAAACTTGAACACCATTCGCGATTGCTGATATTTTGGGACATTATGTTCTTAAACACCCCATTCTGAAAATCTAAAATATCAAGATTGCTTGCATTGCAGATTGAGAATGGAATTTTTTTAGTTAATATAATTGAAAAGAAACTAGCTACAGAGAGAAGGGTTGTGAGATTTCCTAAGATAAGAGACACAAACTTAGTGTTAAAGTATGATGGAGCTGTTGATCGACAATCTTTGTAACACTCCCAAACCCGGGTAAGATACGGGTGCAGGCCCTCGCGGGCCACCGTTAAATAACAGCATAAAAGCGACCGATCAATTTTAAAACCTCAAAAATTTGGTCAATTAATCATGGGCCCACCTCTACTATCACCTTACTATTCATGGGTCCCGCTGTGCACTCTGATAAAGTTACACCAAATATACATATTGACCCATTTAACATTTGTACAACATGCTATATATCAAAATCTGCCAAAAACTCAATAATACATGTCATATAGCTATGCATAAACTGCAATAAAATACATTTAATTCCCAAAGTGTATTTCCCCAATTCTCCTCAATTCAAAGTGTATTTCTTCAATTCTCCTCAATTGGCTTTTCCTCTGTGCTAGCCACACCTGATCTGTGAAAAATGAAACTATAGTGGGATGAGCTAAAAGAAATTAGCTCAGCAAGATGGAACATGGCATAATCACACTTAGTAAAATAATACATACACTTAAACTTTCATTCCTTTCTCATACATGCATAAAAACATCTTTCATAACATGTTAAAATCTCTTGTCCATATCACCTATGAGATCTGTCAGTCATTCTGGAGAAATGTTTGTCAAGATCTGAATGAAGAAAGAGAACAACACTTCATCTGGAGAGATCATCTTCTTCAATCTCTCCGACGAGATATTGATCAGGTCCATATTGAACTTGCTTGCATTACTTCTAATGTTGCTGATACCACTACAACTTTTGCCCTTATTGGCCAAAAAGAGAAGCACCTCAGGTACCTTGAAGCACAGCTTCATCAGATGTAGCAACAACAACCTCGTGCTCCCTCTTTTGCCTCTTCTCATCAGCAGCAACCACTTCCAATAACAGTTCCAAGCTTCATCCCACAAGATCCTTTTGCTATCTATGCCTCTCCGACGCCTCCTGTTATTTCTTTTTCAAGGACTTTTCCTACTGAAGAATTGAAAGAACTCCAACGTCAACGGCAGCATAGATGTATGGAGAGGATCCTGATCCTGGAAAGAAGGGCCCGTCCCACACTTAAAATCCAAATTTTATTCTGGGAGTCATATCAGCATTTGAGGTTTGGTTTTTCTTTTTTTTTTTCTTGGGTAGAATCAGGATTCGAGTATAGAAAAATGAAAAGTATATAAAGAGGATTAGAGGACAAACAGATGGGGAAAGAGAAGCGGACAAAATAACGGCTATATACCGGCAAACATCGTCGCCGGCGAGAAACAATGTCGTGGTAATTGTATGCTTACATCGTCTGAGTTTCGCCTCCAAATTGAATTGCAATGCATCAATTCAGGATCTAGAAATTAAATTTAGACTGTTTCGATTGTTTGACCACCTCTGTTGCTAATCTTCTAATAATTTGTTCTACAAAAAGATAAAGCATTCCATTGAGACAAGTGGGTTCTCTAGGGACTCGTTCGTCGGCCAATTCGCCTCCTCCTCTCTCGCTTCCTCCGGTCTCCGTCCGTTGTCCTGATCCAAAGCAGTGATCTGACTAGGGGACCTCACGGCTCTCCACGATGGGCTCCGCCCCAAAGCGGGTCCTGTCGCCGGAGACCTGGACCTTCTTCCAGAACTCTCCCCCAGATCTCGTCTCGTACCACGGCCGCTCCCTGGGATCCGTCGATTTCTCGTATAACCATCTCCACCACCACCACTGCCACTCATGTCCTTTGTGCTCTGATGAATCTGAGATGGTTTCATGCCATTGTTGTCAATTCTCCGGCCCGGCGATTGGTCCATCCTTCTCGCCGGAGAAGACTTCCCTCCCCTTTCCATCCTCCCGGGTAATTCCCCGCTTCCAGGAAGCTTCCTGAGGGCCTTTGCTGGAGATCTGTCTACTCTCTGCCGGGCCTCACCATCCCCAATTGTTGTGGTGGACAAGGTCTCACTCAAGCTACACATGTCCGACATTTCAGAAATCTCATCTACTGTTGGAGATGGATCAGGAGGCAGAGTTGTTCTTCTCTCGATATTATTAGCTCCTTCTTCAATCTTCTTGGTGAAAGAGGAATGATCTAGAGGAGGAGTTGGTGGTGGAGAAGGCTTTTCCTTTTCCTTTTCGATCTTGGGGAAAGAGGGCTTAGGGATCTTCTGGGCTTCCACATTGCAGAAAGATTGTTTTGAGGTTGGAGTCTCCGAGAGCACTTCCTTCACAGTCTCCTCTTCAAATGGACGTAGAACAGGATGAGATGCGCCATCCCTTGCTGCATCTTTTAAGTTAGAGACCTTAGCCTGTTTCCCTTGAGCCTTGTTTGTGCTGACACAGCAACCCATTTTGGGCGTCGTCAAGGTTTTCACTCTAAAAGAGACTACAGAGACTGAAAACTTCGACTGTGGTGATTTTTTTGTTGTGAGATCGACTATGCGACATGGTTAATTGGGCTTTTTCTTCCAACGGGAGATTCAGATGAGCATTTGTTGGAGAAGAGAAAGGCGTTCGGTTTTAGGATTGGAGTGGGAGTGGGAGTAGGAGTGGGTCAAGTGCAAACAAAGAGGCGCATCATCTGTTATGAATATTCAAAGGCGAAAGGGAGTAAAGGGGGACAGTCAATGATGGTATTTATTGAGAGATCTGGCTTTTCGCCACCAGCGGTGGCAATATCACGGACCAAACTCTCTCTCTCTCTCTCTCTCTCTCTCTCTCTCTCTCTCTCTCTCTCATTATGTGAACATTCCCCCATCTCTTCTCTTCTTCTTCTCTCCTCTTTATTTCTTTTGGTTTTTTTTTTTCGTAAACAATAGAGTGAAGTTGTGGAGTGGGGCCAAGTAGGTCCAACCCCACTTCCTCTTACTTTCCTCTTTTATCTCTTGGGGTAAATAAGGTAATTTTTGGGACGGGTATTACATCAACCATTTTAAAAGGAGTTCGGGAAGGAAGGCTTGTCACATAAGATTTTAGGGTTACACAATATATGTCCAAAAATTGTGTACCTAATATTTTGGACTTGAAATAAGTAAAATCATATTAACTAAATAATGGAACGATCCTATAATGGAATTTAGTATGGAATAGGTATCAAAACCAATAGATGAGACCTTAATTGAAATAAGAAGACAAGGGATGTGTAACCTTGTGGGAGTAAATTACCAAAAATACAATATACATGGATGCTAATGCAAATGGGGGTAAATTAGAGGACTTTCTAAGTTACTGTTATGGCATGGTGGATTGTTATAAGTGTCAAGTAAGCTTAGAAGTGGGAGAACCTTATTAATCATAATACTACCCCTATGTAGGACACCTCTATTGTACAAGTGCTATCGGACTTTTGGAATTAACAACTGTCAAAAAAACTCAAGGTGAGTAGGGCTAACCTAATTATCCTCCCCTATTGTGTGATGGATGCTTGTATGAAATACTTGCCATATTGAATTATTTAGTAGAACTTGTTATAAATGTTATAATAAGAGTCTTTAAGACTATTTACCCATGTATCTGTGAAATGTCTGTATTTGAATTGCCAAATGAAATGTTGTGAATGAGACTACTATTATGAGATGAATGAATGTATGTGGTGATACATTAGTATATGAAACAAGAAATACAATTGTGTCTATATTGTGAAATTATGTGTAGCTATTAGTTATGGTTCTTTCTGTAATCAGAGTGTGGTTAGGTTTACATACCTCACCTAGTGTGAGATAAAGAGATAAGTGTCACACCCCGTTCACATTGAACCGGAGCGGTGACCGAGTTAACACCGGTTAACCCAAACCTGTCAGGATCATCAGATACTGTATTCCACCACAGCATACGCACAACTAATATAAGTTCATCAAATCAGCGGAAGTCTAAGTTTTACCTGTGAATAAATCCCATATACTTGATACCCGAATTGTGATAAAATAATTATATACATGTGGGCTCGAAGGCATGATAATTACACAATAAAAGTACAACTCATATATCAAGTATATACAGGAAATCATCAAATAATCAGAGTACACAGCTCGGCTCGGTATCAAGGCTAGAGCTCAGCTCAACATCAGAAGTGGAGCTCAGCACGGCCTCAAAGGTGGAGCTCAACTCGGCCTCAGAACTACTGTCCCGCAGCACAACTCTCGCACGAGCAGTCGGCACCATGCTCTAGCTCCTCAGGGGTCCACCAGTCCTCTTCAGGAAACTCGACTGTGGGACCCACCCCATGCTCCTCAGATATATGATCTGCAAAATCATCTAAAAATGGGTGTACACGTGGGATGAGCTCACTAGCTCAGTAAGTAGAAAGATGGACCACACAGCAGTCCACACATCACAACACATCATATGCACTACATGCCATGCTATACATTTTAAATCACATCCACCTAAGCAACATTATTAAGTCCTTGGTTTTAGTGCTACTACAACCACAGTGCGCGTATACTCCGGGTACGAGCCGCGAACTCCCTCCCGCGATACGCCCATAGGGCTGTCGGAGAAGGCCCACCGTGAGTACTCGGAAAAGTAAAGA
>NC_056561.1:14021283-14072479 GCF_013358625.1 Macadamia integrifolia
TCCGATGATAAAATCATGTTTAGAACGTCAAAAGAAGGTCACACGTCCGATTTGGGTTCGATCGGACATAAGGATCACCTTCGGGGCCACATGGGTGGGTTAGACAGGTGGGTAGTCTGGCCCATCGGTCCTACCCACCGGTTGGGACCGGTGGGTAGGGGCCCGCCGGTTGGGCCCGAAGGGTAGGGGCCCGCCGGTTGGGCCCGAAGGCCCCCCTGCCTTCTCAGGTGGGTACCCACAGGCGGGTAGGGGCCCACCGGTTGTACCCACCGGTCTTGGCGGGAAACACCCTGTTTCTTCCCAACTTTCTCCATTCTTTGGGGATTCAAATGGGGCTTTTCCCCACCCATTCTTCACACCTTCAAGGTCCTATAGGATGGTTCTAACCTAGATCTAGGTTAGATTCAAGTGAGGGGAAACCATCTTACCTTCTTTGCTCAAGAACAACCTCAAACCCTCCAAATCACTTCAAACTCACAATGCTTCTTCCACCTTGTCAATATCTCTTCAAATCCTTCAAGATAAACACATAAATCATCTATTAAACCTTAGATTCATCATTTTAAAGGGGATTTACAAGATCTCAAGAAACCATACTCGAATCAAGGGTTTAAAGCTTGGATATGGTGAATGTTCAGAAAATCCAACTTTGCTTACCTCTAACTGTAGATCTAGAGTTGAAGATCACTCTCTCGGCGCCGGAATGGGAAGATCGAGCTTCGGTGCCGCTGAAATCCCTCTTTTCTTCCTCTTCCTTCTCTTCACTTCTTCTTTCCTTTCTTTTCTCTCTCCTCTTTACTATCCTCACCAACGTACGGGTGACATAAATGGAAAGAAAAGAAAAACATAAAGCTATATATACTATTTCTAATTAAGTGAATAGTGCACATGGATGGGTCACTCAGGTGGGTGGGTGCACCCACCTGTCCTACCCACCTAAGGGCCAAAACTTGGGATTTTGACCAGGTTCGGGCCTCGGCGCGAACCCCACCCCTGGCATACGATGTAGCATATGTATATACCTTAAAATACGGCTACAATACCTGCTTTATCCGTACATAGCCTTATGGTAGGTGCATGTACACGGCTTGGGCACTCCCGTCTCTTCTGGCACTGGCTCTGACTTGTCGGGCCAGCCGGTGTTTAAGATCACCCGTGCCATTATAGCCCATAAAGAACCCGCTCTAATTCCCTCTGGCTCGGTTCCTGCATGGTTAAACCAGTTCAACCGCTTAATCAGACCGGGTTTAAAAAGTAGGGTATTACAATAAGTGTATGATATAATGTGATGTTGTGTACCCTATGTAACGCCCCGGCCCCATTAGCCTTGCACAATATTGTCCTCTTTGGCCCATAGGCCTCAAGGCTTTAAAACGGGTTGTGCCATGTTAAGGAGGCTAGAGGTTATTAACTAGTCCAGTAATCTCTTCTTAGGTGATGTGGGATTAAAGTTTGCACACTCTCACCGATCTCTCAAATCCCTTGGTACTTACTGTATTCTTGGTACGGACACCTGACCGATCTCCCAGACGGGTCTAGTACTTGCTATATTCTTAGGTCGTCACGTTTTACCTAGCGGGGGAAGAAGGGGTGAGTGCACAGTGTTGAGATATTTTTGGAATAATATGATGGATCATTGTAGGATCATTATTTTATGACAATGATATGCATTGCTTGATATACACATGTAGGATGGTATAAATATAGATATTATAATATTTATTGTTGTGTATACTGGTTTGAGTATACTTAGGGAGGTTTCTCTCACTGAGCTGTCGAGCTTACCCCATTATTATATATCTTTTTCTATAGATAAAGATCAAGGCTATAAGACCAAGATGGAACTAGCCATGTGGATGAATATTTCATGTGTCAGCTAGTAATTGTTGATTTTTTTATGATTAAGGGATGCTTTGTATTTCTCAACAGAAATGTAGAGTTTTAAGGGAGTTGAATTTTAGTATTGCCACTAAGGGAAGATCCTGACACTCTGATGTAGTGAAAATCTATGTAATATTAGAAAACAATTAAATTTTAATGGAGAATATTATGGTTTAGATTTATGATGAGTTGTTGTATTTCTTGATCATTTGATCCTCGTGAGGGTGTGACCATACCCTTATCCTGGGTTTGGGGTCGCTATAGTGTATATATATATATAAGACGGGGTATTACAATCTTGTATCATGTTTGAGTGAAGATCAAGTGTTTCAATGTGGAAGGATTTATTAGGTAATGGCAATTCTAGACCTAAGAACAAGTTGTCATATAGATTTAGGTATATAAAACTCTTTTGACATGCCCATTTGTGTATTGCACAATAAATTCTATTACTAGAGATATCTAAATAAATCAATTCCTTTTTGTTCCAAAGAAAATCTCAAAATTTCCTAATATTGCAAGAAGTCATATGCAATAACTAAACTAAGGGGCCGATGAATACAAAATAGAATTCCCATAGTATATCACTTGGGTTAAATGTGAGTTTTAGTTTTACAGATAAACCTAAATAACCACTATAGTACTTTGACATTTTTTTGCAGATGCTCGAAAGAGGGCCGAAGTCTGACTATTACCTTATAGTTTCAAGGATTTTGTGAACATGATCAGACGTTGATTAAATAAAATATTATTTTATATTAAAAAATAAATTTGTAAATAATTTACAAAATCGACATTGGTACCAGATTTCTATCTGATCAAGCGCTGACATTCTCTCTCCTAGATATTCCCCAATTAAGGGTAGTGGATGCCATGTTGACGATCTCTTTCAGTAATAATGTAGAACCACATGTCGAGTATAAGGATATATAGTCCATTGAATGTCAATCATTGGTTTACCAAAACAAGTGATATAACACTGCAACAAATAAGATCTCTCAAGTCAAAGGTCAAGTAACAGGTACGAATCTTGTCCTCGCATAACTGACAATAATACATACGAGATTCTTATCATACTTTTCTATGCACACACAATGCGTACTTATATTTATGTACCGAAATCACATTGCTGATAATATATAATGTAACGACCATATGAACAGGATGTCCAATCCTATCTCTGGCCAAAAATAATTTTAGGTGAAAACCCATGGAACAACTTAGAAGCCCAATAAATAAATGTCATGCACACGCGAGATCTCTGAGGATATTCTGAGGATTCCAAATTCTCCTTAAAAGGAAGAAGATCTCTTGGCACACGCGGGATATGAGGGGCTCCCATAAGTGGTACATCTTCCGAATTACGAAAATGGGACTCTCTACCACCGCCACTCCTGAACTATAAATATGCAGGTAAGCCTCCTTTCCAAGGGATTGGCTATTTTTTATTTTTATTGGAATCTCTGTTTGCAAAGAGATCTGACTTAAGCATCGAAAAGTCCCCCTTTAGATCATCCTGACGCTCACTCTTTTGTGTTTATTCCTCTGTGCAGGTTTTGAGAACAACTAGGTAAATTTCTTGCCGTAACACTTACAAAAGATTCTTTCTATGCCCTCCCCAATTAAAGCTTAGCACATGCTTATGTTTTCTAATCGTGTAAACAACAAATTTCAATCAAAATTGGGATGGGAAGAAACCTTTTTTTTTTTTTTTTTGGGTGGGGGAGGTGGGGGGGGGGTTAGAAATTGGAAGAAAACTTTTTTATACAACAAATTCACCTTATTTGTATGTGCCCTAACATTTTCACATTAGGAAGAGAAATTTCGAAGGAATCCATTTCATAGACTGATTTAATGGATTCAAGACAAAGGAGCGAGCACTAATTCCTTGAGTGTTTTATTTTTTATTTTTTCAAGTCCTTGGGTTTGAGGACAAACTTCCTGCAACAGTCCAAAGTCCAAAACCTAAAGCAACGGTTAGAAAAGAGGATCCGGATTCTCTCATAAAAGGCCATCGCCTAAGCTCCTTGAACCGTTCCTGTGTGGAATCCATCCACTAACATGCGGATTCTAAATGGTAATTGGAGTTTAGGGATTCCTCCTTGACAGCCGTCATGGCCAATTGAATTGATGAAAACCCATGGAAGAGTTCTCCAAGGATTGCGATCTCCTGAAACTACAGCCAAGGATTATCCATATCACTCGTGCAATGGAACTCTTTAAAAAGACAAAGCAAGAAAGTTTGACATCAATGCATATATAAATGACAAACAAAAATTCTCCTTAGATTGTTAAATCTACTCTGCTATGGTGATCCTGAGTTTCAACAAATCTAGTTCGAGCTTACTTGCAATTCATACGATCTTTTGTACTCAATATCTAAAAAAGAATTCATTCATTGATAGAAGATTAAAATCAAACTAGGCACATGCTTCAATGTTCACATGAAAAGCATAAGGTCAAATTAACAAAGAAGGAAGGAAGAAGATAATCTAACGTCCTAAGAGGTCATAAATATAAATTTGCATAGACAACATCAAGAGATAAGTATCCCCAGTGAACATCTATATGGAGAAGATGGTTAATCCACGCGGGAAGATTATAATCAGTCATTGTTGCCGATGATCTTCTCTGACTAGACATCCCAACCCTCTTCGTTTACTGATACAATTTCAAACGCTTCCTCGTTATTTTCCTCTGGCGCTCGATTTTATGTCTCCAAGCACAATAGTCTCCTCTTCAAGTCCACCAACTCTCTCTCCATCAAGAAAATCCATTCCTTCGTCACTGTCGTCAACGCTCTTCTCCGAGCAAACACCCGAACCCCCTCCATCACTATTAGCAAAATCACATTTAAAACTCTGTTTGAAATGTGTTTCTGTTTTCTACTATTTAAAACATGTTTTACCGTATTATTCCTATAGATACTTTAAAAAACAACAAACTTCAAGCATTCTCGTTCTAAATACATTTAAATCACGTTTTTGTTTTTATGGCATTTTTTAAGACTTGATTTTTGAACATAATGTCTGCTTAATTGACCCTAACGCAATGGACTATATTTCTTATGATATTATCTTCAACTCAAGTTCAATTTATGGATCCCGAAATTGAGCTATAAACTGACGTATTTGCTGAAAAGTATTTCTAAAGTGATGACTCCTAACTCTAACTGAACATATATCACTTCGAGAGTGTGTTGATTATGTTGACGACAATGAACAACACCATAACCTAGTCACATTACTCAATAATACTTTGGGCATATGTGGTACATTAATTTAGAATTGGCATTGGATGATATTCAATGATATGTCTTAAAACTTATAATGAGACATGAGATGTATAAGCGTTAATGTTAGATATTGTAGTTGTTTTGAACACTAGATGTAGATATTCATATAATAATTCCTTAATTTATATGAATATACTACACTTTTTTTAGTCCCGTTTGTTTGAAATCTACACGTTTAAAACTCATACCGTCAATTTTCTGATTTTTACTGTTCTTTATTTTTTTTTTACCATTTATTTGATCGTATCATTTGAAAAATTTTACTGTTTAAAACCTGTACTGTCCGTTTCCATGTTTTTGCCATTCCCTTTTTTACTAACAATGGGTTTGGGTCAAGTTGAGGTATCGGACAAACAATGCAAAGTATTGACATTTTACACACTACAACTCACCAACAACGCTACCAGTTGTTGTTAACAATGCAAATGTTAAGTGAATAAAAGTCAGTGGATTTTTTCTCCTCCATTAGAGAAAATGGTTTTTTATAAAAGTAAGTGGATTTTTTCTACATAAAAATAAGTGGATTTTTTCTATATAAAAAAAAATGGTATCAGAGCCTTGTCTCTCTTTCTTCTTCGGCTAAACTCCTCTTCTGGCCATCACTCTTGTCTGGATTGAACCTGCTGTAGCTAAAGATATAGTCTAGGCCATGCCCTTTTGCAAGTAATCCCTGCTTATGGTTCCTACTGGCAGAAAAAGACCATTGAGCGTTGTGGGCTTTCAGGAGAAGGATGCCGTTTAGTGCCCTGTTTGGCTCGGGTTGCTTTGCAGTTAGGTACTATGATCAGGGGAATTCTTGATCGTCCTCGACTAGCTATGTCTTTACCTACTACAGTTTCTCCAACAAGTGGTGTTGGTTCAGATCTGGTTTTTGCCCAACATTTCTCTTTTTCATGGCTTCCCCTTCCCCTTCTTCATCCCTGTTTTCTTCTCCCCGACGTTCCTCTTCTTCCCGTTCTTCTTCTTCTTCTCTAGATTACCTTTATGAATTATCTTATGTCCCTGATGATCAAGCCATCCCTGCTATCCCTTCCCCACTCCTTAATCCCTATACTGTTTTCCCAAAAACACCTACACCTCCAAGATGGACTACTCTTCTTAAACCTAAGAAGACTCCTCCCTTGAAAGAGTTGGTACAGGCTTCTTGCTTTGATCAACTCCATGTCCCTGCTACTGATAAAGAGTAGTTTTTTACCCTTGAGATACCTTAGGATCTTATCCCTCAATGGATCCAACAAGGTTATACTCACCTCCATCTCGGAGCCATCAAATTTGCTCTCTTTTTATGGTAGAAAAGGCCTTCTAGTAGTTTCCAGAGTTGCTCTTCTCGATAGTCGATTTTTACGGTTTCAACATGCCGTGATTGCCACTGTTCAAACTACCTTGAATGCTGGAACAATGTTTTTTACGCTGTATCCTAATTTTAACATTCCACTGTCAGACCCTCTTCTTCCCACCGCCCTAAAATTCCAGATTCATATTACTGGTGTTCCCCAGAATGCTATTTCTAAGGCTGTTACCTTACACTATCAGATGGCTTATTGCTTGCAGAATCATGCATTTGATCTTCTTACAGGCCATTCTGAAGATGCGTTGTTCATCACCATGGACTCTAACCAAGTCCCTTGTTGTACCTATGTCCCACGTCAGATTTCCCGAGATGAGCTTCTTCGTCTCTTACCTTCTTCTTGGGTTACAGCTTATGAACGACAAGTTTCAGCCTCTCAGCCACAAGCCCCTCCTGAACCAATCCAGTCTACGGATCCTGAATATATCACTCATCCCAATGGTGAGGTTGAAATTCATTTTCCTACTCCAAGACCCCGTCCTTCACCCTTTCCAACTTCTTTTGGAATGATTCAAGAAAAATTCCTATCAAGTCTTTTGATTCTCAGGGTAATCCGATCTTCTTCTTTCAAGATTCAGTAACTGGTCATAAATATTTTGACCTCTGTGACTGTGACGATTGTATACAAGGTTCTGATGACGACTACCCTTCTTCTCATCGTTCTTATAGATGAAAGTCTTCTCAACGCCAGTTACAAGAACGATATGAGGCAGGTGATCCTTCTGTTGGACCCCTGAGTACTGAATCAAAATACCCTTTCTTTGTTAAGTATGGTACCCCCCCAAGACTTCTCCTCTAACTTCTTTCTCTCCATGTAAATCTCCTCCACAACCTGATTTACCTCCTCCAATTGTGCCTCCCTGTTGTATGTATACTCCAGGCTCTTGCTCTTCTTCCCCCCTTAAACCATTTCCCGGCCTCCATGACACCGGTCTTGATGTTCATGGTATTCGTTAAGTTTGGAAGGTTAAACCCTCTGTTCAAGCTACAGGACGTTCTGATTCTATTTCTCCTGCTGAAGCAGCTTTAAATTGGCAGGCAGAAAATGCTACTGTTTAGAACCAGTACCTTGAGCGAATATTAGCTCAAACTCAACAGACTCATGGTACTCTGTCCCATCATGATCATCTTCTTCAATCTCTCTGACGAGATATTGATCAAGTCTATATTGAACTTGTTGGCATTACTTCTTTGTTAAGTATGGTACCCCCCCAAGACTTCTCCTCCAACTTCTTTCTCTCCATGTAAATCTCCTCCACAACCTGATTTACCTCCTCCAATTGTGCCTCCCTGTTGTATGTATACTCCAGGCTCTTGCTCTTCTTCCCCCCTTAAACCATTTCTCGGCCTCCATGACATCGGTCTTGATGTTCATGGTATTCGTTAAGTTTGGAAGGTTAAACCCTCTGTTCAAGCTACAGGACGTTCTGATTCTATTTCTCCTGCTGAAGCAGTTTTAAATTGGCAGGCAGAAAATGCTACTGTTTAGAACCAGTACCTTGAGCGAATATTAGCTCAAACTCAACAGACTCATGGTACTCTGTCCCATCATGATCATCTTCTTCAATCTCTCTGACGAGATATTGATCAGGTCCATATTGAACTTGTTGGCATTACTTCTAATGTTGCTGATACCACTACAGCTTTTGCCCTTATTGGCCAAAAAGAGAAGCACCTCAAGTACCTTGAAGCACAACTTCATTAGATGCAGCAACAACAATCTCGTGCTCCCTCTTTTGCCTCTTCTCATCGGCAGCAATCACTTCCAGTAACAGTTCCACGCTTCATCCCACAAGATCCTTTTGCTATGTGTGCCTCTCCGACGCCTCCTGTTGTTTCTTCTTTAAGGACTTTTCCTACTGAAGAATTGAAAGAACTCCAACGTCAACAGCGTGCTCTTCCCAAAAGAACATGAGCAGTCAGAGGACGTGCCCGCAGTAGATTACCCCCAGCATGGACATCCACTGTTGCACTTATGGATCTTAGTGATTATGAAGATGAATATGCAGATGCCCTACCAGCACCACCTCCCTCGTTTACTCCTTATCCTATGCCAGTTTCTTATCCTGCCCCTCCACCTCCTAATCCTTTACGAACCCCTTCAGTAGTTCCCTCGACCACAACTACCTCTACTCCTGTGACTCCTACACCACCCAAATCCATCTATACCATCATTTCTCCCTCAGAAAACCCTCTCTCTCTGAGTATCTGACAACCCTTTCTCTCTCAGATCCAACCCCCCTCCTTTCATGAATGAAGGACCTGAGCCTGCTGTCCCTCATGTGTCTGAAATGGATGATGATCCTGAAATACAGAATCCTGACACCCCTCCTCGACAACCCCCAGTACATCCTTCAGCTTTTACCCCATGTCAAAACCAGGACCCAAAACAGTTTTTTATCCTGGATGATATTCCTGTTTCCAAATGGGCATCTCGGATTGTTGATTTTCATGCATGGATTAATGCTGAATTACTTCATGAAGGAGCTTCATCCATCACTGTCTTGTCCAAATTTGGTGCAAGACTTCAAGGCAAACTCGGGGAATGGTATTTAGCTCTTGGTCCTTGCAGACAGCTGCAAATTGTTCAGCTTACTGAAAGCCAGTTTGTTACCACTCTCTATCAAGAGTTTCTTGGCCCTGTCTCCAATGACCTCTCAAAGGCCCGTGATGAATTTCTCCAGATGAAGTACTGTTCTCTTCTTTGTTCAGATCTTGACAAACATTTCTCCAGAATGACTGATAGATTTCATAAAATTGGTGGTATAGATGATGAGAATTTAAAACAAGTATTTTTGAACTCTTTACCAGAGCCTCTTGGCGCAGATACATAACAGTTTTTGAAGAACCATAATATTCTGTTGGCTTCTTGTACTATTGGTTCTCTATACAGCTATGCTCTCACTACCCTTGATAAGCTTTGTAATATTAAAAAGGTTTGGAAAGATTTGCAAGATCGGTCTGATAAAGTCTCCTCTACTTGTGATATCTCTTATCTCAAGATCAAGTGCAAAGGTGACAAATCTTGTGACTGTTCTATCAAGAAGCCTTCTCACCACCGAAGGTTTCCTCTTTTTCCCCACAAACGGAAACCCCATGTCACAAGGAAGAAGTTCTCTTTTCGGTCTCCAAAGAAAAAATGGCGATTCATCCGCGAAAAGCAAATACGAGGCAAAAACAAGTTCTCTGCTTGTTATGTCTGTGGAAAAAACGGACATTTTGTAAAAAATTGTCCCCAGTCTCGGAAAAAAGACAAGATTCTACACATGTTATCTTCTCTCCATCAGGAAGATTTTCAAGATGCTGACCTTGAATCTTTATATTCTCTTGATGAAACTCCTACAGACCTCTCTCTATTTGCAATAGATTTCCCTGATACAGACTCAGACCTAGAGTCTTCCCTCTCCGAGTCCGAGGAATCTGATCCCCTCTACCAGGTAATACCTCTCCTACCCTCTACCCATCCTCATCCTACTATTCAGCCTTCCTTCTTACAAAGCTAATCAGTCTCCCTTCCTCATGGCTCTATCACAATACTTCCTAACCCTTATGCTAGACCCATAACCCTTATTGCCTTCCTTGATACTGGAGCTGCTACTACAATCCTGAACCCAAAAGTCCTCCCTAAACCTTTTGGAAACCCCAAGAACCACCTTTACCTTTTATTGCAGCCAATGGTGAAATCTTCCATATCACCATTGTGTCCAGACAACCCATAAAAATTCAACTCCTTCCAACCTTATCTATAACCCATACAGTCCTAGGAACCCACTTTCCCGCCGAAGACCTTATCATCGGAATTGATATTCTTCGACATCTTCCGCTTCGATGGATAACTCAAGGTCTTATCTATAAGCAACAGCTTTTCCCTTGGTCCCCTATTTCTAACCTCTTTCTTGCAGGTACCTCCTTCTTTGAAGAAATTAAAGCACATATCCTCTCTACATCTTGTGCAGAATTTCATTCGGATTTTCTTACAAAGTGTTCTCACCCTCTATGGCAAGAACCCTGACTTCTTCATTACACTTCCCTTCAAGAAAAATGAAGATATCAATCCAACAAAAGCCAGCCATCCAGGCCTCAATCCGGAATATCTTTTTTTGACTATCCAAGAGACACACTGTTGATGTTGGAGTTTTTTCAATTCTTCAATAGGAAAAGTCCTTGAAGAAGAAACAACAGGAGGCGTCAAAGAGGCATACATAGCAAAAGGATCTTGTGGAATGAAGCTTGGAATTGTTACTGGAAGTGGTTGCTGCCGATGAGAAGAGGCAAAAGAGGGAGCACGAGGTTATTGTTGCTGCATCTGATGAAGCTGTGCTTCAAGGCACCTGAGGTGCTTCTCTTTTTGGCCAATAAGGGCAAAAGCTATAGTGGTATCAGCAACATTAGAAGTAATGCCAGCAATTTCAATATTATCAAGGGCAGTGAAAGCATAGCTGTATAGAGAACCAATAGTACAGGAGGCCAACAAAATATTCTGGTTCTTCAAAAATTGCTGTGTATCTGCGCCAAGAGGCTCTGGCAAAGAGTTCAAAAAGACTTGTTTCAAATTCTCATCATCTATACAACCAATTTTATGAGATCTGTCAGTCATTCTGGAGAAATGTTTGTCAAGATCTGAACGAAGAAAGAGAACAACACTTCATCTGGAGAGATCATCTTCTTCAATCTCTCCGACGAGATATTGATCAGGTCCATATTGAACTTGCTGGCATTACTTCTAATGTTGCTGATACCACTACAACTTTTGCCCTTATTGACCAAAAAGAGAAGCACCTCAGGTACCTTGAAGCACAGCTTCATCAGATGTAGCAACAACAACCTCGTGCTCCCTCTTTTGCCTCTTCTCATCGGCAACAACCACTTCCAATAACAGTTCCAAGCTTCATCCCACAAGATCCTTTTGTTATCTATGCCTCTCCGACGCTTCCTGTTGTTTCTTTTTCAAGGACTTTTCCTATTGAAGAATTGAAAGAACTCCAACGTCAACGGCAGCATAGATGTATGGAGAGGATCCTGATCCTGGAAAGAAGGGCCCGTCCCACACTTAAAATCCAAATTTTATTCTGGGAGTCATATCAGCATTTGAGGTTTGGTTTTTCTTTTTTTTTTCTTGGATAGAATCAGGATTCGAGTATAGAAAAATGAAAAGTATATAAAGAGGATTAGAGGACAAACAGATGGGGAAAGAGAAGCGGACAAAATAACGGCTATATACCGGCAAACATCGTCGCCGGCGAGAAACAATGTCGTGGTAATTGTATGCTTACATCGTCTGAGTTTCGCCTCCAAATTGAATTGCAATGCATCAATTCAGGATCTAGAAATTAAATTTAGACTGTTTCGATCGTGTGACCACCTCTGTTGCTAATCTTCTAATAATTTGTTCTACAAAAAGATAAAGCATTCCATTGAGACAAGTGGGTTCTCTAGGGACTCGTTCGTCGGCCAATTCGCCTCCTCCTCTCTCGCTTCCTCCGGTCTCCGTCCGTTGTCCTGATCCAAAGCAGTGATCTGACTAGGGGACCTCACGGCTCTCCACGATGGGCTCCGCCCCAAAGCGGGTCCTGTCGCCGGAGACCTGGACCTTCTTCCAGAACTCTCCCCCAGATCTCGTCTCATACCACGGCCGCTCCCTGGGATCCGTCGATTTCTCGTATAACCATCTCCACCACCACCACTGCCACTCATGTCCTTTGTGCTCTGATGAATCTGAGATGGTTTCATGCCATTGTTGTCAATTCTCCGGCCCGGCGATTGGTCCATCCTTCTCGCCGGAGAAGACTTCCCTCCCCTTTCCATCCTCCCGGGTAATTCCCCGCTTCCAGGAAGCTTCCTGAGGGCCTTTGCTGGAGATCTGTCTACTCTCTGCCGGACCTCACCATCCCCAATTGTTGTGGTGGACAGGGTCTCACTCAAGCTACACATGTCCGACATTTCAGAAATCTCATCTACTGTTGGAGATGGATCAGGAGGCAGAGTTGTTCTTCTCTCGATATTATTAGCTCCTTCTTCAATCTTCTTGGTGAAAGAGGAATGATCTAGAGGAGGAGTTGGTGGTGGAGAAGGCTTTTCCTTTTCCTTTTCGATCTTGGGGAAAGAGGGCTTAGGGATCTTCTGGGCTTCCACATTGCAGAAAGATTGTTTTGAGGTTGGAGTCTCCGAGAGCACTTCCTTCACAGTCTCCTCTTCAAATGGACGTAGAACAGGATGAGATCCGCCATCCCTTGCTGCATCTTTTAAGTTAGAGACCTTAGCCTGTTTCCCTTGAGCCTTGTTTGTGCTGACACAGCAACCCATTTTGGGCGTCGTCAAGGTTTTCACTCTAAAAGAGACCACAGAGACTGAAAACTTCGACTGTGGTGATTTTTTTGTTGTGAGATCGACTATGCGACATGGTTAATTGGGCTTTTTCTTCCAACGGGAGATTCAGATGAGCATTTGGTGGAGAAGAGAAAGGCGTTCGGTTTTAGGATTGGAGTGGGAGTGGGAGTAGGAGTGGGTCAAGTGCAAACAAAGAGGCGCATCATCTGTTATGAATATTCAAAGGCGAAAGGGAGTAAAGGGGGACAGTCAATGATAGTATTTATTGAGAGATCTGGCTTTTCGCCACCAGCGGTGGCAATATCACGGACCAAAACTAAATGTAAGAGTGTGAGAAGGGTTTTACTTTTTAACCAATTTATTCACAACTAAATGTAAACGTTTGCATTACCATATTTTCAATGTTTCTTTTAATCAAATTATAAAGCTTTCTTTCAAATCTTCCTTTTTTATTTTTTGGGTTAATTACAATAGCCTCCCCTATATTGCACCCTAATGTTATAATCATCTCCCGCATAAGTGACAATCACACTATATCCCCTACAGTTGACGGTGTTAAGACTCCGTTAGTGAGAATCTATTATAATATGACATAGATTGTTTAGATAATTTGTTAAAAACTGGAATACCCTTATAGGACTATGGATTTCCTAATATTCCCTTGTACCCTAAACCCAATATCATACATATTCTTCTTCATCTCCATCTACCGAAGAACCCAACTACCTATAAATAGATGCCGATCAGTAGACGACATCCTTCAACACTCTGGCTGGTTGCCAACAGCTTCTCTGGTAGCCTCTTTCCTCCTTTCTTCCTCCATACGAATCTTTCGTTTCTCCTCCTCTCTAGCAATCTTTTGTTCTTTAGCCCTTCGCACAGCCTCCACACGCTCCTTTTCTGCTCTCCACACAGCCTCTCTGGCTTCTTCTTCAAGCATTCACTACCACTCTTCCTCTTCCCTAGTTAGCCAGTCTCTCTCCTCCTCTTCCTTCCTAGCTAACTCTAATGCTCTTGCCTGTTCCTCCATGATACGATACCTTTCTTACTCCTACATCTTTTGTAACCTCTCAAGTTCTGCTTCAAAAGATTCTTCAACAAGGCCATGGAAATCAGTATGTTTCAACACATCATTCTTCTTCTTAAACACCCCAACAAGAGCACCAGAGAAAGGATCCCTTCTGTCAAACCCAAAGCCACCTCCATATTATAGGAAAGAATCATCATGAAATGGTTTTCCATTGTTTGAGAATGAACGCGTTTCTCTACCAACATCAAGCTGCTCTATTAGAAAATGATTCCACTGTATGATACCCATTTTGTCTGTTCCCTTGCCCATTACCCAAATCCCTCCTTCCAAACCTGGAATCATGTGTTCCCACGATTCCATTGCTAAAATGATTCCACCATATGATTCCGATTTTGTCTGTTCCCTTGGCCATTACCCAAATCCCTCATTCCAAACCTTGAATCCTGGTACGTACACGAACTGGCTTTGTTTGCCTATGGTGAATGAACGAGAAATACAAGTAAAGGAAGAAGAACAACTTAATAAAGGAAGTTGCCCTCGTCTCCCGAAAAAGAATATTTAAGGAAAATAAAATATCATAGCCCTTTCTCCCATTACATATCTTTAAATAATACGTACTAAATAGCCATTGTAACTACGGGCTATAACTACTCGCTACCCCACTTCCCACACTACAATATGATAAAAGAAACCACTCAAACTACTACTCAAAACTACCCATTACTCCATACTGGGTAACCACCCAAAATATCCCATGCCTTCCTACGTGGCACCATAACCACCCAAACACCAAACACTCCCATGCTTCTTACGTACAACCCATGCATAGCTCATGTGTGTGGGTCTACAACAATTCCTCCCCTCTTAAGATGGACCTTGTCCTCAAGGGCATACGTTGGGAACTGCCTCTGCATGAATTTGACGTCTTCCCATGTAGCATTTGTTGGTGATAGCCCTTGCCAATGGACTAAAACGTGTGTGCGATGCTTATGAAATCTTGTGTCAAGGATGGCCTGCGGTTGGGAACCAAGGGTACCGTCGTCCTCCTCGATAATGGGTAATTCAGTTTGCACGGCCTTTGAATCATCTATCTTTCTCTTCAAAAGAGACACGTGGAAGATGGGATGAATTCTGGACTCGGGTGGTAAGGTAAGCTTGTATGCGACAGCTCCGATCCTTTGTAGAATTTGAAATGGACCATAATATCGGGGGGAGAGTTTCTTGATGAGCTTAATGGATAATGTCACTTGACGATACGGCTGCAACCTGAGGTATACCCAATCTCCTATAGCAAACTCTCGATCACAATGGTGCTGATCGTAGGTGCGCTTTATACGATTTTGCGCTTCAGCAGTTGCAACTCCTTGATCTTCTGATCGCGGTGGAAAAGTTCTTGTTCTACTGCCTCCACCGTTGTTGTCCCGAGAACATACGTTAAGAGAGTTAGAGGGGAGCGACCATAAACAATGTCAAATGGGGTGGTACAAATGGCGAAATGCCAACTCGTATTGTAACAATATTCAGCCCAAGTTACCCATTCACCCCACTCCTTGGGATGTGATCCAGTGAAGCAGCGCAAGTACATCTCCAGTGTTCGATTTACAACCTCGCTTTGTCCATCTGTTTGAGGGTGGTACGTCGAACTAAAATTGAATTTCACACTGTTGAGTTGGAATAACTCGATCCAAAATTTACTTGTAAAGGCCGGGTCTCGATCACATACTATGATTTTGGGTAAACCATGAAGCTTAAAGACGTTGTCAAAGAAGATTTGCGCGACCCCAGCAACAGTGTAGGGATGAGAAAATGGGACGAAGTGCGCACATTTGGATAGATGATCAACAACTACCAAAATAGTTGTTTTCCCCTTGTAATTAGGAAGACCATCCACAAAATCCATGGATATATCTTCTCAGATGCGCTTAGGGATAGGCAACGGTTGAGGTAATCCTGTAAGAGACAGTTGTTCACTCTTGTGACATTGACATGTGTCGCATTGAGCAATCTTTTTTCGGATGGACTTTGCATTCCATTCCAAAAGAAGGTGGCCTTCAACCGTTGGAAGGTCTTTTGATATCCTTTGTGAGTGGCTCCATGAAATTTGCCTATTATCAAGTCAATTAAAGGAGAGTCTGTGGGTAAGTAAATGTGGTTTTTAAAATAAATAACTCCCTCATTGAGTTGCCACGGCCCTAGGGTCTCTCCATCCTTGATACGTTGGACCAAAGATTGCAAATCAGGATTAGTCTCAACTTCTTCCTTGATTGTCGCAAGCCACTCCACAAGGGGAGAGGATATTGCTGTTAATTTATAGTCAATTTCTCTTTCTCTTTCCACTTCGTTCCGCCTCGAGAGTGCATTAGCTGCCACATTCTCCCTTCCTTTTTTGTACTCCACAATGAAGTCATAACTCATTAACTTGTAGAGCCATTGTTGTTGAGCTAGCGATGAAATCTTTTGACTCCACAGGTACTGTAAGCTCTTGTGATCTGTACGGACCAAGAATTGACATCCCACCAAATACCAGTGCCACTTTTGTACCGCTACAACTAGCGCCAAGATCTCCTTCTCATAGGTAGAAAGCAAGAGGTTCCTTCCTTGTAGTGCCTTGATGAAAAATGCAATTGGACGTTCTTGCATGAGTACAACTCCTAATCCCGTTCCGCTAGCATCACACTCAATAATAAATCGTTGAGAAAAATCGGGAAGGGCTAGTACTGGGGCGCTCGTCATTGCCTCTTTAAATTTTTGAAAGGCCTTATCTCCATCAAGAGTCCATTCGAATTGATTTTTCTTCAGCATGTTGGTGAGGGGCCTTACAATTGTACCATAATCTTTGATGAATTTTCGATAATACCCAGTCAACCCCAGGAACCGACGCATGGCCTTAACCGACTTTGGTTTTGGCCATGTAATCATTGTCACCACCTTATCTGGATCAACCACCACTCCTTCAGTAGAAATAATATAACCCAAGTAGTATACCTGTTGTCTTCCAAATTGACACTTTTCTTTTCTCACAAACAACTTGTTAGCCTTAAAAATAGCTAAGGTTGTTCTGAGATGCACTAAATGCTCCTCCCATGTGGCACTGAAGATAAGGATATCATCAAAGAAAACTAAAATGAACTTCTGCAAGTAATCTTGAAATACCTGATTCATCAGGGATTAAAATGTTAATGGAACATTGGTTAGACCGAATGGCATCACTAGGAACTTATAGTGCCCGTGGTGGGTTTTGCATGCAGTTTTCTCTGTATCCTCTAGTACCACTCGGATCTGATGGTACCCAGATTGCAAATCCAACTTGGAAAAATATCGTTCACCTTTGAGTTCATCCAAGAGCTCGTCGATCAAAGGTATGGGAAACTTATCTTTGACTGTCATTTTGTTGAGAGCTCGGTAATCTACACACATTCTCCATGAACCGTCCCGTTTCTTGACAAGAATTACAGGAGAAGAATATGGGTTGTTGCTAGGGCGTATGATTCCCGATTGTAGCATTTCGGTTATGATACGCTCTATCTCCTCCTTTTGGTAATGCGGGTAACAATAAGATTTCACACAAATAGAGACACTATCAACCTTCAATGGGATGCGGTGGTCATACATCCTAGGTGGTGGTAAACCGCCAAGTGACACAAATACTTCTTGGAACTCGTTTAGGAGAGTTTGTAGTTGAATAGGAGTCTCTCCTACTTCGGACTTTGAGTTTGGACTTGTGAAGGAATATAGTTGGAGTAAAACTCCATGTGGCTTCTTACGTGCAACTTTGTTGGGGCTTCTCATGAAGTCATCTTTGGAAGAAGTCAAACCTTTCTAAACCAACTTTTTCCTTTCCAAGTTGAACTCCATTGTGAGATTAGAAAAATCCCATGTGATGGGACCAAGTGCCTGCAACCAATGAGCTCCCAACACTATCTCGTAACCACCAAGTGATAGGAGGAGGAGATCGACCGTTATCGAGACTCCTTGAAGTGAGATGGTTACATTAGAACACTTTCCCGAGCTAGTCACATTATCTCCTGATGCCACCATCACTTCAAAACACCCCTTATTTGTAGCTACTAATCCTAGTTTTTTTTGCAATTTTATTGCTCACAAAATTGTGAGTGCTTCCAGAGTCAATCAAAACCATGACAGATGTTTGATTGACACTCCCCATAACCCGCATGGTTTCCGGGGCTCTCCCACCGCAAATCGTATGGAGTGAGATTCCAGGTAGGTCGGGATTTGTAGCCAATGTTTCTTCTACGGGTTCGTCTCCCAATACCTCATCTTCTTCATAGCCTTCTATAAAGAATAGCCGTTTACAACGATGGCCAGGAACAAATTTCTCATTGTAGTTGTAACATAATCCCTTTGCCCTGCTCTCTTGTATCTCCGAATTATTCAACCGCTTGATCGGTAAAGAAGCACCTCCCCCCATATTTTCCTTGTTACTAGGGTTGTTTTCTTACCATCAAATGAAGGAACACCTCGTCGCTGGCTGAATTTTCGCGCCTCATATAGTCTTGCCAATCCTATGGCTGCGGAGAGAGTGGTGGGTTGACTCGCAAGAACATCAGCCTTAATCTGATCCTTCAGTCCACTAATGAAGAAATTGACCTGCCGCTGCGGTATGAGGGCTCCCACTTTGGAGAGCAGCCTCTCAAAATGGGATTGATAATCATGAACCGTTCCATGCTGCTGTAGTTTTGCAATCTCTCCAAAAAAGTCTTGAAATGGTGTTGGCCCAAACCGAGTGTGCAACCCTTCACAAAAAGCAAGCCAAGTCCTCTTCTCTTGATCTTGCTTGAAAATTTGAAACCATAATTGGGTTTCTTCTTCCAAATGGAAAGAGGCCAAGGCTACCCGCTCGTCTGTTGGCGTCTGATGGGAGTCAAAAAATTGCTTAGTACGACATGTCCAACTGGTTGTGTCTTCGTCCCCGTTGTATCGTGGGAAGTCTAACTTAACCATTTGGGAGTAAAGGTTTACTGAGAGTTGGTAGAACGTTGCGCCGAATTACCGTCGGGTGGTCGTGTACTGTGGTGTGTGGCTACGGTTCTGGAATTCTCACCTACTTCATTTTGACTAGGAGAAGGAGAGTTGCTGAATTTCTCAAAGAGATCATTAAGCCTCGAAATGATCTGTTGTTGCTCTTGAAGGATTTTCTGCTGCCCTTCGATGAGAGAATTCACATCTCCTTCTACTTCTCTACCCGCTAATCCATTTCCCGGCTCTGATACCAAGCTAGTATGTACACAGACTAGCTTCGTTTGCCTATGGTGAACGAACGAGAAATACAGGTAAGGGAAGAAGAACAACTTAATAGAGGAAGTCGACCTTGTCTCCTAAAAGAGAATATTTAAGGAAAATAAAATATCATACCCCTTTCTCCCATTACATATCTTTCAATAATACGTACTAAATAGCCATTGTAACTACGGGCTATAACTACTCGCTTCCCCACTTCCCCCACTACAACATGATAAAAGAAATCACTCAAACTGCTACTGAAAACTACCCATTACTCCATATTGGATAACCACCCAAAATATCCCTTGCCTTCCTATGTGGCATCATAACTACCCAAACACCAAACACTCCCATGCTTCTTATGTACAACCCATGCATAGCTCATGCGTGTGGGTCTGCAACAAATCTTGTGTTCCCTCATAGTAATTAACCAAATCCCTCCTTCCAAACCAGATCCAGGACTCATGATGCCATTCTCATTCAAACCAGAAACAATAGTATGAGATGACTGCACTTGCCGGCGCATACGAAGGAGTGGCCTCGATATAGAACCCTCTGTCTGCTCATCTGATGCTTCATCACTCACCTTGCTTTTGCTTCTGATGCAAACTCTCCCTTTGCTTCTAAGCAGACCCAGAAATAGGCAACGTAGGTTGCAGGGATGGAAAGTCTTTCCCTCTGATTTGGCTCGTCTCCAATTCTTCATCCTCCAATTCCTGTCTAGTTATCTCACTATGCATGACACTTGTATAATAATCAATCCAATTGCTGTGATTCTCTAGGGTTGTACAAATCCATTTTAACCCCTAAAATCCTTTTACCCGGATCGAACCCGAACAAAACCCTGTACCTCGTGACACTTCGAAGGATGGATGAAGGTATCCGGCTCCTCACACCGTCGGAACGCCGACAATGCTCAGGGCGTAAGGGATGAGCTCCGTTTCCAAAATTTGGGTGATGTTTGAACTAGAAAGGTTATAAAGAGCTCTAAGAGAGTCTTGCCTTTCTTGAGGGCCACTCTTGTTATCCACGTTTGAAAGGGTTTTCACCAAGAATGGAATCGCACCAGAGGAACCAATCCAAGAATGGAATCACACCAGAGGAACCAATGATTGGTTTATTAGTCTATTGCACTCGAGCCAAGGAAATTTGCAACAATCCCCTTGGACACAGACGAGTTCAGAGACTCGTTAAGAGATTCGATGAGGTTAAGCATCTTGTAGCAGATAAAAAGGAGGAAAATAAAATCAATACATATTATAGCTACAATTATGGAAGAAAATCTAATCTGCTAAAATGGTAAAAGAACAATGAGCTAACATATCATTTTCCCTATCTCTTGATTGAGAAGAGCACAAAGCGACAAGATCTGAAAATCTTCGATCGTCTCCACCTCAGTTTCATTGAATCCCATCTCCGACGTTTTAGACGAGTTCAAGAGATCCGATAACCTCTCCAATGCAGCCTTTCTCTTCAAATCTGTTATCTTCTGCTTTGACTTCTGAACCGGCAATCCAACATTGATGGCATCTTCATTCCGACGGTGTTGAGCCCGTCTTTCGTTCAAAGTGTGAATTAGAGACGAGCCACAGCCTTCTTAATTTGCACGAAGGGTAAAACTATATTTTCATTTTTTTAACTTAACACCGTCAATTGTAGGGGGTATAATTTAATTGTCAATTCTGTGAGAGATGGTTATAACATTAAGGTAAACCATAGGTGTGGCCACTGTAATTAACCCCTTTTTTTTTAACCTACTTTAAGAAATCAATGATGAAAATGATTTTTAGTCTAAACATAAAAATGATTTGACAACTACTAGACACAATAGAATGTAAAATGCAAAATAGATTTGGTATGTTTATGTATAGAATAATTTTTTGAGAAAATACTCCCAAATTATCAAATCCCGTATATAGTTTAAGTGGTTCACTCATCTTCCTTCCCAAATCATCCGTTCTTAAAACCTCCTCTCTGATTTTACCGATTGCATAAAACCATTCTTCTTAACTGTACTTCGTGAACCTAACCTTACACTCCCAAATAATGAAAGTTTAAGTACAATCAGATCACGGTTTTGTTGTTGTTTCATCTTGGAGGTAAAATGCAAGATATCCTGATTGGACTTATATAGGGGACATTTCAGACCTTATGGAAATTATCATTTCAGCTACAACTCAACCAATTGGATTCGTTTATTACAATTGCATATGCTGATCCTCTCGGATACATCAAGCAAGAAAGCCATATCAACAACACAAGTCTTATATCTCATCAATAGGTACATCTTTCTAACACAATCCCCCATTGTCTTCCCCAGCTTTGGTGCTGCTCTCCATGCCGCCATTAGACCTTCTGTCAATTATTCATCAATTTCAACATTCAATTCCATTGTAGTTTTGTGAACGACTTCCAAATCATGGTCAATCAAGCCGATTTCAGTCAGCCCTATAGCTCCCCTAGAAAAAGATAAATTAATCAACTGCAAGTTGCAAATTCTGATCTAGAGAAGTTAATTGAAGATGAAGGATTTTGTGTCAACCTGGTTATTTCTCCATGAAAAACACTTGGATATTGTTGAATGAGATTGTGGCAACATGCAAGACCATGATTGATTCTCTTATTTAGTGGACAGATGTAGTCAAAGAATTAATTGTTCCCTATTATCAAATGAAGTTTCATTGTCAAGAAAGAGACCAAGCTTTGTCCTAGAGAAACAATTGACCAGAAATCAAAAGAGGTTTGCCATATGTTGCACAAAATTTGTTTGAACTCTTTTTTTTTTTGGTACTTTCTCTCAACTTCATCCTGCTTGATTGCAATACAAGGTGGTTTTCGCAGCCAAGAAAGAGACCAGAGTTTATCATGGAGAATCAATTAATGAGAAATCAGAAAAAAGTTTTGCCATTAATTTGTACAGAACCTATGAATGATTGGGCGTTTGTGGAAGGGAGGGCTAGGGGAGGGAGGTGCTGCGTACAGGAAGAACATCACCCAGGGAAACCAACCAGTTCATTCCTTAGCAAATCTTCTTCTTTCTTCCATTTCCTTATTGTAGGCAGAATAAGAAGAAGAAGGGGAGGGGGCAGGTGGAGTTGTGGGAGGAAGGAGGGTCTGGTGGGGTTGCAGGAAGAAGTGGTGAAGAGGCGGTGGGGTTTTATAAGATCAATGTGAAACTACCATTTTAATCTCATATTTTAGTACGCGTGCTCAATAGGGCTTAGAGCATAATGGGAGAAAAATGGTTTTTTGCCAGAATACAAAATAGGTCTTAACCCCATTATGGAATTCATATTCTACTCATTATTTTTTAAAGGGTTAATCTGTTTGTCACTTTGGCGGTTACAACATAAGTTGTAACCTCTCTTTTATGTCCATCAATAGATAATCATTATTCTTGCCACTTTAAGGATTAAACTGTCATTTCACTTTTGGTGAATTGAATGAAAAATTATTAAACGTTTGTATTTTATGGGTATTAAGGTAAATCTATCGTCATAAAAACAATAAAGGGAGTGTCGGTTACTCATTTTTCGTAGGTGGAGAAGAACTTCTTGTAATTTACACATTAAAACATGTTTCTTAATTATTTGTTTTTTATACCGTATGAATGAGTTTATTTATAATTTAACTTCAATTTATTTTTAAATTTCAAACACATTCCTAGTCTATAACAAATTACATGTGAATCAAATATTAGTTTTGCCTCTCCCAAACATATTGGTTCTTTCACCAAGAATTAGATATCAGATCGCCTAATCGCTTGATTTGTATTGGAATTAGTGGTTATAGATATTGATTTCTGAGCATAAGAAACCATGACCTAGATTTCATTGTTCCGAATAAAAGGATAGGATGATAGCCCTAAATTGAATTATATAAATTAGGGTTAAAATCAGAGCCGGTTTGAGTTGGGTTGGATTAGGCCTGGTTAAAGCACAATATTATACGATCCAACTCATCCCTATAATTAGCATTGTGGAGATCATTGGGATGGTTATATTCATATGTGAAAAGTGGTATTGGGCTTGCAGTAGAATATGTGTAGATTGAATGAAGTAAGTATTTTAGGTATCCTATTTAATAAGGAAAGGGGTATCAATCGATCCTTTTTTTTATTGCAATCTACATATATCATTAATCCATAATTGTTATGTGAGAGATCTAAATTCACCCATATCACTAATCTAAAATAGGTAAAAAGTTACAATCAATCCTCCTACCATACATATCATTTCCTTGATATCAGACTTAAATATACTTTTTTTGAATTGGATTTGGATATTGGGAATTTGGAAAGACAAATCACGTGGATGATACATGATCTTAGTAATAGATTGAACTCTCGCAATATAAAATCAAACCCAACGATTCTCTTGTGTAACTATTGCTTTTCTCGATTTCCATGAAACACTCGATCTCCTTCAAAGAAAGTTCAATCTCTGGTGTTACTGCTACGATGAGTTAAGCATATCATTGTTTTTTTTGTGAAAGAGTTAAATTAGGAAAGTGAATAAAGAAGATTGGGATGGGATCTTGAGGTCGGATTTCCTAATATGCCCTTGAACTAAATGAATGAATTTGGGGAAAGGAAATCAATTAATAGTGGCCAATTTAATAGTGGCCAATTAATATTATGAAATTACTTCAATTACCCTCTATTAAAATTGAACTAAACTATGTATTAGGATATCTAATGTCTGGTTACAAATTTTGTTTGTAACCTGCTCAGTTACAAATAGATGAACCCTTTTTTAAAATAGAATTCTATTAGGGTCCATAAATGATAACAAATACGTACAAAAAAAATTTTCGGTAAAAAAAAATATATATATATATATATATATATTGATACCAAAGAGACCCTTAGATCAACCAATGTTTTTTATTTTTATTTTTTATACTCTCTCTCTCTCTCTCCCCACAAAACTCTCAGTCCAATCACCCTCTTCTCTACCCTCCTCCTTCTCTCTTCCTTATATGAGCATTGTCTTCCCTAAATGTCTCCACTCTTTTTCTCTGCCCCTTTTGTTTCAGTGACTCTTCTCATTCCCACTCTCTGTGTTAGGGATATGCCCACACTCCTATTGTTGGTTTGATGATAACAAACATATGAATGTATTTCATAATTTATCTATAAGTATTGTTTTATAGAGGCTTCATATCAAAGATTGAATGTGATGAATGAAAGGAAGAAATAAAGATTGAAGTCATCAAATGAGGAGTATCAACAAGTTTGTATCAAAGTTTGAAGAAGGTATCAGACAATATCAAGCTTCAATAAGTCAAGACATGAAGCTCAAGACATGGAATTGCAAACAAGAAGAAAGGAAGATAGATTACCAAAGAATGGGTGACTCAAGCAAAGAAGAAGGCCTCTAGGATAAAATGGTCAATTCTATGTAATTTGTATCTTTCATATATATATTCGTGCACGTACCTCATGCATCATACTAGAATGACCATAGGACATACATTGACCAAGTATGGGAATATAGTCTAGTGAAATCATGTGAAAACCACAATGACTTGACTCAAGGAAATTTTGGGGTAACCTTAAATTAGTATTAGGAGATAGACCCCTCATGAAAAATGTAAGAAATCTAGGTTCGATTCCAACGCAACTTAAATTGGGTCAATCCGAGGTCAGACTGAAAGGTTATGGTCGAAATATTGATGATTAGTCAGTATAACAGAAATATTTCAATCTGTATAGAGCCTACGAGTGGTTTACCGATTGGTCGATTGGCATTGTCCGATGCCATAGGATGTCGACTGGTTGAAACCCTCGGTTGACCGGTGCTTTCTTGGATAACTCCAATAGTTATTTTTTGCCTCAATGGCTCTTGGCGGTTGACCAGTGGACCCAAAATATGATCGTTAGACCCTAATTTACTGCCTAAAAAGACCACCTAACCTCACCTATAAGTACCTCTAATGCTACTCATTAATTAATAATTAATCTCAACTTTGGAGAAGCATTATTTGAGCATTAGAAGTGGGAATCGATTTATACCATCTCTTGAGTTCAAGTTCTTCATTTTCCATTCAAGAAGAACTCAAGGCCAGCTATAAGTCTTCATCTACATCTTTGCATTTACATTGCAAGCATTAAGAAGACTTTAAAAGTGCATACTTTTTTATCATTGCATTTCATTCACGCGCCACACAAGAGGTAACTCTCTTTTATTCTACTTCTTCATTTTTTATTTTACATTAAGTTTAGACTATACTTAGGCTTGTGGAAGGACCCTCTCATCCTTAAGAGATTGTAAGGATCTTCTTATCCTTAAAAGAGTATAAGGCAAGGATTAAAGTATCGGTATCGGTCGCTGTATCGGTCGATCAAAATTAAGATACGTATCGGAGGGTATCGTATCGTATCGGAGATACGCTAAGATACGCTAAAGATACCCACATAAATGGATAGGGAACACATTTTTATACACTTTTGCATAAAAAAACAGTTAAAAAAAATTATATATAACATGTAGAATGCATAAATACTTAAGTGGAGGGTATCGTATTGATAGACAAATATATTGAGTTGAAAATGTTCAAAATGATGAGGGTATGGTATTGATAGACAAATATATTTTTTTGAGAAAAATCAAAATTTTCCGTGGAAGTTGTAGAACACTTGTTTTTACATAACATATAAAAAATCTAAACATTTTTAATCATTGAGCATGAGTAGATTTAAGAAATTTGAAATAAATTGAAACCCTCATTTTCTCTTGAAAAAAGTTTGTAAATCCTTATAAATCCAATGATTTCATGTAATAATGATGCACAAAATGTGATTCTAAGTATGATGAACTAGGGGTGTCAATTCGTGGCCCGAACCGACAAAACCGATCGGGACTGACCGTTTATAGACCGGTCCAGCCCGGACCGTTTATTAAACGTGTCGGGCTTGAGCCCGGACCGTTTATTAAACGTTTCGGGCTTGAGCTCAGCCCGTTTATAAACGGTCGGTCTTGGTTTTGCTACTTGGACCGTCGGGTGCCAGACCGAGACCGACCGTTTAACACCCGATTGAGACCGGCCTATTGTGCACTGGCCTAGCCCGACCCTTTAATGATTGTAGAATACCTATTTTACCCCCCAAATTAGAAAGTAAAAAACTAAAAAGTAAAAACATGTTCATATTTTAAATAATGGTTATATTTGGTATCATTTATTAATTTATTGTCATTTTTTTGGGTTTGCATGAGTGGGCCGGAATATAAGAGCACATTTTAAAGAGGGTCCGTTTAAAAACCGGTTAAAGCCCGTTTAACATTAAACATGTCCGTAGCCCAATTAAGGCCCGACTAAAGCCCGATTAAGGTGGCCCGATTATAGCCCGAGGCCGACCGACCGACCGAATATAAAGTGTACCATGCCCTCAATAACTAAGCTCGATTAGTTAAATGGGCGGACACGGTGTAGCCTTTGAAAGTCTTTAAGCCCGATTAAGCCCGATTGAAACCGAACCGACCCGACCGGTTGACACCCCTATGATGAACCTTAGATTTGTAAAAAAACTTGAAAATCTAAGGTTAAAATTGAAAAAAGTGAGTAAAGATTCAAGAACTTACTATTCAAAATTTTCAACTTTCAAGTTCAAGGTTCTTCTTGGACTATGTTTTTCTCCTTCTTTGAACCATTCACTTCGACAATGTTTCTTTCAATCTACCATTTGAGTCTCCAAAAAGGTGTGTGAATCAAAGGGAAAGAAAGAAGAGAAATATAGAAAACTATTGGTGAGAGTTTGAAGTGTTTGTTCAAACAATAAAATGCACATTCACGGAAATTTTCATATTTTCAGTCGATACGTACCGATACGGTACCGATACAGTACGATACGGCTCGATACATACCGATACGGTCGATACGTACCGATACTCTCAGGAATTTCCAGATTTTCAAAAGTTCGTATCGTAGAGTATCGTACGTATCGGTACCGATACGATACGGTACGGTACGGTATGCACGATACAGCGATACGTAAAAGGGGGCCCAAAATTCCCAATAGCGTATCGGTATGTATCGTGCCGATGCCTACCGATACGGCACGATACGCACCGATACTTAAAACCATGGTATAAGGTGTCTCTCTATCTTAAAGGAGATTGTAAGATGCCTCTTTACTTTAAAGGAAATTGTAAGGTGCCTCTCTACCTTAAAGGAGATTGCAAAGTGTCTCTCTATCTACAAAGGGGATTGTACAGATACCCTTTATCATTAAAAGATTGTGTAAAGATTTTCCTCCCTACCTAATGTACTAAAAGGGAAGAGCTAGTGGAATACCTTACAAGATGATCTTGGAGGGAGTGGACTAGACTCGGATTGAGTCAAACCACTACAAATTTTGGTGCTGTGTGATTGTGACATTTTATTTATTCTACAGTTTTTATTTTGTAATCACACTTGGGATTCATAGTAATAAAAAAGATTTAAATTTAAATTAGAATAACCTATTCAACCTCCCTCTAGGTTATTTCACTCTGCACCTTAAAACGCTGCTTGGAGTCTGTCAAAGCACATGAAGACATCATCATTTCCATTGCCACATCAGCTAATAAATCCATTTTTACATGGTGTTAACAGATAGACGAGTTAGGGTGTAAGGGGAGAGCAAGAGAAATAGGGGAGATATGTCAGAGGTAGGGGCACATATTGATTGAAATGTTTAAAAAAGCACAAGTCGGTAGCGAACACATTGGTGCTGAGCTGTGATGGGTCCACAATACCATTGGGCCCTAGTAAATATTTGATCTTGGTATGGGACATGGAGGATAGTGCTAACCACATGGTAGTCAGTGGGCAATGAGAGGGCAATGGGTGTGATACTGTCCTTCATCAATGCATTAGGTATTTTGATGAGTTGATCAATGGATTAGAAGATCAGAGTATAGAGATGATGAGGGAATGAACAGAACAAGGAGATACGAGGCTGATAATTCGTTGGTGCAGTTCAGGTCAGAGATATTCAAGGGTAGGGAAGGAGATATGCAAGCAGAAAGAGAAAAGACGCTCGTAAAGGGGGGGGGGGAGAGAGAGAGAGAGAGAGAGAGAGAGAGAGGAGGCTCCAGTGCCTACTAAGAACCAGAGGTGGCAGTGATGACCCATCGGTGTACTAACTTATGTTTCTCTCCAACGAGGAGCGTTGCAACACTGTCAAGACCAACCCTGAGAATTATGGCAATAATGATCATCTTTAGAGTAAGATTTTGAAGGTCTGAGTTGCAAGGGGTCTTTAAGCACTGAAATATATAGAGGCAGGGGCTTGATTGTAATAAAGAGGAGTAAAGGGAAGTGAAATGGATGGTCAAGATTCGACCACGTAGGCTTGATGCCCATCCAAAGGCTGCTGAGATTTTGCGCTGACATGGACGAGATAGATGCTTGCGCGTAGGGTTTGATTGGTTAGGTGCATAATTCTTGATGCACTGGCGCTACACCTTATCAAGGCATGTTGTGGTGTTTCGCGCGGGTGTTCTAACATATGTGTGAGACATGTGAAGAGTAGTGACAATCAATTTAGTGAAGATATTCTTTGAAGTGAATAAGTAAAGCATGTTAAAGAAAATGAAGAGTTGCTAAAGTCAGTCAACCGTGAAGAGCTATAGTCATCCCCAACATCTATGAAAAGACCATGAATAGCTTCAAAATCTACATCAACGTTGAAGATGAATTCTCTCATGAAGATCAATATTAACTGTACTTAAATGCAATAAAATATGTTGTAATCTTGATGTAAGGATCCGAGCAAGATCAGAAAAAGCCCAAGAGATAGTGAGACCTAAGTGAAATCCTTAAATGCTAGCTTGGAGTACATTTAGACCTTGTCGTCCATAGGCATCTATGTGAAGTTGTGGTTGATAGAGCTGAATGAAAAACTCAAAGTAAGAGCCTGTGGATTATAGCGGTGTCAATCATGGTATTGTCTATTCGAACGCAAGCTTGGTTACACTTAGCTTTGTGTTTTGTAGTCAATCATGGTGGCACGTGGTCAACCTTGTTTTGTAATTCAAAAGTGGTAGTTTAGATCATTAAATGAAGGAACTTAGAGGATTCAAGTGTTGAGTTCTCATGGTATTTTAATAATTTCTAAGAGAGCTTAACGGTTAGTTCAGCTTGGAACTTGGGAAATCCTTAATTAATGGTGAAGTTTAATTACTTCTCGTTAATGTTCTTGCACTTGTTTTCAAAATCAATTTGAATTTTAGCTTGACTCTAATGGCTAGTTGGGTGCCCATAAATGGGCTGGAGTCATAGCGGCAAGGACTTAAGTTTTTCACTTTAGGTGATAGATTCTCACAAGATTAAGAGCTTTATATAGACACCATACTGAAGGAAAAGGACAATGGATAGATTTTATGATGATGCAGTTGAGCTACAAAGGAGTAATAATTAGACTTAAAGAAATTAGTAATCTTTTACATTTGGATGTAAGCATGGAGCTTTCTCAGGGTTGTACTTATTGTACAAAGGAAGCAACCATTAAAAGTGGCTTGGAAAAAAATCCTTGGTGGAGGACCTAGGTGCATAGCCCGAAGGACTATAGTTATGTTAGAAGAAATCCTTGGCCGTGGTAGGTCTGGTTACACAACCCGTCGGACTATGGTTGTGTTAAAAGAAATCCTTGGTTATAGTAGATCTGGCTCCCAATTTGAAGGACTATGATTGGTTGTGTAAGGGTTTGATTCTTGCCTGGGGAAAGAAATAAATAATGGAGAAAATCCATAGTTAGGAGGACTATGGGAGTAGACATAGGATCGTGGAGGATCTGAACCTCTATAAATCGATTGTGTCTTTTAGTGGCTCTCTACCTCATTTTTATAAGTAACTTTACCTTATAGTTCACTTACTTTACTAACATTTAAATGCTTGCCCTTTTTACAACTAGTTATGCTAGTTTCTTTATGCTTTTAAGTGTACATAATTGCTTGTAAGTATCAAGGGTAAAGTATTATGCAAGGATCTTTGAAAGCTATTCAATCTTCACCTCGACGAGGTGATATTATCTTAATCTCCATAGTACTAAAATTTGATTATGGAGTAATTTGATAGCTCAAGGTACTATTCATGGGATTTGAGGTTGATTATTGAATAAGTGAGCACTCAAAGTTGTGAGATTGTTTCAATGTGAGAGAAATTCTCACACTTAATTCACTCCCATTTTGGGTGATGCCCTTCAATCCAACAAATTCTAAAATAAAAATGAGAGAATTTCTTTGATCTAGAAATAAGAAGAAATATTAAACTTAACCTTATAATTTGGAGGAATAGCATAATATGTAAAATAAGGAGAGAGTGAGTGAGGGTCAAGGTGGTGAGTGGAAAAAGATCATTATCAGAAGTAGTGGAGTTGATACACATAAAGGATTTAATGGATTTGGATTACGGTGTCGCTATTGCAGATGGAATGTCGAAGCTCCTAAAGAAACAAAACAAGAGGAAAACTGCTAATTAAATGAACCTTTTGATTGAGATGATGAATCATGAACAAGGTGGAGGTTAACTTTAAACAGCAAGTTATGAATTGCAATGTATGGAGAAAATTGTTTGGACTATGTAAGATAATAGATATGTTTACTCTAAACATCAAATTATGAATTGCATTTACTCTTTTATCTTGTTTATATTTGATAGAATAGTTGCTTGTTGTTGGATCGAATGGCATCACCCAAGAGGTGGGGGTAAATTAGGTATGAAACTTTTCTCTCATTGAAATAATATCACAGCTTTGACTGATCACTTGTTCAATCATAATCCTATAAACAATGCCTTGAGTGATCAAACTCTTTTGTGATAAAACTCAAATACCAAAGGTGATCAAGATACAGTCACCTCACCAAGGTGAAGATTGTATAGCTTTCAAATATCCTTGTATAGTTCTTTACCATTGATACTTGTAAGCAATCGTGTTCACTTAAATGCATAAATAAATTAGTGAAACTAATTATAGAAAAGTCGAGCATTTAAATATTAGTAATGCAAGTAAAGGACTGAAAGATAGTACAGCTATTTACAAGGAGGTAGAGACCCATTGAAAGTCATAATCAATTTATAGAGGTTCCTCCTTGATCTTAGGTTGTCAACACAATTCTTGCCCCCTCTGTCTTTTTCGTCTCCCCATAGATGAGCCCGAACAGCCCAGCCACAAAAAACCTACTCGAGTGGTAGGGCTATAATGAGGGCAGTTTGCTATAGAGGCGGCCCCATATTAAGAAATAAGCAATTGGGTGTGATTCCGCTATGTAGGAAGCCAGTGTTTTTTACCAGGCTTGGGTCTAGAGTTTTGTCATCCATTTCATTCTAAAATATATCTCTGTTGTATGGTTGTGGATCAAAACTGAGTAGGGCAGATTGCAAGTTTTTCCTGGTGAAACAGTTGTTTACCTGAGGAATTCTGGATTTTTATTGACTTGGCCAGATGGTAATGTTGTAGAGGTTTATGGTACCCATTTCCAGCTACCTGATCTTGGCCATATAGGTACCAAATTTATTGTTCAATTTTTTGGGCAAACCATGAGAAAAACATTGTTGTCTCCAATTGTTTAGTATAGTTATAAAATTGTTTGCTTTTGCTGTGACGGAGCTAATGATCTTGCAGCCTCTAGGGATTTTCTTGCCCTTACTGCTTAGTTTGAAGATAATTTTCTCCAAGGATACATTACTATACAAAAGTTTGGCAAAGACCTCTTTACTGGAAAGCAAGATTTTTTTAATTTCAATGTTGCTGCTTGGCAGGGTAATTATGTACCTTATAAGGTGGGGGCTGATTTTTTTCCTCCATGCCACAAAGGATAGATATACAAACATCTCATGTTTTGTCTCCTCTATACATAGTCAATGAAAAAGACAAACTTGCAATCTCTTTGTTTCAATCTCTCTTTGTATTTGAGATTCTAAACTTACGTTTTAATCTCTCTTTGTATATGCACCTCTTGGTGGTCTAACAGGGACACTCATCTACTTACAGTATGAGTATAAGTTTTGTCCATTCAATAATGTATTGATTGCCCATGGTGATCGGTTGATAAACACTGGTATGTAAATCTTGCAATCCTTCACATATTTTGCATTTTTAAATGGGAAGAACTGATTTGTGGTTGTGGCTCCTTTTATTGCTTTAATTCAATTATGAATTTTCTTTGTTACAGTATTGACAATTCAGCTAACAAGCCTTGTGTTGCATTGCTTGATTTTGTCATTTTCCCTCCATGATGCTTAATTTTTGTCCTTCTCCTTTTACTAAAGATTACCATGTGCCCGCTACACAAACTAGCATGATGGGTAGAGAGACGTTTTTGTGTTGTTTCTGTAAGATTTTTATTCATGCTATATAAATGAGACTAGATGGCCCAGAGGGTTTGTTCTTCTGATTTTGCAAGGTTGAAGAAAAGATTGGTTTCGTTCTGAATGGATCATCTACTAATTTGGATATTACTAATAATTTTTCGCTCCCTCTCCTCTTTCTAGATTTTTTTCCTGTATGATTATGTTTATATTTTAGGCTTCTGACGTTGTATTTTCTTTGTAACCTTATTAGAATGTGCAAGCATGAAGTTCCTTTATATTCTTTATCTTTTTTTGTTATAGGTTTTCAATTTATGTATTATGTTATAGCAAACACCAACAAATATGAAAATAAATAAACACAGATCTACACAATCCACAGGGATTTAACAAAGTTCACACAACGATGTGGTGTGCTACGTCCTCGGGCAAAAAAGAAGATGTTTCACTATGTAGAAGAGAGATTATACACAAACAATGGTGAGAAAACTAGCTCTGAAACCCTAGCTCGAAAAAACCCCTAAATTACAACTGCTTGCTTAACAAGACGATAATACATTATATACTCCTCCAAATAGCTGATCGATCCATTGGTTATTATTATTTATTGAGAGAGCTATCTCCAATGCTTATGATGTATAAAAATTTTACTAAACCATTTTTATTATACTTGAATAACAATCGTTATTGATGCCTTTGCATCAGGCGTTGGATATGATTAGATTCCTTTTACCCACAAATAAGAAGTTTTTCGGTGAAGTTGATAATGCAAATCTTAAGATCTTGGTCAGTGAATGACTCCAAAGAAATAATAAAAGTATTACAAACTTGATGATTTTTGGATGTTCCGTGGTGTTTTGATTACTTTTGACTAATTCCAAACCTTACTTTCCCAAATCAATCTCATAAGACATGTAGGTAACGGTGAAGGAGATTGCACAAATTCCTCTCTTGAACCCTCCCATTGCTGAAACTAAAGTGAAGAGTTGTGGGTTCACTCTGCCCAGGATGTCCAAGTGATGTGAACGCATGGCCTATTGAGCGTGATACTACCATATGCCTAAAGGAACTGGTGTTTATGATGTTTAAAGGAAGTTATTATGATTTTGAGAAGACTGGTGATAACTGTAAAGGTTTTTGTTGCCTAGTTTTGCTCTCTGTACTTTGTCAATAATTTATATTTGCGTTTAGGAATTAGGATGCTTCTCTTTTTCCCTCTCCTCTTCTTACCTCTTTTTTTTTTTTTTTTTTAATTCTTCAAACATTATTTATTTTTTTCTTTCTCAATGGAAGACACCAAAACAGATTCCTCTTTTCTTCAATTGGTGTGTTCCTCTTTTATTTCCTTTACTGAGTGCACATAATTATGGTTCTGAGAAGACGAATGATATCTGTAAAGGTGTTTTGGAATTAACAGACAACCAACATCGATATTTATGCTTATGAGGTCAAATAGAAATGGAATTGGGGTGTGAACAGTAGTAGGGCATCGGTTTTGTTCTTGCTACTCAGAGGTTCAGATCCTTCCATCCAGAGCATACCAATTCAATCAAAATAAGGATTCTTTTATTGTAATAATATTTTCTTTAAGAACAAGTGTAATGTTGGATACAATGTGATCCATCTTTATGATTCCTAATGATTTCTCTCTGAATCATTTCTTTCTCACCAAGGAACAGAGTTCAAATAAGACACAGATATTGGCAAATATTTTCTATTTGCGATCCTGATACAATGGGAACGTAGATCATAATAATTTTAACTTAAGGAAAAGAACACCAGAATTAGGAATTAAGATGCTCCTCTTTTAACCCTCCTCTCATTTCCATAATTTTTATGTGATTCTATTAACAATTTTTTTTTTCTTTGTCAATGAAACCAGTAGGGGTTCCTCTTGTCAATGGAAAGTGCATCCACTAATGTTTAGGTTAAGGACAGTGTAATTGGTACAAGTTTGTTAATTATATAAAATTTAGCTATATAGTTGTATTTCGAGCTGTCAATCCCAAGCCCCCATTGATTCGATCGATCGGGCCTGACCATTTAAAGACCTACTCAGCCTGCACCAATTATTAAACATGTCGGGCATAAGTCCAACATGTTTATATACAGGTAGTACTCATGTTTCGTGACTAATCAATTGATCTCTCCTTTGTCAGTTCATGGAAAAAAAGAGGAATATTATAGAGTAAAACATTCTGGGTATAGCTCACTGGTTCAAAGGCATTTTGTGTTATCACGGGGTTCCTTGTTTAAAAAAAAAAAAAAAAAAAATAAAAAATAAAATGTGAAAGGTTTATTTGTGAGTATAATTGCTCATTTTTATTGATTTCTTTTAAAGATTCCTTGAATGGTATGCCATATTAAGCAACTTATTTATATATTATTAGGATCAAATCAGGTGAATATCTTTACACTTTTATGAGAATTAAGTGTAGTGTCATTGTTGAGTACATAAAAGGGGTTTAGCATTATTCAAAATTCTTTCACAAAATATTGCTTGCGTTCTGACACAGCGAAGTGTTTACTATAGTGCCCTAGTGTGATTTTGTTTGTCACGTGTTCCCTATGGATAAGAATGTCATCTCTTTTCATATCCTTTAGCTCTGACTCAAAATTCTCCTTTGTACATTGCTTGTGTTCTAACACAACGAAGTGTCTACTATAGTGCCCTAGTGTGATTTTGTTTGTCATGTGTTCCCTATGGATAAGAATGTCATCCCTCTTTATATCCTTTAGCTCTGACTCATAATTCTCCTTTGTCCGTTTTGAAACATCTTCAAATATTAGTAGTTTAACCATTCAACACGCATTTAGGGTTTCTAATGGTTAGTATTTTCATTCCTTGCTCAGGTGCAATTTACGTAAATATCATGGATATAACCTTTAGCTCTTCTTGTCAAGTTTCATACATTAGAGCTGAAATTTAAGTATCAATTGTACTGCCGTTCTACTGGGAAGATTTTTATATGTCTTGGCATTAATTCATGTCAAAGGTTCCATATGGGTCTAACATATTATAGACTAATATTGAGGCTGCTCAGGAATCAATTATGGAAAAAAATCGTCTGCAATTCCGATCTCGTACAATTCCGTGAAATACCACCTTCAGGGGGTGACACGTGTATTGATACCAATGCAATGGTCCAGATTTGATATAAATACATTTTCACTGATTTAATGTTTTATTAGTTGGACAAGATCTGGACCATTGTATTGGTATCAATACACGTGTCACCGCCTGAAGGTGGTATTGCACAGAATTGTACGAGATCGGACTTATTGTCAATTTCAACCCATCAATTATGACATATATTTAGATAGACGATTACAAACAATAAAGATCAAACCATATGAATCTCTTTCTTTCTCTCTCTCTCTCTCTCTCTCTCTCACACACACACAACAGAACCCACACATGCATTTGCACATGCATATTTATTATATATTTTTTTTTGGGTATAATTTGCAGATAGAATTTATTTATTTATTTTTTAAAGTAATTATCCCCATATATAACTAAGATGACAAGAATACCATTCTCTCTTTTTTCTTTTTTAATTCTCATTCTTCTTCTTTTCCGTACAAAGAATGGCCAGTTAACCAATGGTCGTGCATCTCGAGTCACTAACGTCGTCCGGTCCAGCCAAATTCTGACGTGGCTTTCGAAACGACACGATATGGCTACTGACCATGAAAGCCGTAACACGCTCCGAAACGCGAATGTCCTCCATTCTTAGCTCTTGCAACCTCTGCACATATTCCGGCACGTGAACCAGGTCCCACACGACACCGACCCCATCTGGCTTCAAAACCCTAACCACCTCCCCCAACCCTTTTATCCTCTCCGCAGCAGCCGCCGCCGTCCGATGCCCAAGCTCCTTCCCCACCGTGTGCAGGAACACTGCCGACACCACCACATCGAAGTAATCATCGGCGAACGGCAATCGCCGTGCATCGCCTTCCTTGCAAGTCACATATTGCTGAACACCTTCCAGCACTGCCGTCCGCAGTGTCGCCACCGCTGTTTTCCGGCAATCTAGCCCAACTACGCGACCGGAACTTCCTTCCTTTTTCAGCTGTAGTGCCACTGCATTGAGGAGAATCCCTCGGCCGCAACCGACATCCAGGGCCGTTTTTACTGTTGACCAGTCTGTAACGACGTTGATCATGAGCTGAGCCATCTCCCAGTGGAGGGAGACGGAGCAGTAGAAGATGTTGCCAGTGGCGAAGAAGAGACAGACGGCCGAGATTGCAGTAACGGAACAGGTGAAGCCGGCGATGAAGCGAGAAGCTCCGACGGGAAGGGCTGGGGAGAGAGATTCGACAGCTGAACAGAGGGGATTGAAGTAGAGGATGAAAAAGACGGCGAGAAATGAAAATAGAAGAGCATGGATTAGGAGGAAAATCACAGTTTGCCATTCGTCCATGCCGTAGATCGCGTAGATCTGTCTCCAGTCTCTCCCAATTTTTCCCATATTTGAAGGAAACGTTGATTCAGATATAGCACCGTCCCCAATTGGGCTCAGAACCTTCTGAAGAAATTCAAATTAGTAGATAGGAATGAGAAATTCAACTCAGATCCATGAGCAACAGTGAACACTGTTTCCTACGCTGACGCAGAGATCTTCCGAATTTAGATAAGGGGGAACATAAGTGAGGTAGAGAAAGTAATGGGAAGAACTCACGAAAGCAGAGAGAATACTTTCACAACGATGAAACTTCATGTCCATTTCAGGCTTTTGAATCAACCAACAAGTGGTTGTGGCCCAGTGGAGAAAGAACTAAAAAACATGAAAAAGAAATCAGAGAAAGTGTCAGCGTAATTGGATGATGATATGGAAATGCTTCAGACAGTAAAATCGCCTTGGCCCGTCGTTTTCGTAGTCTTCCTTGAAACGCATAGGACATCTTCCGAACCTCTCCTGTCAAAATCTCTCCATTAAAGTAAGAAATGCATGACAAAGCTCGATACAGTGTGCGATCGAGTAAAGAGTAAATAACAAATCGCACGGTGATGAGAGGTAAACTCCAATTTTTGCTCTCTCTCTCTCTCTCTCTCTCTCTCTCTTATAATAGAAGTGTGTCCGTTGGCAAAATTAGTTGTCATATCATATGTGAGCACGTCACTATCTAGTAACCCCGCTTTGCTAAAGAGACGAACAATAAATAATCTTAGTAAGTATAATCTGGAAAGGGTTTTATAATCAAAGTTCGTTAAAATGATCCATGTCGGTGACACAATGAGACTTGAGATTATTGGTTTAGCTCTTCTCCCAAGGATGAATAAGCAATGCTACTCGTCTTCCATCCCATGATGATGAGCATGTATTAATCAGCGTATATCCGTTGTCTTTTGTCCTTTTCATGGTTTTATAAGTCTACACCGGTTGGTCCAATTGAGTCCTGTACATTTATGATCCGACTTAAATCGGTTTGATTAATAAGTAACATATTTATTAAACAAGCATTTACGGTACAAATAGCTAGCCCATTGGACGCTCGATCAAACTAACCGATTAGAGGACCGACCTAAACCGACTCAATGTAGCCCGACCTAGTCTGACCCCCTTTGTTAAAAACAATCATAATCTCATATCATTTATCTTCTTTATTAAATATTTGGGTCACCTTCTACTACGATTTTTTTTTGTATAAAACTATTGTGATTTAATGTTCAATTTGAACAATTATGGGCAAAAATAATTTTAAGGTAGGCACATTTAGAGCTCGCTAAGACTCAAATAGGTCCATAGTCCGGTTAAGGCCCGTTTAAGGTAGCCTAATTAAAGCCTGACACCGACTGACTCAATTATAAATCATACCATGCCACCCAAAGCTAAGCCCGTTTACTTAAACGAACGTTCACGATACAAGATTTTCAAATGGTCAAGCCTGGCTAGGCTTGACCGAGACCAACCTAGCCCGACTGGTTGACACCCCTAATTAATATTGTATCAATCGTATAATATCGATATAGATACTTTTCATGCTATATAACGTTGGGATATCCCATGATCATCTTGACATCCTTGGTTCAAATCATTATAGACATGATTTTAGGTATCGGGCTCAGGAACCAAAAAAAAAAAAAAAAATAGGGTATATATTAGGCATGGATTCACCATATTGGGGTATATCAGTGTTGACAAGGGTATATATCCCATCATACCCAAACTCAGGAGAGACAATTCATTGTATCACTCACAAAATCCATAAAAAAAATAGCTATAAAGAAGGATAACATTTTAAAGACTAGTAAATTAGCTTTGTCCTCACGAATGATGCAACTAAGATCATTTGGAAGAGGATCATCAATTCATCACTATGGAAAATCAAATTTATTATAAACTTATGCACAAAATTAGCTTATTAATCCGCAACTCAATTCCTTTCAAGAAATGAAAATGAGATTTGAGCTCTTATAGAATTGCAGAGGTTGATCACTTCCGAAGATCAATACCAGCAACTTTGCAAATTGCAGGATCTTTGGGTTACCAGTTTCATAGTCAAGGAGGTGTCAGAATTAATGTAAAAATCGAAAGGCCCAAATCCCCACACAATCTCAAGCCATCTCTAAGGGCTCTCACTTCAACCACTGAATTTGTACACACCCCATAAAAATTGGAGAATGTCATAACAACATTCTCATTGTTGCTTCTAATAATACCTCTTCCACCACTAATACTCGGATTTCCCATACTTGCACAATCTACATTCAGTTTAACAATATTAAAGGGAGTGCACCAGCAAAAAAGAACTAAAGCCTTAACTCGACGAATAGAAAAATTTAACTTAAATACTTGTAAAATAAGGTCATCTCTCAAGAAAGTGATTTACAAAGTTTAGTGGGATAAGTAATCTCAGAATGTAATCTTTAATGATGGTAATTAACTGTGGCACAAGAGCCTTCATCATGTCTAATGTTATCCCTTTCCCGCCATAACTCCCAACCCTGGCAACAGGCACATTATTTACTCTCTAATACCCTTGACTACCAATAAAGAATTCAGGTACGTACTGAGCTCTAGAATTGAATAACATCTATGTCCATTGTTCTTCCAAAAATGTCCCAAATCTTAAAAGTGGTTGTTCCCACCAATAACAAGTAGATTGTTGTTTCCCTCTAAGGATCTCTACAGCAAGAGTATTTAAACACCAATGGAATACCGATTTTCACCAAAGTGTCATCGGTTGGAATCTTGCAGTGAAGATTTTTTATGAAAAAAAAAAAAAACTTTGGGAGGGACTAACTTATTCCATAACCTTTTAGAATAAGGAAGAGTGAAATCAGATCTCATTCCATGCTGACTTGATAGAGAAAAAACCATCTTTCGTCGGAGTCCAACCTAATCTGTCGACTTTGCTTAATAACATAACGGGTGAGGGTTAGGAATGCTAGCGCAGTACCTAAGAATTAGGTATGCTAGTGTTAGATTGACCGTTGGATTTCTTAAAATTGATTAAAACTGTTAGATTGAAATTTATTATTTTGAATGTGAAATAAGTTAAGAAAGTGACTAGAGTATACCCCTCAACCACATACAGTATTCCGAACAGATGGATGTGACTGAGCTTTCATTGAAAAAATGAGGGTATGTTATCAAAAAAAGGAGGATTTGAGTAACGCATCTCCATCTTTCTCATTTCTTCTTCTTCCTTCCTATTTTTTATTCCATTTTGTGAAACTTGTCTGCAACTCTCGGTCAGCCATCCCCTGCTCACACCTTTCTCTCCCTCCTCCACATTTCTCTTTATTTCTTTATACTTCCTCTTCTTCTTTTTGTTCTTCGTCTTATTGTTCTTCATCTTCTCTTTACTTGCAACAATGTGCTCTACAAGTGTCGGTGACCCATATTGACCTTGGTTATTTGTCCGGAGTAGTGTTAACGTTTGCGACCAACAAAAGGAGACAGTGTTGGCGAAGGAAGATAAAGGAAGAAAGGAAGCAAAGTAGTTCATAGTCGTTTAACCTGGTAAAACTTATCTCCCAAATCACTAAGTTTATTGTCATCTGTAACGCACCTACCATTTATCATTTTCCTATTCCAACCTGTTGACCAATTTTTAATCTTATTTGTTTCGGACCGTATACCAATCTGATGAACAAATCCGACCATCTGTTCCAAAATTTAGATAATATTTTTTCTCATCCTAGTCGAAAATTAGAATTTTCTATGTATGAAAGTTAACGGAAAAAAATGGAAAAAAGTGGTGGTCGTCTCCTTAGGGATAATAATCTGAGGTGGATGAACTTAGCGTATATATTAGCACAACATTTGTGATGCATGTGGTAGATAATAGGTATTTTTCATTCCATAAAAGTGTAATAGACTTGATACAGCCAAATTGATCTCTCAGTGGGGAAAAGACACGTGTCGCCCCTGAGACATGTGTCGTCCACCAGATAAGGATTCCAAGGACTCAATCACGCTTGATAACGTCGTTTGCATGAGAGGAATATTCCCCACGAGAAGGACGGTCGTATGGGAGAAGGACAGAGGAAAAGACAAGAAAAAACCCTAGACCTAAAGAACCATATAAGGGGGCCGAGAAGAAGGAAGAAGGTAAGCTCTCAGACCCTCACCATTACTCCCTTACTGAAAACTGTGCGGCCGAACCTAACTTGAGCGTCGAAGGACTAACCCCGGATAAAGCTCCGGGCCTCCGCCGTCTGTGCTTGTGCAGGACCAACTCGCAGGGTTTTTTTGCAGCAACAAATTGGCGCCGTCTGTGGGAACGACGGTAATGGTGGGGAGAACCTACAACCGCAAGAGGACAAGAGCGACGTCCAACATGGACATGGGGGAAGAACCTTCAGGGGGGCTTTCTCCCTCGACGGAGATAGGACGAGAAAGGGGCAATGATGACTGGGAAGTATTCGTAAGGTACCAGCGTTCGGCTGGATACTCAGTACGTGAAGACAGTGATCATCAGTCTCCTGCAGCGCAGGAGTACATGACGAGGGAGCAATTCGAAGCCCTCCAGGACAAATATAACCGGATGGCCGAGACTATGAGGGAGGTCTCCAAAGCTGTCTCTCAGAAGACTGGCGGAGCACCCCCAGGCCCCCACGTCCAGTTTGAGAGAGCTCGAGATGAAGACCGGAGCAGTACAGGATGGATGAGGGCCGATCGTAGCCCTCGAAACCGAGCGAGGAGGGAGAGTCTCGCACCCCAAGGCAAGACACGACATGCCGCCAGAGACCCACATGGAGATCCGCACCAAGGAGACAAACAGAGGCCCGAGGACTCGGGATTAAAGCAGATGATCCTAGACCTGAAGGATGAGATCTAAAAGGTGGAAAAAAATCAGACGGGAACTCGCGAGCTGGACCTCACTAATGACACGGCTCTAGCTGACGAGGTCATGAGGGACCCGCTCCCGATCGGCTTTCGCCTACCTAAGTATGACACTTATGACGGGTCTAGGGACCCCGTCGATCACCTGGAAGGCTTCAAGGTCGCCATGCAGTTCCATCGGGTCTCGAAAAACATCATGTGTCGTGCCCTTCCATTGACGTTCAGAGAAGCGGCGAGGCTATGGTACAATCGATTGCCGACAAATTCGATCCACAGCTTCAGCGACCTGAGTTACTTCTTCGTGAAGGGATTCTCTAGTAGCCAGCCCCTTCAGAAGACTACGTTGAACTTGACCAACGTCAAGCAGCAAGAAAGGGAATCGCTGCAGAACTACATGAAGCGATTCCAACAAGAGAAGATCACAATCAGAGGCCTAGACCCGAAGGAGGAGTTCACGGCCCTGTTAGGAGGCGTCAAGGACAAGGAGTTGAAGAGGTCCCTAGCGAAGCATACACCTGGGAATCTGACTGAGCTGAGAGCATGATGCGATAAGTACATCCAGATGGAAGAAACCCTCCAGGCCGATGAAGAAGCCGCAAGGAAGGCGGCAAGAAAGAGGCTCTCAAGGGTTGAGAAGTACACACCTCTGAATCGAAGGTGAACAGAGGTACTAATGCAGATAAAAGATTCCCCAGATGCCAGGGCCATGAAGTGGCTAGGAAAGATGGGGCGACACCCCGAGAGGCGCAACGTGGACAGATATTGCCACTTCCAAGAACCATGGCCATGATACCGAGGACTGTTGGCACCTCAAGGGGGAGATAGAAGGGATGATCTGAAGGGGATACTAGGCCAATTTGTAGACCGCAAAAAGGAGGTTACCCCAGACGGTAATGGCCGGAGGGATAACCGTTGAAGAGATGATGGAGGGCGCTATGAGAGAAGGGGGCTCGCCCGTAGAGGCAACCAGGAACGGCGAAGGGACCAGACACCCGAGGAAGCTGAGCGTCGCCCCCGAGATGAGAATAAGAACCCAACTAGAGTTATAGCAACCATCTGTGGAGGCCCAGCTGCTGGAGAGAGTTCAGTCTCTGCCAGGAAAGCGAAGGCCTACGCGAGAAGCGTACATATGGCGGAATGGCCGAGCAAGAAGGCGAAGACGGGGACGGTTATATCCTTCTCAGATGATGACCTGGAAGGGGTACAGACTCCGCATGACGATGCCTTGGTCATCACCATGACCATAGCGGATTGCAAAGTGAAGAGGATCTTAGTGGATAACGGCAGTTCAGCTGATATCCTGTTCCTTGAAGCTTTCCGGAAGATGGGCCTAGACGAGGGAAAGTTAAAGAAGGTCGAACACCCATTGCAGGGATTCTCCGGCGTCCCAGTGAAGGTGGAAGGGTCGATTGAGTTGCCGGTAAGAGCTGGCAGCGGAGATCGCCAAGCGACGGTCATGATCAACTTCCTGGTGGTGGGCATTACATCGGCATACAATGTCATACTAGGAAGGGTCGGATTGAACCTACTAAAGGCTGTCATCTCCACCCCCCCCTCAAGATGAAATTCCCAACCAAGAATGGTGTCGGGGAGTGTCGGGGTGACCAGGAGGCATCCCGGAGGTGCTACGCCACTACCTTATGGGGAAAAGAAAAGGTGGGGGAGGCACTCCCAATAGAGGATCTGCGCGATGATGCCAGTTATCAACGGGGGGGAGCCGGCCGAAGATTTGGTGCAAGTTTAAGCCAAAGAGGGAGATGACGCTCGGTAATTTCAGATTGGGGCTACCATGCTAAGGCTGCAGCGAGAAAGACTCGTCTCATTCCTACGGAACAATGCTGACGTCTTCGCCTGGTCGGCTTCAGATATGCCTGGGATAGATCGAGAGGTGATAGAACATCATCTGAATGTTAGCCCAATGAAGAAGCCGGTGCAGCAGAAGAAGAGGACTTTTGCCCCCGAAAGGTAGTAGAAAATAGATGAGGAAGTGGAGAAGCTACTGAAGGCCCAGTTCATCCGCGAGATCCAGTACCCGGAGTGGATATCCAACGTGATAATGGTCCCGAAGGTAAACGGGAAGTGGAGGATTTGAATCGACTTCACCGACCTGAATAAGGCCTGCCCAAAGGACGCATACCCCCTGTCGAAGATAGACCTCCTCATCGACGCCACGGCGGGATATGAGGCGCTGAGTTTCATGGATGCATACTCGGGGTACAATCAAATCAAAATGTCTGAGGCCGATGTCTCGAAAACATCCTTCATAACCGGGGGTGGGTTGTACTGCTATGAGGTTATGCCTTTCGGGCTAAAAAACGTAGGGGCCACCTATCAAAGGTTGGTGAATAAAATTTTCAAAGGGATGATTGGAAAAACCATAGAGGTATATGTGGACGATATGCTCGTAAAAAGCCTGAAGGAGGAAAGACACATCCAAGACTTGGAAGAGGCGTTCCAGGTGCTGAGATGGTACGGCATGAAGCTGAACCCAGCAAAATGCGCATTCGGAGTAGCCTCGGGAAAGTTCCTCGGCTTCATTGTCTCGGAGAGAGAAATTGAAGCCAACCCAGTCAAAATACAAGCCATTCGGGACATAAGGTCACCCCAAAACGTGAAGCAAGTCTAGGAGCTAATGGGTCGGGTCACCGCCCTCGGGCGATTCATGTCTCGATTTGCAGATAGATGCCTCCCTTTCTTCAAAGCACTAAAAGGGACCAAAAAGTTCGAGTGGACGGAGGAGTGCGAAAAGTCTTTCAAACAATTGAAGGAGTACTTGGCCGCACCCCCGCTGTTGACGAAGCCAAACATCGGGGATACCTTGCAGTTATACCTCACTGTATAGGCAGTGGCAGTAAGCGCCGTACTGACGAAGGAAGAAGGAAGAAGGAAGGCAACAACGGCCAATATACTATGTCATCCGAACCCTTCTAGACGTCGAAACAAGATACAGAAAGGCAGAGAAAGTGGCGTATGCCCTCGTGACAGCGGCAAGGAAGTTGAGACTGTATTTTTAATCACATACGGTATGCGTACTCACCGACCAGCCCCTGAAGAAGATACTGCAGTGGCCGAATATGTCCGGTCGCCTGGTAAACTGGGCCATAGAGTTGGGAGAATTTGACATCCAGTACAAATCGAGAACCGCAATTAAAGCACAGGCCCTCACATACTTCATAGCGGAGACGACACTCCCCGACGACCCACAGGAATTTACTGAGGACCGAGGAGAAGAGGCTTGGACATTGTACGTGGGTGGGGCTTCCAACAGTGAAGGAAGCAGCACAGGAATCGTGTTGGTCAGCCCCGAGGGTTTCAAAATAGAATACGCCCTATGGTTCGACTTCGACGCCTCCAACAACGAAGCAGAATACTAAGCGTTAATAGCCGGAATTAATCTGGCTCGGGCTTTGATGGTAAAGGAGCTGGTAGTGCATAGCGACTCCCAGCTCGTGGTGCAACAAGTGAATGGAGACTACGAGGCCAAAGAGCAAAGGATGGCCAAATACTTGAACACGGTGCGAGACAGGGTAGTGGCTTTCAAGGAATTTGAGGTAAGGCAGGTGTCGTGAGAAGAGAATGCTAGTGCAGACGCACTGTCACAGCTGGCCACCTCCGACTTTGCAGATCTTGGACGAGCGGTGTATTTCGAAGTGCTATCACAGCCAAGCATCGAAAAACCCCGAGTGGTATTACCTGTAGGTGAAAACGGCCAAAGCTGGATGAATGCCATAACAGAATACCTCAAAGAAGGAAAGCTCCCAGAGAATAGGGATGAGGCAAGAAAAATAAGAATGAGGTCGGCGCGCTTCTTCCTGAAGGACGAGACACTATATAAGATAGGGTTCACCTTGCCATACCTTAAGTGACTGGATTCCGCCGACGGCAAGTACGCACTCCGGGAAGTGCATGAAGGGATATGCGGCCAACACCTAGGAGCACGGGCCCTGGCGCATAAAGTACTAAGGCAGGGCATGTACTGGCCGACAGTGAGGAAGGACACAGAATCACTAGTCAGGAAGTGCCTCAAGTGCCAGATGTTGGCCCCCGTGCCTAGGCTACACTCTACCGAGCTCTCATCCTTATGGAGCCCAGTACCATTCGCTATGTGGGGAATCGATATCCTAGGCCCGTTCCCCCTAGCCACGAGACAAAGGAAGTTTGCCGTGGTGGCAGTCGACTACTTCACGAAGTGGGCAGAAGCCGAAGCCCTAGCGACGATAACCGAAAAGAACATAAGGGACTTCTTCCAAAGGGCGGTAGTCTATAGATTTGGAATCCCCCAGGTTGTGGTGACGGACAATGGAACTCAGTTTGCCAATCCAACCTTCGACTCGTTCTGTGAGGCCCTCGGCATCGACCACAGGAAAACCTCCATCGGGTATCCATCGACCAACGGGCAGACAGAGGTAACCAACCATACACTACTTCAAGGAATAAAAAAGAGACTAGACGACGCCAAAGGACTATGGGCAAACGAGTTGCACCACATCTTCTGGGCTTACCGCACTACTGAGAGGTTAGCCACTGGAGAAACACCCTTCATGTTAACATACGGCACTGAAGCTGTACTTCCAGTGGAGATAAGGGCCATTACCCATCGGATTCAGTACTACAATGAAGACGAAAACGACGGAGGGCTCCGAGAGAATCTAGACCTCTTGGCAGAAACCAGAGACACTTCGCAACAAAGGATCGCCGCTTACTAACAGAGGGTCGCGAGGCACTACAACACCAAAGTTCGAAAGAACGAATTCAGGAAGGGTGACCTCGTCCTCAGAAAGGCAGAAGTGTCGGACCCGAGACATCAAGGGAAGCTAGATCCAAACTGGGAAGGGCCCTATAGAGTCTCGAGGGTAATACGACCAGGGTCCTATCACCTGGAGACTACGGGGGGAGGAAGGGTACCCCGATCGTGGAACTCTCAGAACTTAAGAAAATTCCATCAGTAGTGAAGTGGCGAGCACGCACACTTGTCGTTTGTAGTTTTTTGCAATTTTCACCCTTATGCACTTTTAAGTTGTAATTCCTCATCCTAAACTCCGGAAGATTTCATTCATGGATAATACGAAAGCTGGTTTACGGCAATTCAGAGGAATTCTCCAGTCTGATGACCTTTAACTCTACTGAATGGCTACGACCGAAGGTCTTCACCTCGGTCGAGGCCTCGGCCAGCGGAGGCCGAGCCGAGCTGGCCGAAGGTCACCACCTCGGCCGGGGCCTCGGTTAAAGGCCGAGCCAAACTGGCTGACGGTGTTCGCCTTGGTCGGGGGCCTCAGGAAGAGAACAAGCTTTGCAGGGCTAGCATCCACTCCTCGGCCAAGGCACGGGCAAGGCTGGGCTGACCTGACCGAGGGTCCCGCCATCGGCCTGTGACCCGACTCCAGAGCCGAAGGAACTTACCAAAGGCAATCCACTATCGGGAGTGACGACTATCGAAGGGTCGACCCTCGCCTAAGTCTCAGATCTATGCTAGTCTAACAGACCCTTCGGCCGGAGCCGAGTGAGAACACTTGGTGAAAATTGCTTGATATTCGTAGGGTCGGTCCTCGGCTAAGTCTCAGACCCATGCCAGTCTAACAGACCCTTCGGCTGGAGCCGAGGGAGAACACTTGGTGAAAATTGCTTGATGTTCGTAGGGTCAGCCCTCGGCTAGGTCTCGGATCCATGCGTCTAACAGACCCTTCGGCTGGAGCCGAGGGACACTTGGTGAAAACCATAGTACTTGCTCCAGGTCCCTCAAGTCCAGTCCTCGGACTCAGGAAACCTATCCGATAAGCCGAGGGGAGAGGACTGAGCCATGCTCAAGTAGGAAGGCGGACCCTAAGGCAGGCAATGAGGGGTTTCGACCTCTTTGCACCAAGCTACGGACTAAAGACTACCTTACTTAGAGGGACACAAAAGGCGAGAGAAATGAAAGAGGCAAAAAGACTTCATTCATTCATTCATAAAGCCCGAAGGCAAAGATTACAAGACAAAGGCCCAAAGGCCGTAGTTATATTCGAAGCCCGAAGGCTGATTACATAAGGCCCAAAGGCCAAGATTACAAGAAGCCCGAAGGCTGATAACTTAACAAAAAAAGGGGGGTGGTCTGAAATAAGACCCGAGGTGACCTTAAGGGGCGTCCGTCGGGTTCGCGGCCTCGTCTTCGGCTTGGAGGGTCTCCTGATCCGAACCTCCATGGCCGGGAGTCGGAGGGACTTCTCGGTGTAGCTGAACCTCACCCTCCTCGCTGCAGCCTCCGCCATCGGCATCGGCAATGGCAACCTCGATGGCTGATGGGGCCACCTCCACGTCGTCGTCCTCAAAGATGAGCCCGTTGTCCTCGAAGGAGACCCCGGGGTAACGCTTAAGGACCCAGTCTCGGACCTCGATAGCACCCATTGTGAACCCCGGAGCGATGGCGCTCTTTATCTCCTCCCTGAAGTCCTCGGAGGACCGATACTCCTCGACCCCTCAGGCCTCGGCTTCCTGAATTCAAGCCTTCATCTGCGACTTCAGCTCCGCGAGCTTCTGATCGCACTCTCGGGGCTCGAATACGAGGTCCTTCTCCAAGTGCTCCACCTTCTCAAGGAGGATCGAGCGCTCGTTCTTCAGGGCGACCTTCTGTCTCTCGACGACCTCGAGGTCTCGGCACATAGCCTCGGATCGAACCGCCAGTTGACCCATCTGATTTTGTGCCTACATGGAACACCAAAGGTCAAAACGCTAAAAAAAAAAAGAAAAAAAAAAGAAGAGGGTATGGGGACCGAAGCTTACCCCGGCCATGAAGATGCAAGCAGTCGTGATCATGGCCTCCGTCCCTTGCTTCTGGGCCTCGGTGGCATCTCGGGGAAGACTCCCCTTCATCACCAGCTCACGGGCAACAAGCCCGATGGCTAGCGTGTCGTCCTCCTTCACCGACCATTGAGGGACAAACCCCACTTCGCCCCTCACGATCGCCACCCTCGGGCCTCTGGAGGCCGCGGCGGGAGAGGGGTCTTGCGCAGGCCTGTCATGGCCCGGAGCAACGAGAGCCTGGACCACCTCAGTGCTCCGCCCCTCGACTCTGGACTTCTTCTTCGGGGTCTCGGAGGATGGCCCCTTCTTCTCCTTCCACTTCGGCCTCGGCTGCTATTGGGCGTCCCGCGCCTTGGCCTCCTTGATCTGCGCCTGCCTTGCCGTGGCGGCGGCCCTAGCCTCGGCCCTGGTGACTTGCATTGCAAAAAGAAACAAGGGAATTAGTACGAAGAACCGACACCCGAAGGAAGCAAACGGGGGCTAGCCTAACTCACCCGGGCTAAGCCCGAATCTGAAGAGTATGGCATCGGACTTGAGGCAGTCAGCCTCGACTGGAGAACAATCTTCTTGCCGCCTCGCCATCGCCAACGACTCCGCGTCTGCCCCGAATAGGCAGGGGCGGAGTTCACCTCCCTAAGGTCCGGGATATCCTAAACCGTGTCGAAGGGCACCCCCTCGGACGACCTCACAAAGAAAAACTTTTCCTTCCACCCGTGGATGGAAGTTGGGTAACCCTTTAGAAGCCGAAGGTCCTTTCGGGGGCAAAAGTAATACCAACCCGAAAGTCCCTTCCAGGCCTGAAGGAGAAAACAGTTAATGAAGAGGGGGAGGGAGAGGGGCCTCTAGTTCCTTACGAAGAAGACGACGAAGCTGAGCACTTGTCGCCACCCGTTCGGCGTCAGCTGGGTCGGGCATACCCCATAGTGCCAAAACACTTGGGTGAAGAAGGGGTGGAGGGGCAGCCGAAGGCTGGCCTTAAATGCCTCCTTGTACAAGCACAGCTCCTCGGAGTTCTGATAGCTGGCTCGGTCGGATGGTCTGGGTAGACGGAGCTCGAAAGCGTTCGAGACATCGAAGGAGGCCCTTAGCTCCTCCAGTTCTGGCTCGTCCATCGTGGAGACGATGTTGAGAGCCTCCACTTCTAAAGGCTCCTGGGTCTGAGCTCGGGAATCGAGCACCCTCTCCCTGAATCCTACACCGTTGGAGCCACCCAAGGACCCCGACGATGAGGCCACGGACGATGAGTCGCAGGAGGAGGGAGAGTCAGTGGAATCCCAAGACATCCCTCGGACCTCCCCTGGACTCCTATGCCTACGTTTTGGCCTCGTCCTCCCGAAGGACGATGGGCTGTAGCCCGACGAGGAAGACATCACTTACTTTTTTGGGTGTCGCTAAACTAGGGGAAGTCAAGACGAAGACGAAAGCTTCGAAAAGAACACCGAGGCCGAAGGTAAGCTCTTCGAAGGGAAAAGGAAAGTGCCCCACAAATGGCCCCCCACACTATATAGATGGGGAGAAAGACGGTACGACTACTAGAGCATTAATGGCGTCGCCACGTCAGAGTACGAAGCCTCGAGGTTTGCACCCGAACGGACCTGACAGAAGGTCCCCCTCTCGGTTGGGAGTTCGGCCAAAGTCGAACGGACCTGATCGAAGGTTCCCCTCTCGGTTGGGAGTGTGGCCAAAGCTAAATGGACCTGACCTAGGGTCCCATCTCGGTTGGGAGTTCGGCCAAAGCCGAACGGACCTCACCGAAGGTTCCCCTCTCGGTTGGGAGTGTGGCCAAAGCCGAACTGACCTGACTGAGGGTCCCCCTCTCGGTTGGGAGTTCGGCCAAAGCCGAATGGACCTGACCGAAGGTCTCCCTCTCGGTTGGGAGTTCGGCTAAAGCCGAACGGACCTGACCGAGGGTCCCCCTCTCGGTTGAGAGTTCGGCCAAAGCCGAACGGACCTGACCGAAGGTCCCCCTCTCGGTTGGGAGTTCGGCCAAAGCCGAACAGACCTGACCGAGGGTCCCCCTCTCGGTTGGGAGTTCGACTAAAGTCGAACGGACCTGACCGAGGGTCCCCCTCTCAGTTGGGAGTTCGGCCAAAGCCAAACGGACCTGACCGAGGGTCCCCCTCTCGGTTGGGAGTTCGGCCAAAGCCGAGCGGACCTGGAGTTCGACCAAAGCCGAGTGGACCTGACCGAGGGTCCCCCTCTCGGTTGGGAGTTCGGCCAAAGCCGAATGGACCTGACCGAGGGTCCCCCTCTCAGTTGGGAGTTCGGCCAAATCCGAACGGACCTGACCAAAGGTCCCCCTCTCGGTTGGGAGTTCGGCCAAAGCTGAGCGGACCTGACCGAAGGTCCCCCTCTCAGTTGGGAGTTCGGCCAAATCCGAACGGACCTGAACTAGGGTCCCCCTCTCGGTTGGGAGTTTGGCCAAATCCGAATGGACCTGACCGAGGGTCCCCCTCTCGGTTGGGAGTTCGGCCAAAGCCTAACGGACCTGACCGAGGGTCCCCCTTTCGGTTGGGAGTTCGGCCAAAGCCGAACGGACCTGACCGAGGGTCCCCCTTTCGGTTGGGAGTTCGGCCAAAGCCGAATGGACCTGACCGAAGGTCCCCCTCTCGGTTAGGAGTTCGGCCAAAGCCGAACGGACCTGACCGAGGGTCCCCCTCGATTGGGAGTTCCCTTCTCGGTTGGGAGTTCGGCCAAAGCCA